>NW_026087631.1:72182232-72627114 GCF_022539395.1 Myiozetetes cayanensis | reverse complement strand
GGAGCGCATCCGTCCAATCGCAGCCCGCGCTGTCCCTGCGGCCCCGCCCCGCTCGCTCTGCTCGCCCGGCCCGGCCCGGCCCCTCCGCGCGGCTCCCGCCGCCGCCGCCGCAGCCCCGGCGGGCGCTGCTGGGACCAGGGAAAGGCGGCGGGAGCTCTCCCGGGACAAGGGGAAGGGGGAGCGGCGGCGGAGCCTGCGGGGACAGCGGCGTTCTCGGAGACGGGCAGGGACGGGCCGGGCGGCCAGGGGGCGGGGCCAGTGCGTGCAGGGGGGCGGGGCCAGCACCATCCCGCCGCGTTTGGCTCTGGGCTTTGGGGTCCTTTTGGGCTCGATTTAGGTGCGGGTTTTGGGGGATTATGCACACTGTCCCGGGTCGCAGCCCCGCCCCAGCTCGCTGCACCTGCTGCGCTCCCCGCACCCCTTGCACTGCTGCAGGGACATCCCCCGGGGGGCTGCAGGACAGGCTGCACCGGGATGGCCCCGCCCGCTCTGCCCGCCCAGCCCGGCCCGGCCCCTCCGCGCTGCCCCGCCCCCGTTCCCTCAGGGGCCGGTAGACCTGGTGTCCGAGTCGGACGGGTAGACCTGGTCTCTTTTAGGGGGGAGACCTGGTGGCGCTGTCGAAAGGGTAGACCTGATCTCTTTTATAAGGGTAGACCTGGTGTCCGGGTTGGAGAGGTAGACTTGGTCTCTTTTAGGAGGGTAGACCTGTTGTCTCTTTCGAAACGGTAGACCTGATCTCTTTTATAAGGGTAGACCTGGTGTCCGTCTCGAAAAGGTAGACCTGGTCTCTTTTAGGCAGATAGACCTGGTGTCTGAGTCTGAGAGGTAGACCTGTTCTCTTTTAGGGCGTAGACCTGGTGTCTTTCTCTAAGGGGTAGATCTGGTCTCTTTTAAGAGGGTAGACCGGGTGTCTCTGTCGAAACGGTAGACCTGGTGTCTGTGTCCAAAGGGTAGACCTAGTCTCTTTTGGGGGGGTAGATTTGGTGTCTGCATTTAAAAGATAGACCTGGTGATCAAGTCCAACGGGTAGACCTGGTCACACCTGAGGCTGTCCCGCACCTCCTCATCCTCACTGGGCACACCTGACGCTGTCCCTCATGGGAGGGGACAGAATGGCTGTTGGCTCCTCAGGTGGGCGCGTGGCATGGGGGCGCGGGCAGAGGCGGTGCGAGCTGGGGGGCGGGAACTGTAAACGGCCGGCAATGATTCGTACACCTATCAAATCATTATTAATTGGAAACCGATTCCCTCATCTCTGTCCTTGTTTTTCTTGGCTGCAAAACCCGATGATCCCCACTGGCTACTGTTTAGGGTGCTTTTCTTCCACTGCTCTTTTCTCCCCGCTGAAACCTCCTGAGATATTCAGAGCTTAGCTGGAGGCGAGCCCCTCTGAGGTATTTCCTCTCGTGCCAGTGCTGTGGGATGAACAAGTAAAGAAAGCACGTCAAAAGTTCCTTCTACCCCCTTCTTTGCAAACACCCTCCCAGTTTGTCCTTGCCAGTTCCATGTCCCCAGCACCTGCACCTGACGCTTTGGCTCTGCTGGGAAAGGGACAGCAAGTGCAGAAAGTTCAGTGCTGTGCAGGGGCTCCCTAGGGAACAGCACTTTGGTGTTTTAGTCCATGGCCTCCTGTTGCCCTCCCTCCTGGAGACAGAGCATGACCCGTGCATTGCTCTCTTCCTTGTTTCTCCCACACTCACAGACCCAGGTTCTGCTCTTTTGACCCCACTTTTCTTAGCAGACCCCGCATCATTTCCCCCCATTTTCCCTCCTGCCCCCATTTTCTCAATTTCCCCCTTTTTTCATTTTTCTTTTTCTCTTTTCCCCATTTTCCCCTCCTTTTTTCCCAGTTCCCCCTTTTTTCTACATTTTTCTCCATTCTTTCAATACTTTTCCCCATTTTGTCTCCTTTTTCCCTATTTTGTTTCCTCTTTTATTCATTCCCTTTTTATTCCCTATTTTTTTCTCTATTTTTTTGTTATTTTCCCCCTTATTTATTTCACCTATTTTTTCCTTATATTTTCCCCCCTATTTTCCCTTATACTTTTCCCCCTTATTATTTTCTCTTTTTTCTTTTAATTTTCCCTTATTTCTCCCTTTCCCCCTTTTTTTCCTTATATTTTCTTCCCCCTTGTTTTTTCTTATTTTCTTCTCCCTTATTTTCTTCTCTTCCCCCCTTTTTATCTTTTTTTTCCTTTATTTTCCCTTATATTTATTCCCGTTTTTTTTCTTATACTTCCCCCTTTTTCCAAATTTTTTCTATTTTTCCCTTATATTTTTCCTTTTCCTTTTTATTTTTTCCCTTATTTTTCTCGTTTTCCTCTTTTTTCCCCCTTATTTTTTCCTATTTTCTCCCTTATTTTTTCTTATTATTTTCTCCCTTGTATTTTTTATTTTCCCCCTCATTTTTTCCCTTATTTCCCTTTATTTTTTCCTTATATTTTCCCTTATATAGTTTTCCTTTTTCCCCCTTTTTCTCATTTTTCCCTTTCTTTTTTCCTCATATATTTATTTTATCCTTTTTTCCCCTTTCCCTCCTTTTATCCCTTATATTTTCCCCCTTCTTTTCCCCTTTTTTTCCTATTTTTCCCCTTATTTTTTCCCTTTTTCTCCCCCCCTTCCCCCCTTATTTTTCCCCTTTAGTTATTTTTCTCTTATTTTTCCTCCTTTCTGCTTTTTCCTTATATTTTTCCCTTTTCCCCTATTTTTCCCCTATTTTTACCTTATTTTTTATTTTTTCCCTTATATTTTTTCCCTTATTTCTTCCCCTTTTGTCTTATTTTTCGCTTGTTTTTTTTCTTTTTTCCCTCATTTTTTCTCATTTTCCCTTATTTTTTCCTTATATTTTTTCTCTTTTATCCCTTCCCCCCCTTTTCTTTCTCTTATCTTTTCCCCTATTTTTTCCCCTTATATTTTTTCCTTATTTTTTTCTTCTCTCTCCTTATTTCTCTTTTTTTTTCCCTGGTATAAAAGGCAATCGCTCCTGTGAAAAATAAGCCAAATATATTTATTTTTTTCTTGTCAGTAAACTGAGGTGGATTCTCTAGTTTTTCCATCCTACAAGGGTGTCCTACGTCTATTTTATTCCAAAAGAGCACTAGACAAACGAAGCTTTATAACAAAAAGCCAGGCACTGATACATGGTAAAACCTCTCGCTTTTTTTGTGTGGTTTTTTTTTAGGCTTTTCAGCCTTTTTTTTTCACTTTTTTTTTTTAATTCTTCTTTTTTTTTCACCGAAATTGCATCACAAGTAACAAGAAGGAAAAAAGGCCACAGTTCATCATCATTTCTCACCATTACAGAAGGGCTAAAATACTCGAAAATGAGGAGGGGCCACGCCCAGCACTGCACGAACATGAGGCGACTTCAAGTCCCGGAGGAAAAACAAAAAAACAAGGAAAAAAAAAACCACAACCAAAAAAGTGGGTTTTTTTCCAGGAAAAAAAAAACCCCAAAATCAAACAAAACCAACCCAAAAAGTCAGAAATGAACCAAAACACTTGAGCCTTCCCAGGCCCCACTGTGTTAGAATTCCACACTATTCCACCTCCAAGGTTTTTTTTGTGGTTTTTTTTGTTTTTTTTTCTGGTAAGCCAGTGGAAAAGTTGGAATTTTCCTGATTTTTTTCATCTGTGTTTTTTCAATATTTCCCCCCACTTTTTTTTTTTTTTTTAATTTTGTTGCCTTTTTTTTTTAATCTCTGAAGTTTGTGCTTCTTTCCACCAAAATCTCCTTGTTCCTGGCACTGGTCAGATTTGGAGTGTGGATATGGATCATTTCTCCCTGATCGCCCTTTCCAGCACCTTCCCTCCCTCCCGCCCCCTGAAATCCTGGAAAACAATTCCAAAAAAACCTCGGAAGACTGAATCACTACAAGTTCCCTCGCTGGCACTCGGAGCATTCTCGCAACTCAGCGGTTCGGAAGCTTCAGCTGAACATTCCTGATCCAGCAGATCCAAAAATTCCTGACATGTGGAGGTGGATCTGGGTGGGGGAAAAGCTGCTAAAAAAAAATTGAGATTTTGCCTTTCCTCAGGGAGTTTTCAACCTGGTTTTATTCCCACAGGGAATAAAAACCTCCACAGCTTCAGAGAACGACGTGCAGGCCTTCCCTGGGCTGGGAAAACAAGGACAAATCACAGATCAGACACTCACGGGGGGTGGTTTTGTTAAATCTTGGCTCATCCGGAGTGGGATCTTCGGCTCTTCCATCCAGGCTGGCTGAGGGAGCATCCCGGATACACGGAACAAGGAAACCTTTCCCTTGCTTTTCCAGTTCCGGGAACAAAATTCCTTGTTTCTTTATCCAAAATTCCTCATTTCTTTCCATCCAGAAATGGAGTTTAACAAACATCAAGTTGGGGTTTTCCAGCATTTCAATCCTTGGAATCTCCATTTCCTGCTGAACCTGATCCTGGCAGAGTGATGCGCTTGGACACCCCAATCCAGTGTGATCCAACGGGGCTGAGATTTCCTGGGAAATGGAATTTATGGCTCGTGTTCCTTGGCATCATGCTCCTGCCAGCTCCGGAATTCCAGAGTTCTCACTCCCCCTCAGCCAAGCCCGACTCCGAGTCCCGCCGTATTCCCACCTGGATTTAAGCCCGGGCTTAGTTTTCCCCCGGTTGACTCCACCTCCACATTTTGGCAACTTATCGACACCTTGAAAGCCGGAAGTTTCCTGAACGGATTCTCTGGGAGCACGTGGGGAATTCGGTTTGTTCTTCCCGGTTTTTCTCAGAACAGGAAAATTCCACTTCTTTTTCCCCTTCAAGGACACTCCCTGGGATTCTTTTTCGTTCATTCAACCACCCAGAATTTAATACACTGGAAAAAAAAAACCACCGCAACGATGCCCTGACCCCGACACAACGTAGGAAAACACGGAATAACGAGTCTACATGGAAAAATAGAACTTTTACATACACAATTCCAAAATAACGAGCCGGCCAGGCCGGGTTTTGTTGCATAAAATGTACAAACGTCTCTCTTTTTGTCTGTGGTTGGATTTTTTTTTGTTCCCAGGCCTCTGGAAAACTGGCAAACCAGGAGAACAGATGGAGCGTTTAGACCGTTTTGGGGATGGATTTATGGCGTTTATTCAGCGGGAATTCGACTTGGACAAGGGGGGAGGAGGGGGGAGGCAGGGGGGGTTGTAGTGGGAAGCCACGCCAGGCTGGAAAAAAAATGGGATTGGAGACGGAAAGGGATGCTGATAAATATTTAATGAGCACTGGCTTGGTTTTGTACACCAAAGTCACTCGGGATTGGGAGTCACTCTGGAAGTCGGGTCGTGCCGAGACTTCGGAGCTGTGGCGCCACCGGTGGCGTGGTCGGGAAAAACTTCCTTTGTACTGGCCAGAGAATTCCGGGAATCAACCCCCTCCTGGACAAAGTGCAACTTAATGCTTTTAGGACTCATAAGGCTCGTAAGGACCCCAAAAAATTGGCATTTCCCACAGAAGAAAAAAAAAAAAACCAACAATACAACAACAAAAATGAGGCGCTTGGGGGGGAAAAATCCACTCGGAAACAAGGAAAACGACAGCGGGGGGTGAAAAAGTCCGCACATGGAGTCAATCCATCCCACTCCGTGGAATTTCCCCCACTCCCCCCCAGCCCCTGGAATTGCTACACACAGAGGGAACGCGGAATCAGCCACTCGGAGGATGGGATGTTCTGCCGATGGAGAAACATTGGAAGGCACAGTGGTAACATTGTAGCATCCTAACCTTGCACCTCGGAAAATCCCAGAAAAAAACAGGGCCCAAATCCGGCTGTTTTGTTTTGTTTTTGTTTGTTTGGTTTTTTTTGTTTGTTTGTTTAAATTTCCCACCACCCTCCCCCCACCAAAAAAAGTCCCAGGGAATTTGTTATGGATAAGAAGCAACGGCAGGGCCAGCGGGTCCACCCGCTCGGCGCGGAGTCGGCACTCCGGGCTCCAGGAAAACAGGGGGGAAAACCCAAATATAACAATAATAAAAAAAACAAGGAAAAGAGGGGGAAGCCCCCCAAAAATTCCATATTTACAGGAAAAGCTCTTTTTTCGTCTTTTTTTTCTTAAAAAAGTTAATCCTATTCTCCTTTTTTTTTGTCATTTTGTCATGGGTTTTTTTCCTTTTTTTTTTTTTTTTAATCTTTTTACAGGAGCCAAAAAAAAAAAAAAGTTCAGAATGGAAGGAACAAAACCTTACCCATCATCTGCACTAAATTTCTCATATAGATTTATATATATATTTATATATATATATTTGTCATAGGTCTATAAGATCCATCTGTTTCTCCTACCCTAAGGAATGGCTAAAATTCTCAGGTCCTATTTTTTTTTCTTCTGTTTCGTTTTGTCGGGATGTTTTCGCTGGTTTTGGGAATATTTCGGGAATCTGTCATCCCAGAGGATAACGAGCAGAAACACCAACCCCTCAAAACAAAAACAAAAAAAAACCCACCTCATTTTCCGTCGTTTTCCCTTAGTTTTGTTTGTCTCATTTTCCCCTCTTCAGAAGTACACTTTTTATCATTATTGCAAGTTTACCTTTTTTTGTGGTTTTTTGTTTGTTTTTAAATTAAATATTTTTTTTTTTAATCCTCAGGCTTTTACAAATTCTTTGTTTTTTTTTTCTTTTTTTTTTAAAGTTTTTTTTCCCTTTTTTGCTTTTCTTTTTTTGTCCAAATAAAAAAAAAAAACCACTGAAAACCCACCAAAAAATAAAACAAAAACGAAACCAAAAAAAAGCCAACCAAACCCAAAAAACCCAAAAAAACCCAAGGAATTTTAGGCACAAATGCATTGTCCCACAGTGTGGAAAAAGATTGCCATTCAGTCTCGGAATTCCAAGTTGGACATTCTGCTTGATATGTTCAAAGAGAGTCATCCCTCCAGAAGTTGCACTTTTTTTGTTTCGTTTTTTTCTCGTTGGGTTCCGTGGGTTTTTTTTTGTTTGTTTGTTTGTTTTTTTCCCTCGGGAATGCTGGAATCTCTTTTTGCGTCTGGGATTCAGAACTGCTCAGACTTGTCTTATCTTTACAAAACAAAGGGGTTTCGCAAGGAGAAGTGTTTATGTGGGAATTTAAGAGAAATACAGCGGATAAGGAAGTGGTCTCTCGCTTTTCCAGGCAGGAATGCGGCGACTCGGACCTGTGGGAGAAGGGAAAGGGCCTGTCAGAGGTGGGAAAGGAAGGGTTTGGTCCACCCCCTTCCTGGGAAACTGCCCTGCGAATTGAGGGCCCCAAAAGTCACTTGAGAAGAGGCAGAGCATCCCAAATATCCAACCTTGATTTCAACCCTGATATCCATCCCAATTATGCATTACTGTCCATCCCTAATCCCACCCCTAATATCCAACCCTCATTTCCAGCCCTAATATCCAACAGTAATATCCACCCTAATTACAGTCCTATTATCCAACCCTAAAATCCATCCCTGATATCCAACCCTGATCTCCAACCCTGATATTCAACCACAATATCTAAAGTCAATATCCACCCCTCATATCCAAACCTGACATCCAACAGTAATATCCATCCCTCATTTCCACCCCTAATATGCAGTGCTGATACTGAACCCAAATATCCAGTAATATCCATCCCTAATATCCAGTACTAGTATCCAACCCCAAAATCCAACATTAATATCCATCCCTAATTTCCAGCCCTGATATCCAGCCCTGATATCCAATCCCAATATCCATCCCTAATATCCAATACTACTACCCAATCCCAAAATCCAACATTAATATCCATCCCTAATTTTCAGCCCTGATATCCATCCTTAATATCCAATCCTATTATCCAACTCCAATATCCAACAATAATATCCATCCCTTATTTCCAGCACTGATATCCAACCCCAGTAATCCATCCCTAATATCCATTCCCAATACCCAACAGTAATATCCATCCCTAATTCCAACCCTAATATCCATTTCCCATATCCAACTTCGCCCTCTCCTGACCCAATTCCCAGCATTCCCTCGGGTGCCCAGCAAAGGGACCCACAGGAACATCCTGGAGCTGCACCAAGGTGGGGGAGTTAGGTTGGAATTTAGGGAAAGGATCTTCATCCAGAGGGTTGCTGGACACTGCAATCCCCATTCCCAGGAAATCCAGGAGCTTGTGGACATGGTGGGATTTTGGGGTTGTCCAGGGGCCAGGAGTTGGACTGGATGATCCTTGTGGTCACCTCCAACTCAGGACATTAATTTCATGATTCCATGATCCCTCCCCATGCAGAACACCCGGGAACGGTCCATTCTGGAGGTGACTGATCCCAATCTTACCTTTTTACATCTGTCCCATGTGATTGGAGGCATCTCCCATCCCAGGGTGGGGCCCTGCCAGGGACAGCGGGGGCGGATCCGAGGAGACCTTCTCTTCTTCCCTTCTTTTCAGGCACGCGGCCTTTGGATTCAGATTCCGTTCTAGGAGGGACAGGAGATGTCAAACATCCCCATTTTCGGATCACGGAGCTCCAACATATCTATTTTCAGCTCATGGAGCTCCAATATATCTATTTTCACTTCACGGAACTCCAACATACCAATTTCCAGCTCCTGGAACTCAACCACCCCTATTCTCAGCCCCCTGAGGTGGGACAAGCCCCCTGAGTCCCACCGCTCCCGCAGTTCCTCACGGACGGTGTTGCACCCGAGCGCTGCCCTGGGACTGACCTCGGACCTGCTGCTCCAGGCTGAGGATGACGGCGACAGCCTGGTGGAGGATGAGGAGTTTGGTCTGGGGCTTGTCGCTCTTGAGGTGGAGTTGCACCATGCGGCCCAGTTCCTTGAAGGCCTCGTTGATGTCGCGCACGCGCAGCCGCTCCCGCGCGTTGTTGGCCATGCGCCGCTCCTTCTCCCGCTCCGCCTTCTGCTCGGGGGTCAGGTCCTCGTCGTCGTTATTGCTGTGGGACGGAAGGGACACGGCATTTCCAACCAGAGCTGTGGCCAGGAATTTGAGGAGGAAGGGTTTGGTGGGGAGGTTTGGTGAGGGGGGAATTCTGAGCCGTTTAGCCAAAGCTTATTGTTGGAGTGGGGGATTATTAAGTTAGAAAAGGCCTCTAAGGCCATGGAGTCCAAGACCAACCCGTGTCCCCAAGTACCACATCCACATGGATCTGAAATCCCTCCAGGAATGGGGATTCCATCTCTGCCCTGGGTGGCCTCTCCCAGGGCTTTAATCCCAAAGGGATTCAGGAGAACCCTTCTCCGCCACTGAGGGCGGTTGGAGGTGCCAAAGGCACTGGGTTTAAATCATGGAATCCTGGAATGATTTGGGCTGGGAGGGAGTTTAAAGCTCATCCCGTTCCAACGCCATGGGAAGGGACACTTCCACTATCCCAGGTTGCTCCAAGCCCTGTTCCACCTGGCCTTGCACATTCTAGGGATTGGGCAGCCACAGTCAACGATAAAACCCAGCTAAAACTTCTAAAAAATCCATACAGAATTTACTAAGGCTCCAAACCCTCGGAATTTACAGCAACCAAGGACTGGGAATGACAAATAATACATCAAAGCAAAGCAAATCCAACTGTATTCCAATTTGGAAGCGCAGGACAAGAGGGCTAAGAGTCTAATCAATTGATTTTGGCCTAATATAATCTGTCAGTGGACAAATTTGGGAATTGTTGGAAAGGGAGGCCGTCCCGGATCGCAGGTCCCCCAAAAGTGGCGGGTCCTGCTGGGCCAGGCGCTCCACGATTCCGCCTGTTCCGTTCACTTCATCGAAATCCACGCAGGAATTAAATGAAGCGACACTCTTTCTCCCGTTACCTAGATCTTGACCTAGTAATGGATTTGATATCCTTCTTGTCATCCTCCAGTTTCTTGTCCTCCGAAGACTTGGTGTCCTGGAGGTTCTCGTCGCCCTCGTCGTCGGATTTGATCTCAGAGCTGCCCGACGAGACGCTCTGGCCTTGCAGTCCCGTCGGGATTCCTGCAGGAAAACGGGGAGGGCAGGTCAGGGAGAGCTTCAAACAGCCCTTGGGTTGGGATGGAAGGGTTTTTATGAATCATCTCATTCCAAATCTCTGCTATGGGCAGGGGTACCTCCCACTGGCCCAGGTTGCTCCAACCTGGTCAGTTTGGCTTGGAAAGGATTTGAAGGATCCTCATTCTAACCCTTCTTCCATGGGCTGTGACATCTTCCACAAGACCAGGTTGCTCCAAGCCCTTACCCATCCCAGCCCATTCCAAGAGCCCGCAGGTGGATTCAACTCCAAGCCACCCTCAAATTCCCGGATCCTGGACAACCAGGAGGCCGAGCTCACCGAATGGTCCCGCCAGAGCACAACAATTCCAACAGGGATGCGGGAATGTCCACTCACCCCTGTAGGGATCCTGGGGTGGGTTCAGGTCCGGGGACGTGGCCGACTGGACGGGAAGCTGCGGGACAGGCACCTGGTTGGGCACGAGCGAGTGGCTCCCACGGAGGCTTACCCCATCCTCCCGGTGCGCTCCCACCTGCGGGACACGGGGAACGCTCAGCACACCCCCGGCACTCTGCCCGCGGGCTCAGGAAAACCCCCGGGACACTCGCTGTTCCTCGCCCACCAAACGGGTGTGCAATTCTGCTCAGGATTGGAGGAGTAAGGGTTTGGTGGGGAGGTTTGGCGAGGGGGGAATTCTGAGCCGTTTAGCCAAAGCTTATTGTTGGAATGGGGGATTATTGAGTTAGAAAAGGCCTCTAAGGCCATGGAGTCCAACACCAACCTGTATCCCCAAGTGCCCCATCCATATGGATTTGAAATCCCTCCAGGAATGGGGATTCCACCCCTGCCCTGGGCAGCCTCTCCCAGAGCTTTAATCCCAAAGGGATTTGGGAGAACCCGCCCTTCTCCACCACTGAGGGTGGTTGGAGGTGCCAAAGGCACTGGGTTTAAATCATGGAATCCTGGAATGGTTTGGGTTGGAAGGGATTTTTAAGGATCATCCCATTCCACCCCCTGCCACGGGCAGGGACACCTTCCACTATCCCAGGTTGCTCCAAGCCCTGTCACACCTGGCCTTGGGCTGGGGCAGCCACAATAAATGATAAAATGTAGCTCTAAACTTCCCAAAAAGGGAAATCCCAGGAAGCCCAAGCCCCCAGATCACTCGGGATGAGCCCCAATCCCGGGATGCTCCTCACAGAGGGCACAGATGGTCCGTGGCCGTGACAGACACTCTGGCAGGTAAAATGTCATTCCCATTCCCAAGGTGCCTCCCGGATTCCTTCCCATCTGTCCCCTCTCCAGCACAGCTGACAATTATCTCCAGGCCCATCTGTTTAATTGGGGGCCCCACAATTTCCCACCGGAGCCGGGAAATCCAGTGGGAATTGAGAGTTGGCAGCATGCTCCGAATGGCGGCTCGGCCTCCTGACATTCCCAGTGTCCCTGCATTCCTGACATCAGGAGACACAGCCATAGGGATTTATTAACCACCCCATCCCCAATCCAAAGGGATACATCCCTCTCAGCTCAGGGTTCCACCTTCCCTAAGGAAAAGGGGTGGCTGAGGCAAGGAAGTAATGACCAGGAGGAATTAGGGAGGACAGGAGGAACTGGGATCCAAGAGGAATGGAAATCCAGGAGGAATGGAAATCCAGGAGGAATGGGGGTCACTGCCACTACATTCCCACTAGAAAGCTGCTCCCTCATCCCAGACAGGTTTGGATTGGGAAGGACCCCCAAGCCCATCCCCTTCCACCTCCAAACTTCCCAATGCCAGGATGACCACAGCAACATTTCTTGGTCCTTTATCCTGTGGGATAAATCCAGCAGGGAATTGGAAGGTGTTGTGTGTTAACCCAGGGCCTAGATAGGCCAGATTCCAAAGCCAAGCCCAGCTGAACCTGGCTTAACCCCCCCCAAGCAAATCCATCCCATCCCACTGGATGTGTGTATTCCAAATGATTCCCTTCCCTGGCCCTTTCATGTGGCTGCCATCCCATAATAGTTGCCAGATGAGAGCTGACCGGGCTATAAATAAGATCAAAAGGGAAGGAAAGGATTTAATCAGCACCAAAAAAAACACCCAGCGAGGGAGATGAAAGCAGGGAAAAGGCAAAGTTCAGGAGCCTTTTTCCACAGGAAACTTGGGTTCTGACAGAAAACTCCCTTTTTCTCCAAAAAAACCACCTTTTTCTCCACAGAACTTCCCTTTTCTCCAGCAGAAAAATCCCTTCTTTTCTACAGAAAATTCCACTGGGATGCTCCCATTCCCATGGAGCAGCTCCTACTAGGATGTTCCTACACCACTGAGATTCTCCTGTCCCAAGGGGATATTCCTGTTCAACTGGGATGCTCCCATTCCCATGGAGCAGCTCTTACTGGGATGCTCCTGCCCCACTGGGATTCTCCTACCCCAGTGGGATCTCCTGTCCCACCGGGATTCTCCCATTCCCATGGGGCAGCTTCCCCTGGGATCATCCAATGCCACCCAGGTTGTCCCATCCCCATGGCACCCTCCCGCCCCACTCCCATTCCCATGGGGTCGCTCCCGCCCCGCTCCCGCGGCCCCCGGGGCACTCACCATGATGGAGTGGCGGTTTGCCGAGAGCAGCCCGGTGCCGTAGCCGGCGCCCAGCCCGGCCATGGCGCCGTTGTGGGCGCCCAGCAGCCCGTGCATGTCCCCGTGGGCGCCGGCCATGGGGGCGGCTCCCACCGCGTGGTTCCTCAGCACGTGGATGGCGTCGTCCAACCGCTCCAGCCGGTCCTCGATCCGGCTCTGCTGTGGGGTGGGAAAAGTGGGAACAGCGTGAGGAGCTCGCCCCGGGACACAGTCAGGCCTCCCTGCTCAGCCCCTTGTGCTTTGACCTCGTTAGCCCTGGATTTGCTAGGTTTCCCTCGGATTTTTTTTTATCTTAAGGAATGGGTTTGCTTCTCTAGGGAATGCCGAACCCTAGGGAAGGTTGAGCCCCGGGGAACGTTGAACCCTACGGAATGTTAACGAGTCCAGCTTTGATTTTCATGGGCAAAACAGGTTCAATGATTCCTCATGAACATGAATCAGGCCAGGACAGAGTTTGCCCTCCAGGTCTCAGCAGAGTTGGAGTGAGAGCGACGTCAAAGAAGGATTCAAAACCAGAAAATTCCAAAGCAAAATCAAAAAGAAAAGCAGAAGGAAAGAAACAAAGAGGTTTTGTTGCCATTTTCCTCCCCACCCAAATAATCGCAGGATCACACACGGAGAGGAGGAGGAACTACCAGGTCCCACAGCCATGAGGGTTTGATCCCTACAGGTTGGAGCTTTAGGGATCCCAAGGGATGGGGAACTTCAACAGGGCACTTCCCAAGTCCCCCAGGGCCAAGGAATCTCAACAGGACAGGGCCCAAGTGCTGGAGAACCTGGAACCTCAACAGGATACTTCCCAAGTCCCCAAGGGCTGAGGAACCTGGAATCTCAACAGGAAGGTCCCCAAGGGATTAGGAACCTCACCAGCACATTCCCCAAGTCTCCAGGTGCTGGAGAATCCCAACAGGACAATCCCTAGGGTTGTGACACTCCCCAGGACCCTGAATTGCCAAGGGAACCACGCAGAGCTGCTGGAGCTCCTCAGCAAAGCCCCCAGCCATACCCTGCTCACCAGAACCTCCACAGGAAAGCCTGGAAAACACTGGTTTCCATCAGCACAAGGATTTCTGGATCCTAATTTCTGACTCCAGCAAATTTCCCGACACTTCCAACTGAGACCATCCCCTCCCTCGGTCCATGGGGACAGGACCATGACCATCATCACTGTCACTCCAGGGGACCTCACCATCACTTCCATCACTCCACAGGGAGAGGACAAGGACTATCCTCTGCCTCATTCCATGGGGATCCCTGATCGTCATCTCCCTCGTTCCATGAGGAGAAGACCCTTGACCGTCACCTTCCTCATTCCCCATGGAGAGAACCCTGACCATCATCTCCCTCACTCCATGGAGAGAAGACCACGACCATTAGCCCCATCACCCAAGGACCCCTGACCAACATCTCCCTCATTCCAGGGGAGCCCCTGACCATCTCCAGGGGACCCCAGACCATCCTCTCCCTCATTCCATGGAGATTCCTCACCACTATCTCCCTTATTCCACAGGGACCCCTGACCATCCCCTCCCTCATTCCATGGGGATCCCTGATCATCCTCTCCCTCACCCCACAGGACTCATGGATGCACCATCCTGCATCCGCCGCATTTTCCTACTCCCATCCATCCATCCATACATCCATCCATCCATCAATCCACCCATCCATCCACCCCGTCTCCCTCCTCACCCTCTTTCCTGCTCCTCACCCCCTTTTTCCAGCAGATCCCAACATGCCCTTTCCCTCTTGGGAGCATCTCCAAACCCCCCCACCCCAGCTCCACCAGGCATGGTGGGACAACAATTCCGGGACCGCTCCGGGCGCACGAAACCTGCGGGGGAGGAACCGGCACGTGGGACGAAGCATGACACCAAGGAACGCAAGGAATTCCCGCAGGAAGGAGGTCACCGGTTGGAACATACCAGGGAGTGTAAGGGACCTTCATAATTGGGAGATGATGACGCTTGACCTCCATTCCTAGACCAAACAGCTGTTCCTGCTAATAAGTAAAATCGGAGTTACCATTGGAACTGGGCGAGCGCAACGTTCCCGACTTTTCTGGGACGCTTTTTCCGAGCTGTGGGAATGGCCTATGCCGAGTCGGAGCTTCCCGAGGCGCTCCTCAGAGCGCCAAAGGCTTCGGTGCAACTCCTGCGCTCGGAGTCAAACCTTGGCCTTGCTGTGCTGGGAGGAAAGGCATTCCTGCTCTTCGAGTTTTCCAAGGAAAGATGGGCCTCTGTGCCAACAGTGAAGGAAAAATGGGGAAAACCAGCTTTCTCCACTCTTTTCCCAAAGGCTTCTGGGGAAAAGCGGCTTTCTCCGCTCTTTTTCCAATAGATTTTGGGGAAAAGCTCTTTTCCGCTCTTTTCCCCAATGGTTTTTGGGGACTGATCAGATTATGCTGGATATGATTTCTGATGTTCTATTGGATCTTCTGAAGGATCCCATAAAATGGAGATGGGAATATCAGGATTGGAGTCTGAATTCCCATCAGAGTGGGATTTGTTTGGAACGTCAGACCAGGATGGAACTCGTGGCAAATGGTTTCTTATCTCTTTTATCCCTGAGGGAAATTTCCATGCGAAACAATTCCAGCTCTTCCTTCAATCCACTTCTATTCACTAATTTTCTACACTGGTTTGACCCTGGGTTATCCCTATTTCCCACCGGGAAGCAGCACAGCCCAAACTATCAGGGAATTCTCCCTCTGGCTTGGCCCCCTCTGTAGGGAAAGGAAGGAGACGCACAGTCCCTTCTGAATTCAGGGGTAATTCCAGGGAAAATAAGGGTGGGAAGTTGATTTTTGTGCTGTGGGACCCCCCAAGCCAGGCCAGGTTTCATCTCGATTTTATGGGATGAAGGTGGAGGGTGGTGCTCTCCTGGACCTGCCCTGAGCAACCCTCCTTCCCAAAGGGTCTCATCCCTGTAGCGATGCATGGGAAGTGGGATATCACCTGTGAGGATCAGGAGCTCCCCATGGAGAGCAAGGGATGATCCCATTTTTCCCTACCCTACAGAGACACAGTGGTCCCGGCTCCGGATTCCTGGTGAGTTAACTGGGATCCAAGGGAGTCTTGGATTACACCTGGGCTCCAAGTGGGATTCTCCAGGGAGGTGGGATGTACTGCTGAGAGGAGGAGTCAGCTGGAAAAGGCTCACAGATTAAAAACTGGGAATTCCAGCCTGAGGAATATTTCCACCACCTGATGCTCATGAGAACAACCCCGGGCCTCAGAATTTGGGGAAAGGATGCAAACATTCCAATAAAGTGCAGGATCACAAAATCATGGAATAGGTTGAGCTGGAAGGGACTTCTAAAGGTCATTTAGTCCAACCCTGGGACACCTCCCACTATCCCACGTTGCTCCAAGTCTTGTCCAACCTGGCCCTGGAGAATTCCAGCTCCTCTGGACAACCTGTGCCAGTGTTTTATACTCCCTGATCCTAAAAAAACCTTCCTAAAATCCAACTGCCTGGATTTAGCTCCAAACCATCGCCCCACCGTTCCTGGGGGATGTCCCTGAGGGTGCAGGAAGCTCCACAGGGATAACCTGGGATATTTCCTTGGGAGCTGTAACAACCTTCCCTCCGCCCCAGAGGCGGGACAGTCCGGTTTGGGACGGGTGCCCCCACCGGAGCTGGGGTAGGGATCTCTTCCCAAAAAAAACCCCACCTTGGGAGGAACCGTTGCGGAAAATAGAATCATAACAATACCTGAGAGAGAAGGGGGAGAACCAACAGGAGTTGAAGGATTTGATGAAAAGCTGTTGTTGGTGTGATCTGGAGAATAGATCTTTAAAAGATGATACACAATTAATCTAAATAAAGCTGTCACAACCCAATCCAGAAAAAAAAAGTTTGGAATTCTTATGCATTCCGTTCATTTCAATGAAAGCAGGACAGGCTCAGAAAATTCCTTCCGATCCAGTCAATTAACTCCAGGAGAGTTCAAAGCCTCTTGGCTGTGCCATTCGGCTCTTTGAGGCACAGGAGAGGAGAAAGCTGGACACCGGGTCCCTCGGGAAGGGACTCCAGGGATTGGGATTTCAGGGATCGGCTCCAACACCATTTTGTTGTCTTGACTTCATTTTATGAACGAGTGTCATGAGAACTCAAAGGAACCCACTGTGCCCAGAAAATAATAGGAATGGTCCTGGTTAAAGGGCAGCCAGTGCCACCGGGATAACGGGAACAGGGCGGGAATGTGGCAGCAGGAGCTGGGAAGTGCTGCGTCCAGTTATCCCAGAAAAACATGGGAACTGCTGCCTTTAACAGCCACCACGTGAACTGGAGAGATGGAGTTGCCATGGAACAGAGAGAACCTCTGGGGAATTCCAAAGGAATTCTGTTGGAGGGCGGTCTGGGAGTGCAGGAGTCGTTCTGTCCTCCCTCTCCCGTGGAAAAGTGGGAAGGACTTGGCACAGCTCAAGCCCCGCCCTCTTTCCACTCCTATCCTACCCTAAAATTCCCTCTAAAGCTTTCCCAGTATCCCCTTTCCCTGATTATCCCTTATTCCAGCCGGCAGGGGCTCCAGGGGGGCGACCTGCTGCTCATCTCCAGCAACTCCAGACAGAGAACTGGGACTCAAATTCCCTTCCCAAGGGGTCAACATGGGAATTCCAAAGTAAATGTTTCCTTACAGAGGCGAGTGCTTTCCCCAGGGCATCACCAGTCTGCGAACTTCCCGCTGCCCCACTTCCTCTGTTGGCTGCAAGGCAAAAAATTCCATGTAAATCCAGTCGGGAAAACATTCCAAAATTCCTTTTCCTGCCCCACCTGCAGGAATGAATGGGAAGTCCCTCAAGGAGGAAAGGATGGCAGAGGGTGGTTCCTTCAGGGGACAAACTCAAAACCAGGGATATTCCAGCCTGGAAAAGCCAAGCCAGGAGGCAGTAAGGTTCCAGGAAGCTCCTCCACATTGGGAAGCTCACGGCTCATCCTGTTCCAAGGGCAGGGACACCTTCTCCCAGCCCAACTCCACACCCTGGCACAATCCCAGGGATCAGGAATCCACAACCCCTGGGAGAACTCGGCCTCTGAGCCTGGTTTAGTTTCTCCTTTGTTCTCAGATCCTAAAAAAACCCCATTCTCCATTCCTCCAGCATTAGTCCCGCTCCGCCGTCCCGCCTGCAATCACATGCGTAATCCGAACCACGTGTCCTGATTTCCCTGTCACTTAACTATGGAATCGTTCCCAGAGAGACCCAGCAGGCGGTTCTTATTTCCCACCTTTGACTATTCCCTGGGTATCTGGGGACATTTGACCTCAGGGGTGGCTTTGCCCTCTCGGGGGGTGGCGGGACGTGCCCCCAGGTGATTCCCAGAGTTTGGGAGGAGCCAGCTCACCCAGGATGGTGTCGGTGCCGTTGGCTGGAGGGGTGCAGGACGAGGCGCTGTAGTGGTTGGTCCCGCTGCGGTGGAACGTGGACATTGGAGGAAGACTGGAGTTGATGTCAGCTGAGGAGTGGGATGGGTAGCTCTGTGCCGAGAAAAACAGGGAACATTGGGATTACGGAGAGGCTGGGACGCTGCTCATGGTGGTCTGAGGGTTGTTGGAAGGGATTTTAAGGATCATCTTGTTCCCATAGGAAGGGACACCTTCCATAGACCAGGTTATTCCAGCCTGGACACTTGCAGGGATGGGACAGCCACAGTTTTTCTGGGAATGCCATCCCAGCCCTTCACCCCACCTCCAGCCAGGAATTCCTTCCCAGTATCCCATCTAACCCAGTGGGAAGTCATTCCCTGTATCCTGTCCCTCCAGGTCCTCCTCCCCAGTCCCTCTCCAGCTCTCCTGGAACCCCTTTAGGCCCTGGAAGGGTTTGTGAGGTTTCCCTGGAGCCTTCTCCTCTCCAGGCAGACATTCCCAGCTCTCCCAGCCTGGTTCCAGAGCAGAGGAGCTCCAGCCCTCGGAGCATCCCCGTGGCCTCCTCTGGACCTGCTCCAACACCTTCATGTTGGAGATCCCAGTCTTGGAAGTGTCCCAGCACTAAAATGGGTTGGGTGGGAAGGGATTTTAAGGATCATCTCATTCCCACCCCTTGCCATGGGCAGGGACACTTTCCACAGCCCAGGCTGCTCCAGCCTGGCCTTGGGCACTTGCAGGGGTGGAGCAGCCATGGATTCTCTGGGAAGTGCCCCTATCCCATCCCACCCCACTCCATCTCACCCCATCCCATCCCACCCCACCCCATCCCACTGCCCCTTCCCACGGGATCCTCACCAAGCGGTCGTGCGGGTGGAGGCTGCAGTAGCTGCTGGATTGGGGAATGTGGGAAGAGTTGCCCAGCATTCCCCCATAGCCAGGCTGGTTCATCCCGCTGGAGGAGCTCCAGGGGTCGCTGCTGTGGTGGCCATCTGCAAGACAGAAATCAGGGAAATCAGGGAGCGCTTCACCTTGGAAGGCACATCCCACAGCGTCTAATCCACGGGCACACACACCTCCCACCAGCCCAGTTTGCTCCAAGCCCATCCAGCCTGGCCTTGGACACTTCCAAGGGTAAATCCTTGATATATCATCAGAATCCTGGTAATCTCCAGCTCTGGAATTCCAGATGAGCTTCAGAGTTCTTAGGGTGATAGTACATGAAAAGGATTAGGAAAAAATTCCTTCATGGAAAGGGTGCTCAAGCCCTGGAATAATCCCTGGAAGTGTCCAAAAAACATGTGGATGTGGCATGTGGGAACATGGATAGTGGTGGTCATGGATGGTCGGACTTGATAACCTTGGAGGGCTTTCTCAACTTTAATAATTCCATGACTTTATGACACTTATCCTTAAAAAGTGGATATTTTTGTCCTCAATGTGGCAAAAACTGCGCAGCCGAATTTTACGTGGATCTTTTCCAACTCTGGGAATGTTAGTAATTAATTTATCCCAAATTCCTTTGCATTTCCATGTAATCACAACAACCTGGAAGCAGTAAAACCAGGAAAAATTCAGGATTCAGTCTCATTTTAACCCTGTGGCTCTAATTCCACATGCAGGGAAACGGGGATATGGAGATAGGGATTTCAGGGCAGTGATCCCAAAATGCCTCAGCTATGGATAAATTAAATATAAGCCTGGAAAAAAAAAAAGCTGGAAAATCTGTTTCCTTCCTACCTTGCATGAAGAAGGAGCTGGGAAAAGTGCTGGCTGCTGGTTTGGAGGAGGGATAACCCGGAGAATCCCTGTTGTAGTCGGCAGTACTGGCTGAGGGAGCATAAACCTGAGGAGAAAAAAAAGCCTCATTTAGCCCCAAAATCCAGTTTTCCGGCCAAATCCCTGCCCAATTCCCCTGGAACGCAAAACCCGTGTGACTGGAAAGTCAATTCCCAACTTCAAAAGCGGCTCCAGTCTGACATTTTCCAGCCTGGAGAGGGAATATTTGTCCAAGTCTGGGTTCTGTAAATCCAATTAGGCAGCAGATGGACATGTGTTCCTCCTCAAGCCTCCTGGAGCTTAAAATAAACAGGAACTGGGAACAATGAGGAGGTTTTTTTGGGATGTGGCCTTCACCCACTTCGGCACACAACTGATACCACTCCAAAATTCCCGGCTTTCGGCTGGGAACGCGTTAATTTCCCGACTGCACCGGTACCGGCAATGCGGAATTACGGCGTTATCCCAAGATGTGCAATTCCCAGGGATCCAGCTTGCAAGGAGCCTGCAAAAGCTGGAGCAGCACGAGACCACCAACACAGTGCGGGGACACTCTGGGGGGAAAACTCCGCCTCTCCCCAGAACGGCTCGATTCATCCCTGCAGAAAGCTGGGAGTGGGTGCCAAACGCTCCTCGCTCCCGGTTTTCCCTAAGCCACCGGAGCCCAGCTGCTGGAACTCTCCCTCTGAGCTGAGCAGGGAATGGGAAGGCTGGATCCCCCCAGTCGCGGGCCGGATTCCCGCTGCTCCCGCTCTCCAGATGGTCGGGAAGGCTGAACCCTGTCATCTCCTTGAGGAAAATGGATCCCTTCCTGCCTCCATTTTGAAGCGGCAGCGGCTCCCAGGAGTTGGCACCACGCCCGCTCCCGGCACTCACGGAGAACAGGGAAGAGAAATCCAGGGAAGCGTGGCTGGAAGGGCTTCTCTCCTCAGAAACTCCCCCTGAAAATAGGGAGAGAAGGGCTGAGGGGGTGGGATGCGGAGGAACATCCCACTGGAGTTCCTGGAGGTGCATCCCGGGTGGCACATCTGGAGGGTTGAGAATTTTGGTGGCTGCTCCGTGGTGGGGTCAAATGAAAGGAAAAGCAGAAGCGAATCCCAGGAAAGCTGGAGACTCTGGATGGGTAAATCAAGAGGCAACTCTGCGCCCACCAGATCCCGGATCATGGAACGGGAGATTCCGGCTGGGATGAGACACCACTCACAGCACCGGCATCGCGAGAGAGGAAGTTCCATTCCCATGCCACCATTTCTCAGGATTAAAGGCACGGATGCATGGCAAGGAACACCAAATCCTGCTGTCTGCCCGGGATTTGGGAATGAGGCTCCAGGTGCTCTTCCCATCCCAGAGAGGGAGGGTCAGGTATACAGGGAAGAGGCTCTGGAAAAGCCTGAGAGACGGTGGGAGGCACCACAGAATTCCAGGACGGTTGAGGGTGGAAGAGATTCTAAGGATCCTCTCATTCCAGGGACAGGACACCTTCCACAGACCAGGTTATTCCAACACGGACTTGGACACTCCCAGGGATGGAATTCCTTGGGAATCTGCCAGGGCCTCCTCAGCACATCCCCATCCCTGGAATTGTCCCAGGTCAGCTTGGACCATCCTGGTGGGAGGCATCCCTTCCCAGTGGAACATGCTGATCCTTAAAATCCCTCCCAATCCCAACCATTCTGTGGTTCTCCATCCATCCATCCCAGCCTCATTCTTCATTTGATGGCAAATCTGGATCAGGGGACGTCAATATCCGTCTGGAAAACCCGAATTTAGCAGCTCCCTCTGACTCATCCGAGAGGTCTGAGGAGATGGTGAGGAATGATCCCAGAAAAACACGCTATTGCGGATCAAATCCCACCACACTGGAGCCGTTTTGGGAGCAAATCCCTAACACCTTTCCCTTAACTCCTGGGAATGGAGTCTGGGTTTGCTTCCATCCAAACTGAGTATCCCGGGATGCTCCTGTTGGATGGACCCCAGTGCCTTGGGGATCCAAAGCTTCCCAAATTAAGGATAAAGAGCCTTGAGAAGTCCTATCAGCTGGAGTGGAATATCCCACTTGCACAGGTCAGGAGCCACCATCTCCGGTGGGAATCACCAAGCACCGGGAGATGACTCCGGGATCCACCGTGAAACGGCAGGTGTTTGGGAAGCCAACCCAGCTGGGAAGTTAAGGATTATGAAGTCCAGTTCCTGGCCCCGTGAGGACAACTCCAAAATCCCACCTGGGAGCATTGTCCAAAGGCTACTGGAATGCCAGTGCCGGGAGCACTTCCCTGTTCCTGTGCCTGACCACTCCATGAGGAACCTTATCCCAAAATCCAGCCTATTCCGTGCCCCAGTTCCAGCTGTTCCTTGGATCCTCCCACTGGTCACCCACCCTTTGTGCCACAACTTCTTTGCCCACGAGCATTCCCAGGCCTCTGGAATGCTGTGCCTCCACGGACAGACGAGTCGGGAGAAAAAATCCAATCTGAATTAAAAAATACTCCCTAAATCCTATTTTTCCTCCTTTCCAACCCCCTGAGGGACACGCTCCGTGCTGTCCCCGCTCTTGGGATAAATCCCCGCATTCCAGTGCAAAATTCCCTCCTTTTCAGTGAAAAATCCCCAAACTAAATAGCCCCACAGCCTGGCCCGCTCCAGGTTTCCAGCTCTTTTCCAACAGCAGGTCCCTTAATTTGGGCCACATGTTGCCGGGGGGGGGGAGAGGAAGAGGAGCGGGACGCGGGGGCGGTGGATGAAAAGCCAGGGAAGCGCATTCCCAGTGCGGGCTGGAAGGGGCCGGAAGGAAAAGGCCCCCGCCTGCCTCGGTCCGACCTGCGAGGGCCCCAATTCCAACCAGATGTCGGCGCTTCCAGAGCCTTCTCCTGGCAAAAACGCGGCCATCAAAGGTAATTGGGAGCAGCTGAGCTCCGGCGTGGAGCAGCACATGGAAAAAAAACACCCCGGGAGCCCGGAGCAGGATGAGATTCCAGGGCCTGCTGAGCGCAGTGGGAAGGGAAGGCACCTGTCCAGCACTCAGGGGAGGGAAGGCTGGGATCAGCACACCCAAAGCGCTCCAGAACCTCGGAATTGCCACTGGAGCCAGCTGTCTGGTACACAGCGGACTCCCCAGAATTCCAGGTTTAATCCTGGGATTATCATAAGTGTGGAATGCTCTGGGATGGAAGGGATTGAAGGATCCAGTTTCCTGGGCAGGGACACCTTCCAGAGACCAGGTTATTCCAAGTTGGCCTTGGACACTTCCAGGGATCCAGGGGCGGCCACAGCTTCTCTGGGAATTCCAGCCCAGCCCCTCGCCGCCCTCTTAGCCAGGAATTCCTTCCCAATATCACATCTAAACCAGTTGGAAGCCATTCCCTGTGTCCTGTCCCTCCAGGTCCTCATCCCAAGTCTATCTCCAGCACTGGGCAGGAACTCCTGGCTGGGAGAGTTGTGAGGGGCTGGGATAGAATTCCCAGAGAAGTTGTGGCTGCCCCACCCCTGGGAGTGTCCAAGGCCAGGCTGGAATAACCTGGGCTATGGAAGGTGTGTGGGCTGGGAATGAGATGATCTTTCTATTCCTCCCACCCTGGGATTCTCTGCTCCCCCTCCCGGAATGCCATCCCAGCACCCCCCAAACACCAGCTGCCTGACTTTTCCTCCCTTCTCCCACCCTCCAGGATCCTCTGAAGCCACAGATCCCGCTTGGCTCCAATGTTTTCCAGATGGGAAGGCTGAGCCCAACGCTCAGGAACGCCCAGAGTTAAAAAGGGGTCACAGAAATTAGAGAGAGAAGCAAAAATTCCGCCCTGATGTCATCCCTGTGCAGCAGGACACGGCTGGAAAAGCAACAGGCACAGCCCAGAACCACAGCTTTTCCAGCCACACTCCGATTGCTTCCTGCTCCTTCACAGGATCATGGAATGGCTGGGCTTGGAAAGCCCTTCTTGTTCCACAGGGACACCCTCCACTCTCCCAGGTTGCTCCAAGCCTGGATTCATTTCTCCATCCCAGGTCATTCCCAAAGCAGTCCAGGCACAAATTCACTCCCCCAGCCAGCTCAGGGGATTCTGCTCCAACACATCCCTAATTCCAGGATCCTGGAAAACCAGGAGGCCGAGCTTGCTGAACGGTCCCACCACAACACTTCCAACAGGGATTAGGGAAAGAAAAGGGAGAGTGAGAGGAATGCAAAAGGAAAACACCAAGAAATGGGTGAGGAGATTGGATTCCACCCCTGCCAGGCCTAGAAACCCTTTCCAGGCAGGAATTTTCCCTCATGTCCAACCTAAATCCCTGCAGGAATGGGGACTCCACCCCTGCCCTGGGCATCCTTTCCACAGTGTTGGAATTGGCTGCCCCATCCCTGGAATTGTCCAATGATAAGGTTTGGAGCAACCTGGGCTGTGGAAGGTACGGGGTGGAAGGAGATGATCCTTTCACTCCCTTCCCACTCAAGCCATTCCACGATCCCACAAAATGAAAGTCTGATGAGTAGACAGAATCCCAAACCGGACTGAACCTTCCCAGAGTCAGATTTTTAGGAAGAGGTAGGTCCTGTTCCAAGCCCAGCACCTCAACCCCATCCCGGGGGACAAATCCCGAGCCATGCCCTCAGCACAAATTCCCTCACAGTCACGAAGGGCAGGAATGTGGCTCCAGCACTTCCAGGTGCCCCACACCGAGGGAAGGGAACGTTTGCTGGAAAACACACCAGTTACTTATTCCCCCTTTTTTTTGGATGATTTCCGCTTTAGCAAACACTGGGATAGCAAATGTGGGATGCGAGGAGGCTCCCACTTTAAGCTCTGCCTAAATGCCACAGAACTAAGCTTCCAAAAATCCATCACAAGCTCAAACCGCTGGAATTTCTGGGGATGAATCACTGGAAAAGCAGCCAGAGAGATTACGGCACCACAACGTTTGGAGTAAAATCAATGGATACTGAGATGATCGGGAATATTCCGGGTTCAAACACCACCAAGGGACACCGAGGAGGTTAAGACGGCGATTTAGGCTCGAGTTTGACTTCGGCTTAAACCCAGGCATGTGGGAATGGGCGTACTGGAGGCAGGAATTAAAAATAACCCGACCGCCGGGAAGCTGGAGCCGTTCCCAGTGGGAGCCGCACGCAGAGAACTGGGAAAGGTTGGGCTGACTAAAAGTCAAATGCAAATCAAATCTTTCAAACAAACCACCGGAAAAAAAAAAAAAAACCAAATCCTTTTCTTTCTGAGTTTTGCAGTTAAAATTAATTAATGAATATGTAATTAATCAAAATAGGAATATTGCTATTTAAATAACAGCATTTCCTGGCTGTTCCCTAAAATTCCTAGAGAGAAAACAGGGATTAGGGCAAGGAGTAGAGCGAGGAGGAAGCACCGACTCCTGGTTCCTTAGCACTGTTTTGGGGGGAAAAATCCCCTTTGGAGGACTCAGCCACTCTGAGGAAAAAGAGGTAAAAAAGCCAGGAAGAGAAAGCCAGCGCTGAGCGTTTCCCGAAGAATTCCCGCTTCCCGAGGAATTCAAGATGGTGGGAGCCCAAGAAAGGGAGCCCCTTCAGAAAGGGGTCGATCAAAATTTTAATTGACTGCTAATTAAGCTCCATTAGGCCACAGAAATGATGGAAAGAATTCCTTAACCCCATCCTTGCCTTCCCTCGGCCAGGAGCCGGGAGAAGGAGCCGCCTCGGGATCGAGTGTCCGATCAGGGAGGAAAGCTGATTAATATGAAAAATACATGGATTTGTTTTGATATTAAAAAGCTGGTGGAGGAGGGAACATGTGGGAAAGGTGCATCCCAGGAAAAGGGGATTTTTGGGAGTGACCAGGCCGGAAATCCAGTGGTTTACTGGGATGAGGGAGCAGCGAAAGCCCTGGACATGTCTGAGGGGGGTCTATAACACAGATACTCCCAATTTGGGAAAACTCAGGGGTTTATACACATAGGCATCCCAAATATTGGAAAACTCTGGAAAAACCTATAAAAAGGCCCCCATGAGTGGGAGAACTGCCGGAGATCCATAGGAATGCTGCAATTCCTCAGTGTCCCTTCAGCCTCTGGTTTAAGGTCAGGAGGGGAAAATTTCCTGTTCAGGGAAAACCAGTTGGAAAACTGGGCTCTGGGATGGCATTTGGGAATAAAACACCCACTGCCAGGCAGTGTTTCTGGGGTTTAATGTTCCAGAGGATTCTATAAATGAAGGGATTTAATCCCACGGTGGGACCGAGGATCTTAAAGGCCTTTTCCAACCTTAATGATTCCATGATCCCTGCTTAGAGTCGGGCATGGAAAAGCTGAGGAATAAAAAAACCCCAGGACTTTAGAAAGTCTAAAAGCCCCCAGAATTCCTGTTCTATGGATCAGGAGTGGAGTTTAAACCCCACAGATCTGAGCAGGCCTTGCTGCCGGCCCCAATCCCGTTTTATTCATTCCATCCTAATGATTTTTGGCAGCCGATCCCACATTTCACTGAAAGACCTTTAATGAGCTCCATATCTTTTATTTTTCCCGAGGTTTTTTTTTTCCTCATTAAAATGCACTTGTTGGGATGGGGGGGGAAAAGGGGGGGATTTTTTTTCCATAGGAAACCGAAATATTAATGCAAATTGGCCTCCCGAAGTTTAAAAGCGGGAATTTGCATACCGGGAACCAAAGGGAACAACAAATGTGCCTCTTCACACCGTAATTATCCGGGAAAAAGCATGGAGCGTGTGAAGCATCCCGAGCTCTGGCAGGGAGCAGCTGTCGGAGCTGTTATCTCCTGGTGCCCGGCAGCTCCAAGAACAGAGGGGTTGGGAGGCTTTGCTTCCGGATGAAAGGTAATTTTTATGGGCTAGGAATGACTTTCTGGGAATGGAATTATCCCAAGGGAAAGCTGTGAGGGGTTTTTCCCATGTTTCTTAATCCCAGAGCCAGAGGTCGATGGAATTCCCAGTTCATGCAGCATTAGCTGGAGGAATTCCTTGCTTAAAGAAAATACAGGGATGAACCAGATTTGAGATGTGGATAAAGAAATATTCCAAAAATTGGGATGAAAAGTTCTCCAGGGAACCTGCTGCTCCCAGGAACTTCATGGGAGGATATCCCAGGAGAGCCCGGACTGAGATGGGGAGGGAAAGGGTTACATTCCCACTGATCCCATGGTATGGAAACAAACTCATTCCTGCATCGGGGATGAGGGATCTTCATCCCTGCAAACACACAGAAGTTGTGGATTCCAGCCTGGAATCCAGCTGGAGCAACCTGAGCTATGGGAAGTGTCCCAGCCCATGGAATGGGATGAGATTTAAGATCCCTTCCCACCCAAACCATTCCAGCATTCCCAGCTTACAGCGACTTCCCCGGCAAAGGTGGAAGGGACCCAACCCACCGAACATTCCAACCCTTCCAGGAGGAAGCAATCCATTAAACATTCCAAGCCATTCACCTGGATGCCACCAGATCCATATCCTAGATCCCACATCCGGGTGTGCCAGTCAGGGTGATAATCAGGAATGGGATCCTGTCGGGTGTAATTTGTTGCCTTGGGATTTATCTCTTCCCAGATTATGATTCCACAGTTCCCAAGCTCTGGTTGAATATGGAAATGCTGGAGAGTGGCCACATCCAGGGATACTGGGATCTGGAGTGATCCCACAGTATTTATGGATGGCTGGTGTGGGAAAGGGGGGAAAAAGGAGCAAAATAGGAGGAGATGGAGGAAAAGGGTAAAGAAAAAAGGAAAGAGGAAAGGGAGGAAGAAAAGAAGGGGGGAAAAGGGAAAGGGGAAAAGGGAAAGGAAAAAGGGAAGAGGGAAGGGAAATAAAAAGGGAAGAGGAAAGGGAAGGAGAAAGGGAAAGGGGAAAAGGGAAAGGAAAAAGGGAAGAGGGAAGGGAAAGAAAAAGGGAAGAGGAAAGGGAAGGAAAAAGGGAAGAGGAAAGGGAAGGAAAAAGGGAAGAGGAAAGGGGGGAAAGGGATCTCATGAAAAAATTCCAGGGCTCTCCCAGCTCTTATCCAGGTGTTAGGGGGGAAAGGGATCTCATGAAAAAATTCCAGGGCTCTCCCAGCTCTTATCCAGGTGTTAGCAGGAAAAGCAGGACCCTGCTCCCAAACCCCACCCCCCGACAGGGATGTGCAAGCAGCGGGAATGTGGCAGATCCCACCTTATCCCTCCCTTTGCCAGTCCAGTTTCCTGTAAGATCAGCACCGGGAATGGGCTCCGGCACCAAAGGGGGTCGTGGATGTGAGGGATTCACCACCTTTTCCCTCTGGAAAAAGGGTTCATCAAGAAAAATCTCCATCCCAACAGCACGAGGGGATGTGGGAGAGCTGCAGTTTGGATCAGCTATTCCCAAATCCCAGGAATTCAAATCATTCCCTAATTCCCACCTGTAAGTGGTAAAGCACCTCAACCACACCCTCCCACACCCCCCCACCCTGCCAAAAAAGTTAAATCCTTCCCTCTCCAGCTCTGATATTCCAAGGATTTGGGGGGCAGAGTGGCACTTCAGAGCACCTGAACTGGAATATCCCCTGACTGTCACTCCCAAAAATCCTGGGAGAAGCAGAGACTGCAATAACATGGAGCCAAAATCCCAAAAAAAGGAGGGAAAATAAATTTGGAATTGGTAGTTTTAAAGCAGTTTTATCCTGGGATTCTTCCCGAAATTCCCTTTGCTGGTTTTAACCAAAATCCTTGGAAAACTACAGCTTTCCCTCTAGGACACATTCCTGCCTCCCAACCCCTTTCACTGGGATCCACGTGCTCCCAGGTACCTCGGGAACAGGATTTAGACTTGACTATTTTTTCCTAAGCTGCCGAAAATTTATGGGAATTTTTTCTGGGAATTCTCCATGCTCACTTACAACAAGGAAACCTGGACTTGGGATCTGCTCCTGATGCTTTCCATGCTTTCACAGGGATACAGGGATGCAGCCCCCCCATTCCCAGGTCGGCCGCACCGGCAGGTGCAGCGGGAAGAAAATGCTGGGAAAACAACTGGGAGTGGTTTAGCTCAGGAATTCTGTCAGGAATGAAAACATTCCGCTGAAAAACCCCTGGAATTGGGGGAGGGGGGGCAGGGAGGAAATTGCTTTTGACTTTTTAAAGGAATTCTTCGATTTCCATCCTGGCAGCTCTCAATGGATGGGTTTAATCACTAGGAATAAATCCCTCTTTTCCTGTTTAATCCACGTTATTAATATACTAATAAATAAAACTTAAGGAGGAGACCTTCTGCAGAGGGATGAGTTTGGATTTGCCCATGGATATCCAGTCACTGCAACGCTGAAATTCCCCCTTTTCCCAGGTGACAAAGCCAAGGCCAACATTCTCCGGGATCGTTCCCGGCCCTTTCCTTCCCACAATTGAGCAGCTGCTCCACGACATTCCCGGAGCGGCCCCTCCAATTACCAGCCCCATGTCCTGGGAATGCGCCGGGCCCAGAGAACAACGGGATTCAGCTCCATTTCCCGTGACCCAGGGGGCCTGGAGGTTCCCTCTCTGCGCTCCAGCTGCTTCCCAGTCCTGGAGAAAAGCAGGATTTGATCCCGCACAATATCCCTCCCCCAGCTCCTAAAGCTGCAGGTGGATGGAATTTCCTCCCCGGCAACTCTGGGAAGGTTTCCTGATTTGTTTGTTTGTTTTTTTTTTCCCCAGGATCATTCATTTCCAAAGCAAAGCTGATGCAGTTCCAGAGGGAGAAAATTCCCAGTTCCGATTCCACAGCGCAAATCCCAGAGATTTCGTACTTCCTTGCCTGCGAGGTTCAAATGCACCTGGCATGTTGGGCCCTGCAGGCTGGGTTTCCCAGGAATTCCTCCATTTGGAAAAAGTTGGGAGCATCCAAAGCCTTAGGGAACAATGACAGGACAAAAGGAGAAATCCCTGGAAAACGAGGGATCCCAACCAACTTAATGGAAGCTCTAAAATCCAGGAAGTTGCGAAAAGCAACTAAAATAATATCCAAGCTGTTGTAATTTGGGATGACAGGGACTGGAGGATTTGGAGGTACCTGAGGAGCCCCCTCCCCGCTCCCGGGGCAATTTTAATGAGACCGGGAATTTCTTCCCAGAAAAAGAAGCGCTGGGATCGGCGCTGACATAACGAGCCATCGGCAGAGATGATCCTTTGATTCCCAAACAATAACAAATCCAGGCACTGTCAATCCCAAATCCTTGTGTATCCCACCAGCTCCTCGCTGGAGTCTCCCCAGAGCAGGGGCACAAGGAGACTTCCCAGGTTTTTCAGGCAGGAAAACAGGGAAAGGAAAGGAAAGGTTGGACTGGTGCCAGAGCATCTGCTCTACATGAATTCCCTCTTTTTTTTTAAAGGCAAAAACAGGGAAAGGAAAGGAAAAAGCGGATTCTCACCAGAGCATCTTCAGGAAAATATAACATGGAATTCCTTTCTTTTTAAGGAATAAAACTAGGGAAAAGAAAGGAAGAGCTGGATTCTCCCCAGAGCTAATTTGCTGGTCTTTAAAGCAGTAAAAAAATTGGGAAAAGGAGGAAAAGCTGGTTCTCACTCCAATGTCTGCACTGGAGTTTTTAAGCAAAATAAAAATAGAGAGAAGGAAGGAAGAGCTGGATTCTCCCTGGAGCATCTTCACTGAATTAATTCCCTATTTTTTTTTCCGAAGGAATAATAATAGGGAAAAGTAAAGGAAATTCTCCTTAAAGCATTCTCACAAAACTAATTCCTTCTTTCTTTTTTTTTTTTTTCTCCAAAGGAAAAAAAAAAACAGGGAAAAGGAAGGAAGGAAAAACCACCCTGCACTTCCCACAGGATTTTCCCTCAATCGTGGGGCCTCAGGAGGCGGCTGCTCCAGGTCCTTCCCATCCCACGGGGCTGGAAAACTTCCAAGAAGGGTTGAAAAATCACAAGAATTAGAAACTAATCCCAGAAGATCCGAAAATCAGGAGGAAAACGACGCAGAGAGGTGAAAATATTCCCTTTTCCCAAGGATTTTCCAGGGTAAAGTAGCCAATCCCGGTCTCCCGAGCCTAATCGAAACCAGACTCAGGGCGAAACAGGAAACAAACAATCCCTGGGAACAATTTCCTGGAGATCAATTGGAAAAGGCGCTTCCAGAGGTTTTGTTAAAACCCCCCTCCCCATTCCAGCCCTTCCCACAAAAAAGGGGGATTAGAACGGATATTATTCCAAGATGTCAACACTCCAACATGGTTTTCCAGGTCCGCCAGGGGCAAAGATTCCAGTTGGAAGCGGCCAAATTCCACTTGGAAGTGACAAAATTCCATTAAAAATCACAAAATTCCACTCCTAAATGCTCAAATTCTATTCCCAAACGATACAATTCCATGAAAAATGTAAAATTGCACTGCTAAAGGCTAAAATTCCACTTCCAAATGGTAAAATTCCACTCAGAATTCCTGCGTTGGGGCCCAAAATATTCCCAGGCGTCGTCCCAAAGTTCCCTTCCCACCAGCATATGCGAAGCAGCTCTAATTCCAAGATTCCCTCTGCATCCCACGCTGGAAGAATTCCCTGAATCCCTCCCGGTCCACCACGAGGCCGCTTGGATTCCCATAAAATCCAGGGGGAATGAGCTGCTAAGCGGCTGCTTTAAGGGAATAACCAGGAATTCCAGGCCTCAAAAGCCATTCCCATTATTCCAGCAGGCTCCCAAATCCAAGCTCACTTATTCCCTTGCTCCAGATCCCAAAGCACAACCCCCTGGGGCAAAGCTATGGAATTATTCCGCTTTGCTTTGTCCATCGATCGATTGACTGAGATTTACAGGCATTGAGCTATCGATTTACAGACATCAATCTGCAGATTTGTGGGGATTCACCTGCACATTTACAGCTACTCATCCACCGACGGATGGACATTTATCTCGAGACCACGGAAATAGTTATGGACATTTATCCTGAGATTACAGAGATTTACAGACCTTTGTGCATGGATTTATAGGGAGATGCAGATATTCCTCTAGAGACTGACAGACAATTATCCACAGATGTATCGACACACCTACAGAGATTTATCTACAGATTTATAGCTATTTATCTATAGATTCACAGATATTTGTAGATATTTATCTATAGATTAGAGATTTCTATTTATCTACTGATTTATAGACACATTTCTAGAGATTTATCCACAGATTTATAGCTATTTATCTATAGATTTATAGATATTTGTAGATATTTAATTATAGATTATAGAGATTTATATTTATTTGTTGATTTATAGACACAGAGAGATTTCTCTACAGATTTATAGATATTTCTCTAGAGATTTAAAGAGATTTTTAGATAATTATCTACAGATTTATAGGCACATTTATAGATCTTTATCTACAGATTTATAGAGATTTCTCTATAAATTTAGAGAGATTTATAGACATTTATCCATAGATTTATTAGATATTTTTCTAGAGATTTATACATATTTATCTATGGATTATATAGAGATTTTATAGACATTTATCTACAGATTTATAGATATTTCTCTAAGAGATTGACAGAGATATTTATCTATAGATTACAGAAATTTGGAGATATTTATCTACACATTTATGGATATTTCTAGACATTTCTCTATAAATTTATAGAGATTTATAGATATTTACCTATAGATTGAGAGATATTTATCTGTAGATTTATAGATACTTATCTGCAGATTTTTAGACATATTTCTAGATCTTTATCTATAATTTTATAGAGCTATGTATAAATTTATAGGGATATTTCTAGATATTTATCTATAGATTTATAGGAGTATTTATAGATATTTATCTGTAGATTTATAGAGAGATTTTGAGATATTTATCTATAGATTAGAGAGATTTATAGAATTTAAAGATCTTTCTCCATAGATTTATAGACATTCCTCTACAAATTATAGAGAGATTTATAGATATTCACCTACATATTTCTCTTTATATTTCTAGGGATAACATTCACAAAGATGTACATTTTCAATAAATGTTACCTAAATCTTCTGTATCTTTTTATAAAGGTATCTCTAGATCTTTATGTCTCATATATCTTTCTAGATCTTCCTTATATAAATATAGTAAATACTATATATCTAATACATTTTTATATATTAGATATTAAACTATATTATACAGAGAGACTCAGCAGAGTTCAGGCATTTGTATTTCTCTAGATTTATATTTCATATATATGTGTGTGTGTGTGTATATGTATATTATATATATATTTATATATATATTTTACATAGCTGTTGAAGAGCTCTAGCATTTATATCTATATTTTTATGTGTTTCTCTATCTATATATTTTTTATTTTAAAGAGGTACACAAAGATCCCGAGGAGATAAAGCACTTCATATATTTTAATATCTTTGATATCTATTTGCTATTATCCCTTTGGATCCTGCAGGGCTCCAGCAGTTTCATATTCCTATTTTATACATATTTGTTTCTCTACTTTTATATTATAAATATAAACCCTGTTGAGCTCATTTGATATCTATATTATATATTTTCCTATCTATCTCTATTTTTATACCTATTTATATTGTTTATTATATTATACACAGAGATCCTGTGAGCACTTATATATTTATATATATATATGTATAACTTTTTTAATTTTACATCTGGATGCAGAAGAGCTCGATATATTTATACACATATACATAAAATATATATATTTATATTAGGCACATAGATCCTGAGCTCAAGCACTTTATATATGTATATTTTTATATATATTTACTATATTTTATATATATATTTCAATATCCTTGATTTTATATAGATCCTGAAGAGCTCCAGCATTTATAAATTATTATAAATATATAACATATAACACATCTATTTATATTTTACATATAGAACCCGAGCTCAAGCACTTTTATATATATATTTATATATATTTTATATATATATATTCTTTTATTTTCCATACCGATCCTGAGGAGTTCCAGCATTTTTAACTTTATATTTTAATATACATATATTTACTATATATATTTCTATGATACACAGAGAACCTGAGGGGCTCAAGCAGTTTTATGTGTGTGTGTGTGTGTGTATATATATATATATATAAAAATTATTTTACTTATTGATCCTGAAGAGCTCCAGCCTTTTTACCTCTATATTTTAATCTATATTTTACATAGATTTTATATGTACTTATATTACACATAGAGAACCCAAGGAGTTGAAGCATTCCTATATATTTACAGATCTCTTTTTATATCTTTTATACATTTAGAGATTTCTGAGGCCATCTCTTTGTCTAGTTGTGTCTGTCTCAGTTCTGCCATCTCCCATCTCCGGGTATTTCCCTCTGGCTCCATAAAGCCCTGTTTCCCTCTGTCCTCTCTCTGCTCAGGGACACAGGTGCCTGTGGATCCCTGCAGCCATGTCCAGCTCCACGTTTGTCCCCGCAGATCCCAAAGCCCCCGGGTGGGATCCCCCCTCCCAGTGCTCCAGGATCGCTCCCCGCTGCCGGGAAAGGCCGCACAATTCCAACTTCTTCGCTCCCCGCTCCCGACCCCTGGGAAACCTTCCATGAATCCTCCTGGAACTTCCACCAACAGTGTGAGTTTTACGATCCCATGTTCCCACCGGGATGCCCGGACGGCGCAGGACTCTCATTCCCATTTTTTATTCCTTGAAATTCCCTCCTCCAAGGCAAGTTCCCCCCCGATTCCCATTCCCAGATCCGAATCATTCACAACTCCTCACTTGTCACTCTGGAGCGGGAACATGGAATTATGACCCTCCTTGGGAATGAGGGCAGGGAGCATCCATCTCCTCCAGGAATTTCAGGGCACTGAAAAGCTTGAGAATAGGAAGAACGGCCAGAATGCCAACAGGAAAAACTCCTCACATCCCACTCCGAGAAGATTTTTCTGCTTTTCCACACCCTCCCTCTTTCTTTAGCACCTGGAAACGACTTCCCAAGTGTTTTCCATGAGCAAATATTGATCCAAATGTATGGCAGCTGCAACGGGAAGGGAGCAATCCCCAGAAAGCTGAGTTCAGCAGCAATCCTGCAGTTCCAACATCCTCAAATCCCACCTTTTTCTCAGACAACAGAAAATTCCTCTCACTTCAGCTTCCTGAGGGTCCCTCACAAACAACATCCTGCTTTTCTACAGGATTCCAGGAAAAAAACAGGAATGAAGAGCCCATTATTCCTCTGTCCCACTATTAATTAATTCCAGCAATTAACTCTATCCTACACTTTGTTATCCCCTGAGCTGAAGCTTTTCGATCCCAAAAATCCATGGAATGGGAAGGAGAAATTTCCTGCCGAGGAGCCACTGGGAAGAGATAAAGGCACAAAGTGTCTCCCTCCTAAAATTCCCCTCGAACACGGGAAAAAAAAAAAGGGGGAGCAAGTCCCAGAATATCTGTCCTGCGAATCCTGCCTGGAATTTTTTTCCCAGCCATTTTCGTGCTTCCTGCCCCCAAATTCCCTCCTCAACTTCCACTCGCGGGGGGGAGGGTTTAGGGAATGATTTGGAGTGTTCTGGGGTTTTTTTCCCCCTTCCCTGTCTTTTGTTTATTCTCAGGAAAACCTGCCGGGTTTAAATTCCAGCTGGATTTAAACAAGTTGACTTTTCGGGGAGGGGGAAACCGGGATAAAAAGCAGAGATTCGGGAGTGTCCGTGTGGAAGCCGCGCAGCGCCGGGATTTGGGATACTCATTCCCGGTATCCCGGCGCGCCGCTGGCACGGCGTCAAGAGCCGCACAATGCCCGGGCTGTGCCAGAACAATGCCAGGCCGCAATTCCCAAATATCCACGCACCGGGATGCTCCAACCCCTTCTCGAGGAGAGGGGGAGGTAGCCGCGATCGATCCCCCCGCGGCGCTTCCCTCTTTGTGCTTTCCCGGAGCCGGGAATGCCGAGCCATCTCTTCCACAACATCCCGGCTGGAGCCCGCTGGGAGCTGATGATTCCCACCTTCTGGAAAGCACAAAGAGTGGGGGGCCAAGGCCTGGGATGTCACGGGGGTCGGCATTCCCGGCCTTCCCGGAGCAGGGAATGCTCCCCGGGCAACCTGGGAATTTTGCTTCCTTCCACCTTTAGTTACTTCAAAAAAAAAAAAAAAAAAACCGAGAAAAAAGACGCAAATAAATCCAGGGAAAAATCCCAAAACACACCAACTCCAACCTCTATTTCCTTCTTTCCCCCCGCCCAGACGAAAATCCAAGGACGCACAAAGTTGCTCCAAGTGCTGGGAATCGTTCCCCGTGGCCGCTGCCCCCGGATTTTATTCCCTACTCCTGATAAACAGCAGCCTTGGGAACTTTTGGAAAGCTCCCGTGTAATTCCATGCATGGGAATGTCAAGCTCTGGAATGGGAATAACTCCTTGAAAATCAAAGAAAAACAGGGCAAATAAAAGCCTCGGGGAAAACTAAGGAATGTGGGATTCCTCAATTTTAAGTTTTGCCCTCTTTTCCTGCGCCCATTCCCGGAGTTTCGCCGCATCCTGCATTCCTGCCACGCGTTTTTCCCAAAATATCCCAAACAAAAGGCCCCCGAGGCGGCCAAGAAATCCACGGAAATTACAGAAATGAGGGAATTCACGCAGCCCGGCTCTTCCCACAGCTGTTCCTGCCTGGCAGCCTTTCCCTGCGGCCCCATCCCACATGCCGCCGCTTGCCGACGGAGCCGGCCATGGACCCCGCTTCCCTCCATCCCAGTTCCCTCCCAGTCCGACTCCGCTCCGGAATGGGCTGAGCGACGCCACAAAGTTGGGAGCTGCTCCCTCTGCTCTTCCCTGCCGTTCCCCAGCGCTCTCGGATGCTTCCCCGAGCCTTCTCAAATATTCCCCACCACTTTTCCAGGGGGAAAAACCCCCCAAGCCCCTCCAGATGGCGAGTGCGAACCGTCCGGGCTGCGCCAACTCCAAGCAGCCGCTTTTCCTGCTTCCACCCCCCATCCCCGTGCTGCGAAGCGAGAGGGGGAGAGGGGGGGGGGGAATGCAAAAAGCAGGAGCGCGGCTGGAACGCCTCGGTTTCCCTTCTTTTAGCGGCTGGAATGCCGCGTTTTCCCTTCCTTTGGCAAACTTTTGCGAGGGGGGGTCGCGCCCGCGAACACGACGCAGGTGGCGCGCGTGGCAGCGCGTCCTTACCGCCTTGCCGCTGCAGCAGTAGAGCAGGGAGCCGCCGCCCGCGCCGCCCACGGGGTACGCGCAGTACATCGCGCCCGCTCCGCCGGACTCGGCTTCGCCAGGCTCGCCTCAGCCCGGCTCGCCTCAGCCCGGCCCGCCTCAGCCCGGCCCGCCTCAGCCCGGCCCGGCCCCGCCGGGGCCGCCCCCGCCCCTCCCTCCGCCCCCGCGGGCCGGGAATGGCGCTGGCGCCGGGAATGGGCCGGCCCGGGAATGCGGCCGCGGAGCCTCCCCGCCCCTTCCCGGCCCTGCCTGCGATGCGCCCGCCGCTCCCACCTTCCCCTTTCCCCGTCTCGCCCGATGTTTCCCCTAGATCAACCCTTTTTTCCCTCTTTTAGCCCTTTTTCCCATTTTATCTATTTTTTCCCTTTCCCCCTGGTTTCCCCCCTATTTTACTCCTTTTCCCTTTTTTTTTCTTTCCCTGTTATATCCCTTTTCCCCCTCTTTTTTCTCTTTTCCTGTTTTTTCCTATTTTATCCTTTCTTTCCCTCTTTTCCCCTATTTCCCCCCAAATTTATCCCTTTCCCCCATTTTACTCCTTCCCCCCTCTTTTTTTCCCATCTTTCTCTATTTTATCCCTTTTCCCTCTTTTTCCTCTATTTTTTGCCTATTTTATACCTTTTCCCCATCTTTTTTTCCATTTTATTCCTTTTCCCCTCTTTTTTCACCTTTTCCCTATTTTTCCTATTTTCCCTATTTTATCCCTTTTCCCCATCTTTTTTTTTTCATATTTTTCCCTACTTTTTATCCTGTTTTCTCCCCTTCCCCCTTTTTTCTCTATTTCCATATTTTTTCTGACTTTTCCCTATTTTATTTTTTCCCCTCTTTTTTCTCTTTTTCCTCTTTTTTTTCCCTATTTCCCCTTTTTCCTCTTCCCCTTTTCCCCTCCTTTTCCCGAGTTTTTCCTCCTTTCCCACTTTCCTCTCCCTTTTTCCTCCTTTTCCCTCTTCTCTCTTTTTTCTTTTGTCCTTTTTACTTTTTCCCCATTTTCTCCTTTCCCCCTTTTTTCTCCTCTTTCTCCCCAACTTTTGCTCTCCTTTTTTGCCCTTTTTCATCTCTTTTCCCCCTTTTCCTATTTTTCCTCTTCCCTCCTCCTTTCCCCCTCTTTTCCCTCCTCTTCCTTTTCTCTTTACCCCTTTTCCCCCTTTCTTTCTACATTTGACCTCTTCCCCCTCTTTTCTCTCTATTTTTTTCCCTCTTTTTTCCCCTCTTTCTCCCCCCATTCCCCCCCCCATTTCCCCTTTCCTCCCTCTTTTTCCTCTTCCCCCCCCCCTTCCCCCTTCCCTTCTCCGTCTCCCCCTTCCCCGCCTGTGCCCACTCGTGTTTCGCGAGCGGCGCGGCGCGGCGGGCGGGGCAGGCCGTGGCCGGCTGGCCATGTGGCCGCGCTGCTGGCGCGCTCCCAGCTTTGTGCGCAGCTGCCGCGGCCCCACAAACAGCCCCAAAGCCGGCGGGCCGGGCAACGACACCGGCAACCGCCGCGGATGGCGGGCCGGGCCGGGGGGCTGCACCAGCTCCGGCCACAGCCCCAAACCGGCCCCAACGGGTCCTGAGAAACAGCCCCGAGCACCCCTCAAAACAGCCCTACAGCAGCCCTAGAAATCCCTGCAGTATCCCTAAAACCAGCCCTCAAGTGTCCCTAAAAGCAGCCCTGAGTATCTCTAAAAACAGCCCTGGATATTCCTAGAAATCCCTAAAGTATCCCTAAAACCAGCCATGAGTATCCCTAAAAACAGCCCTAAAGTGTTCCTAAAACTCCAGCTATAAATTAAATGTCTATAAAACCAAATCTGAAATAAACAGCCCTAAAATATCCCTAAATTAGCCCCCAAACCCTCCCTAAATCCACCCCTAAAGGAGCCCTAAAGTTTCCCTAAAAACATGGATATGGAATAAATATCTGGGAAATGAGAGAGAAGAGGAAACAAACAGTCCCAAAAGTCAATATATCAAAGCCAGCCCCAAGTATCCCTCCAAACACTCCCAAGGATCCATAAAACAGCCCGAAGTATCCCTAAAAACACCCCTAAAAATATCCCCAGAAAAGAAATGTCCATAAAATCAAATGGAATAGGGAATAAATAGGCCGAGATGTCAATATGTGAAAAACATCCCTAAGAATACCTAAAAATATGGATATAAACTAAATGTCTCTATAATGAAGGATAATATGGAATAAACCAGCCTTAAAAGTCAATATCCTAAAAAAGCCCGAAAATATCCCCCCCAAACACAGATATAACCCTAAAAGGCAATATCCCAAATCCATCCCTGAAGCATCCCTAAAAAAACTGGATATGAAATCAATGTCTGTAAAGGAAGGATAATATGGAATAAATAACCCTCAAAAGTCCATATCCTCCAAAATCCCTAAAATATCCCTAAAAACAGGGATATCAAATAAATATTCCCAAAAGTATTGCCATAAATATCCCTAAAAAAACAATATATCAATTAAAATCCCCCCAAAAATCCCAAAACCCACCAATCAAATCCCAATATCTGCAAATCCCAATATAACATCAAAGAAGGAGCCTCAAAATAAGTAAATAAATAAATATATCCAGAGATAAATATCCCTAAAATAAACAGGGATTCATGATTAATATCCTGGGGTCCCATCCCCCAAATCCTGATCATCCTGGGGAAGGATACTGGGAAGGAAGGAGGAGGAGGAGGACAAGGACAAAAAGAATCCCATATCTTTTCCAACAAGATTTTCCAGGCAGACTTTGGGAAGGGTTTGTTCCCAGCCCAGCTAAGAGCTGGGAATGGGAATGCTGCGGGAGAAACCCCCAGGGCAATAAAGCCAAGGCAAAATTCCCTGGTTTTTTGTGGATGGGAGGACAAATAACTCTGGGTATTGGAGCCTCTCCACATTGTTGCAACCCAAGGAGGCACCACCCAGGAATTCTGCCTGGACTGGAATTCCACAAGGGTTGGGATGGCAAAGATTTTAAGGATCATCTCACTCCCACGGGCAGGGACACCTTCCACTATCCCAGGTTATTCCAACCTGACCTCGGGCACTTCCAGGGATGGGGAATCCACAACCTTTACCCTCCCAGCCAGGAATTCCTGCCCAATATTCCTCTAAACCAGTAGAAAGCCATTCCCTGTGTACTGTGCCTCCATTCCTTGTCCCCAGGCCCTTTCCAGCTCTCCTTGAGCCCCTTTAGGCCCCGGAATTTGCTCCAAGGTCTCCCTGGATCAGCCTGGATGAGCCTGGAATTCCTCTGAAACTGCTTTTCTTTGAAAAAACTGCTTCATGGATCAGGTGAAGAAGGGAATCAACTGATGAATCACTGATTAGTCCAGTGTAGCAATTCCTGGGATTTACAGGATCCTCAATATTCCCTCTTCTTCCAGGGTTTATTTTTTCCTCAAGCCTCAGCTCCAAAAAGTCACTAATTCCATAAAAACCCACATCCCACTGAAAAACAGGGATTTCAGGCCCTCCGAGCAACGGACAAACCCAGAGGCAAAGCCAAACCTGCTTCCAAAAACTCTGGGAATGCTGGGAGCTCGGCTCCCAGCAACCCAAATCCCACTTTTTTGCCAGGAGCCCAAATCCAGGTTTTGATTGTGCGTCTGGAAGCTGGAAGTCGTGTCCAGGTGCTGCTTCCAGGCTGGAAGCACAGACAGTTCCCAGGGGCCTCGGAGCCTGAGGGTGGCTGCGGGCAGGGACGAGCGGATCAAGCCGCCTTCCCTCCCTGGTTCTTGGGATAATTTGGGCAATGCTTGGGAATATATGGGAATACTTGGGAATATTTGGGATATGGCCTTGGCCGGAGGTGAGGAATTCAGCAGGAACTCCTCTGCTCCTCCAAGAACCCACCAGCCAAGGAACCCCCAGATCCTGGAATTGCCACCTCTCCCCGTGCAGGGGGAAGGCTGAAGCGAGGGGGCGCAGCGCAGGGGCAAAATCCCAAGATGCGGCCGCAGTGCCAGAGTTTTGTCGGGAAGGGAGCGGCCGGGCAGGGGTTAACCGACATATGCTGCATAATTAGCAGATGCATTAATGATTACGGATCCTCAACCGTTCGGCGCGGGGGCAAAATCCAGGGAAAACGGGGCGCCTGCCGCCCCTTTCCCATGCCGGGGGGGTGTTTTTCGGGATTGGGGCCGGGAGCGGAGGGCGGCTGGGTGTAATCTCCTTCCAAGGGACCGGGATTGGGAATGTTTGGAAGGCGGGCGGGGGCGGCGAGGAGCGTTCCCCACGGTGCGGAGGCAATTATGTATGCATGATTTCATCTGCAACTCATTAATATGCAAATGTATGCATATGTTAGTTACTAAATTAAAAATGCAAAGCAGCCCTTATGGTGAGGCTCCAAATTTGGGGGTTGGGGGTTGTTGTGGGGTTTTTTTTCCCCCACAAAGCCAGGGAAAAAAAAGGAAAAAAAACAAAAGGGGGAAGTTGGGGAGGGGGGGGGAACCTGCGGATTCCCGGGAATCTTCGGGGGGACCTGTTGCGCGGCAATCCCATGTCTCTGCTCGGATGGCGACCGGGGAGAAAAGGGGAATTAGACGGGCGGCAGGGAGGTGAACCGGGAATGTCGGAAAGTCTTGGGAGATGGGCGCTAATTATCCCAGCAATTGCATTCCAGAGTTGGCAAAAATAATCCCTGGATTTTGCTCATTCTTCAATGGTTTGGGGGCGAATCCCTCCCTTCTCCATTGTTGTGGTTTTGTCCTGGCTCAATTTGCTTTTACATCCTCAGCCCCAGGGATGGGCTGGTGGGTAAAACCACAACATCCATCCTCCCAGAATCACTTTGCTGCACAGGGATAACCCTCCCCTTCCCTGTTGTCACCTGAGGAGGTTGAATGTTCCAGGAATCTTCTGGAAAGGTCAGGAAATCGGAGGGTGAGGGAACTAATTGGGAGAAGGCACCTGAAAGGGCCTTTCATTCTTTCCCAGCTGCTTTTTCCAAGGAAAACAAGGATGCAAAGGGAAGCAGGGATTTAGGGGATATCCTGGAAGATGAGCTGGAGGAGTTTCCACCCCCCAGTAGGGAAATAAGGAGCAAAAATTTGGGATATATTGGAGATATCCGTTAAGGCTCAGGTTTGAGGGCACAGAATTCCCTGTCAGTCCTGTTTCCATGGATAACTCAGTTATTCCCAGCTCTATCCGTGGCTCTGAGGCTGATCTGGGGTGCTGGGACAGCCCTGGCAGCTCCCAGGGATCCTTATCCAAGCTCTTGGGATGCTGGGACACAGCTGGGGGGGCCCAGGAGGGTCATTCCCAAGCACAAGGCCATCCCACGGGAATGGGAGACAAAGGGACCCTCAGGGCTAGCACACAGACCCTAAGGAGCAGCTTTATCCCACTGCTGGGACTGCACATCCCATGGGATCCTGGAACCAGATGGCCCTGGAAGGTCCCTTCCCACCCAAGCCATTCCACGATCCCATGAAAGCACCACCCCAGTCTCATTCTCCTGAATTTTCCAAGGTCTTGGAAGCAGCACAAAGGCAGGAAGTGTTCCCAAGCCTGGAGAAGCTGTGGCTGCTCCATCCCTAGAATTTTCCAAGGCCAGGTTGGAGCAACCTGGGATAGTGGAAGATGTCCCTGTCCATGGCAAAATGAGATGATCCTTAAAATCCCTTCCCACCCAGACCATTCCAGGACAGTGATTCCAAGCAAAACTACTCCAGGATTCTACAATTCCAACCCAATCCATTCCAGGACTCTGTGATTCCAACCAAAACCATTCCATGACTCCATAATTCCAACTCAAACCATTTCAGGATCTCACGATTCCTCCCTCTGAATCCATTCACTTTCCCAAGCCCTTCCTTCCGATTCCTCGTTGCTTTTAGGATCAGGAAGGAGGATCCAAAGCTCCGATTTCCCCAATTAAAAGGCAAAAGTGGAGGCTGGAAGCAGCGAAACCCCTTGGAAAACACTGACAGATCCCCAGCATCGAGTTTTACGTGGAATTTGGGAAGCAATTCCAGGTTAGGCCAGGCCTAAAGCTCCGGCTTTGTGCACCGATTCCCCCGATTGGATGGGATTTGTTCTTTTTACTGTCACGGGAAGCACATGTTCCCAGCAAGCTGTTCCCTCATCCCAAGCTCTCCCCGGCTGCCTGGGAAGGAAAAATCCCGGCACTTTTCCCCCGGAAAGCAAGAGGTGATCATAAATATCCCTAAATAGCATTCAACAGATCTGAGAGACATTAACACTTCCCCAATGCCAAAGGAGGCTCGGGGAAAAAAATAATCGGAACAGATGCTCCGGGGTCAGCGAGGGAAACGCGCCTTTCCTCAAAAAACACCCTCCGCAGAATCCCAAATGAACCGGGAGCGCCGCGCAAGGGGCTGCGGTGCGCCACGGGAGCCGGGGCCACGCTGGCACACGGACAGTGCCGGGAACCGGGGCTCGCAGGGCTCGGGGAACCCAGAGGATGGCCGGAAATGGGGAATGTCCCTCCTGCTGCAGATCCCAGGCCTGCTTCAGCTCCGGCTCCACCTCCAGCTCCTGCTCCTAATCCTAGTTCTGCTCCTGCTTCAGGCTCCTAATCCTAGTTCTGCTCCTTCTTCTGGCTCCTGCTCCCAGTCCTGCTCCTGCCCCTACTCCCGCTCCTGCTCCTGGCCTGGTTCCCACTCCCAACCCCTCCTCCTGGCCTGGTTCCCACTCCCAGTCCCTGCTCCTGGTCCTAATCCTCATCCTGGTTCTGCTCCTGGTCCTGGTCCTAATCGTGGTCCTGCTCCCAGGGAGGCCTCAGAGCCCCTTCCCGTGCCTAAGGGACTCCAGGGGAGCTGCAGAGGGCCTGGGGACAAGGGATGGAGGGACAGGACACAGGGAATGGCTTCCCACTGGTTTGGATGGGATACTGGGGTGCAATTCTCCCTTCCAGGGAGAACTCCCTCCTTAGCATCCCACTCTCCACTCCCATCCCATGTCCAATCCCTTCTGGAATGGCAGAAAAACCTCAAGGAATCTAAGAAGGGGCTGAAATGAAGCCACTCCCACCCCCATAATCCTTCCTTTCCCAAATCCAAGTGGGAAGAGCCAGATCCAAGAGAGGACTGAAGTGTTTCTATGTTCAATTAAGTCCTGGGGTTTCCACTCGGGAAACTCAGCTGAATTCCCAAAGGAAAATCAAATTATAAATGATTTCATCAGAGAAACGAAGTGTTGGAAGCTGGATATGGAATTCCTATGGATTTGAATATTTATTTATTATATTTAATTAATACTAATTTATATCCAAAGTATTTTTTGGACTCTCATCCCAAAGAACAAATAGAATTCCTGGCTCCAAATTTCAAGGAACTTCCTTAAAAATATTGCCCTGGAGCCCCTGGGTCTCATTTTGCAAGAATTCTGAAAGAACCTGGAATTTTTGGGGCAACTCCTTCCTGAATCCTTGTGCACTTCCCACAGTTTGCTGAAGAGGGAGTCTCTGTCCCAGCTAAGCCAGATTCCACTAATCCCAACTGGGAAGATTCACTCTTGGATTTTTAAGAGATTGTTTTAGGAGTCCAAAATACTTCAACATCCCCAAATGGGTCAATTTCCCAGGAAAATACCAATATTGGAGCACCCACATCCCATTCCAGTCACTTCTCCACGCTGGGGATATCCCGTGCAATGCCTTAAAATCTGTAAAATCATTTTCATGGGAATGTTTGTGCCTTTTAATCTGTTTTAAAGCACCGACAAGGTGGTGTTTCCAAGTTTCCACTCGCATTTTCCCTCCTTTCCTTGGATCTGTGTCCAGGAAGGCCACTCTGTAGCGAGGAGGCCTCCCCCATCCCATTGATCCTCAAAGACCCCCTGCCCGGGATCCCTCACCCAGGCTAGATTTTAGGGAAAGGTCCCTCACCCAGCGTCCACGTCCAAGGAAATGGTTCCATGTGAGGAGCCTCCACACCTGAGGAATTCTCACACCTGAGGATCCCGGGACTGGGGACTCTCAGGACACTCCAGCTCCTCGGGGGGGAACAAGGGCGGAACCATGGAAGAGTTTATATTGGAAAAGACCTCCAGGATCACCCATTCCAACCACGAATCACCTCCCTGGGATCTCAGGAAAGCAGCTCTCCAAACATCACCCTCGGTGCTGCTCCCAGAATTATGAGGATCCAGCGGATGGAAAGCTGGGATACCAGAATGGTGCCATCACCTTCTCAGGATTTACTCCCGGGGGGATAAGCTGGAGTAGCTCTTTCTCCATGGATCCCTTCTCCGTGGGCAGAGCAGGATGTGGGATATGCTGGACAGTGGGATCCACCACTTCCATCCCTCTGCCTACGGAGCTCCGGGAGCAGGAGGCCTTGGAATTGTAAAGGAAAAGTGTCCACAGAGAAGGACCACGGAAAAACCTTTCCGAGGTGGGAGAAGCTCCACCTGGAAAGATCCAACCCTGGCAATATGTTGATGAAGCCAATCCCACCCTCCCCCCACACACACACCTCAGAGTACCTCAGATTCCAGCAGCAACTGAGAACATCCCACGGCACTGGAAAAGCGGGCGGGTTTTGAGGGACGCAGCTACATCCTGACCAAGTGCTGGGAATCCACACCTGGATTCCGGCTCATCCCAGCCTGGAATCACTCCCTGAAATCCCCCGAAGAGTCTCCCCCAGTTCATCTGCAAGTCCTTATTTGCCAACTGATTGTTCCCATTGTTTCATGGATTTTGTTTTCCAAACTCGGAGCCGCTTCCCGAATAAAGGAGGAGCTGCTCCAGCACATTTATTCCCATGTATCCCTGGAATTTCCACCTGCTGCTGATTTAACCCCCGATAACTGAGGGTTATTCACCGACGCTGCTCCGTGTTCCTGGCACAAATCCCATGGGAAAAGCCACATTTTAAGAGAAATCCCAGAATATTCCCACCCCATTCACTAAGGATGTCAATCCAAGTATCCACCCTAATTCAATCCCAAATTAAAGATGTGATTCCAGGATATCTGAACCCCAAATGCCCCAGATCTCCCCATTTTCCCTTCAAAAACCCCCTATTTCCATCATTCCACACTTTTATTCCCGTTCCAGGACCTACCTTTTGATCCATTTATTCCCAGAAAACGGAGTTTTGAGGGATTCCAATATTCAGGAATAGTTCGGATGGCAGATTTCCTCATGACATAATTCCAAGCATTTCAAGCGTCCAAGAAAATCGAGCCCCAAAAAGCACCGAGGGAAATAAATTCCAAAGGCACTTTTGGGACTTGATTTTTAATTCAAAATAATGAATATTATCAATTAATTGGGGTTTGCATTTGAATATTTCTATAATATTGTATTTTAACCACTTCTAATGTTTGTATTTGATCCATTTGATAAAAATTTGATTAATCCATGGGAATAAATGTGGATGTTTCCGTGTATTTCCCTCTTTCAATTTGAATTTTATTGATTATAAAGTGATTATTAATAAAAGTACTTTAGCAACTTTACATTTAAATTTAGAGCTTTATAATTAGACATATTTTGTAGATATAAATATAATTGCCAACTGCCAGTTTCCAGGGATTCCAGGTAAAATCCTCAAATCCATGGGAGATTCATTTGTATCAATTCTAATATTAATTTATTGCATATTCCCAAGGATTAATTGCCACTAATAATCAGATTCAGAGCCCAAAGAACGGGATTTCTCAGGTAGGAAAGGGATGCTTTTCCCTCCTGGGGGGTTTCTTTGCTATTGGTTTGCAAATGAGATACAAATAAATATGAATATATTTTAAAGATAATTAAAAAAATTGGAATGAAAAAATTCCAAAATTCCAATCAAATGCAATTTTAGCCATAATTTTGGGACTGAAATGTTGGGTCATTTCTCACAAAACTTCATTCTTCCACGGATTTTCATGGATTTGAAATGAAAGCACATGGGAATGGCTTTCTGAGGAAAAATTCCATGAAGATTTCACAAAGAATCCAAAAAATTGGAATTAATTGAAAAATTTTTCGCAGCGTGGAACAAAGGATTTTGTGGAGAAACCTGGCAATTTCTGGCTGGAAAATGGGGAAATTCCAGGAAAACACTACAAAACATGCCTGTGATTGTCAATAAATTGAGGGGCTCCGGGATATTCCTGAGAATTCGGGGGGAAAACCAGGATAAGGGGCATTAATGAGCCTCTGGAACACCTGGAAGGAAGCTCTTGGCACCTGGAAGGAAGCTCTTGGCACCTGGCCCCCCCCAGCTCCTGGAGCTCTGGAATGCCGGGGCTGCCATCCCACATCCCTCTGGAACGCCAGGGGACTTCTCCTGCATCCTGGGGATGATTCCCAGGGAATTCCTCATTAATTCTTCCCGCCGTCGATCCATCAATCAGCCCCACAAAGGGCACGTGCCCGGAGCAGGTACCGCATTCCCAGAGCACCACATTCCCGGGGAACACACTCCCGGCTCCAAGCCTTCTGGGCCAAGGCTCCAGGCATTCCTGACCTTCCCCTGAGCCTCATCCCTCGGGAACAGGCTCTTTCCATCCCCCCGCTCCCAAACAAAGCCTCCGGAGCGCATGGTACTTACTGAGGATGGCAAACCTGGAGGAACTTTCCGAACTTTCTTTGTCTGAACTTCTGGAAAAAAAAGAGAGGAAAAGCTGCTTTATAAAGCAGGAATATTTTTAGGAACCTCAGTGATTTCTCCCCCAAGATGTTCCCAGCAGGATTTTTCAGGAATTCCATTGGTTTCTCCCCCAGGATTTTACTGGCTTGTCCCTTTCCCACTGTGGCAAGGGACAATAATTATAAGGAACAAGAAAAAAAGAACAAGAAATAATAAGGAATAAACAATTCCAAGGGGAATTGGCAGGAAATTCTTAATACTTGGGATGTGGGTGCTACAAGTTGTAGGTTTTGCCTCCGGCTCGGGGAAAACAGGGAATTTTGAAGGCTCAACGAGGCTGCAATAACGCCCGGGAGCGTCGCTCCGGCGGCACTTATTGTGTCCCTTCCCAAGTCCCGCTCGGTAAAGCGGGATTCCTCGGGGAGTGGCGGCAGGCCAGAGGTGCAGGGGTCACTCACCCATGGAGGAGCTGTGGAGAGGCCTCCGGCGCGGATTATTGCTGGGATACTGGTAGTACTGGGAGCCGGGCTTGGACGGGGACAGCGCTCCGGGGGTGCCGATGTCCATGTCCCCTCCCAGGAGACTTTGCTGCAAGGGATTCAAGGAAACAGGGATTTGCAGGATCCATGCGTGCGACCTCCCTCATCATTAGCTGCTCATCCCTAAAAATAACCCGGGAAGGAAAGCTTCGGGAGCGGAGCGAGACGTGGGAACGGGCGGATCTTTAAAGGGGACACCACCGGAATTTCACCCGCACCAAACGCCTGGGAAATAGGAGGAATTCGGGGCTTTGGGGAATTTCAGGGACTCTTCAGCCACTGCTTGGAAAACTTTGGGAGCTCTACTGGCATGGATTTTGGAGGGAGGGAAGTGCAGGGATTTAATAATAATGATAATAAAATTAAAATCATGGAATTCTGCTGCTTCTGTTTGGATGAAGCAGCTGCGTTGTCCTGGGGAAAAATCTGGGAATCAAATCTATCAGGGCTTATAATATATATAAAAATCTCTAAAACATACATAAAATATCTAAAATATACCTAAAATGCATCTAAAATGTATCTAAGATATGCCTAATAGACAAATAAGAATAGATAAAATAGATGTAAAATAGCTCTAAAAATAGAATATATCTAAATCCATTAAAAAGATCCAAGATTTAAAGGAAATACATAAAAATTAATATAAATATGGAAAATATATAAAAAATATTTAAAATGTGCAATAGATAAAAGATATATGTTATATATATTATGTAAATTAAATATAGAAAATATATGACAATTTATAAAAATATATATAGAAAAATACATATGTCTAGAATGTATATAGAAATAGATAAAATATATGTAGAATATATAAAGTATGTATTTTATATGTAAAATATATATTATATATCAAACATATATAAAATATATGCCACATAAAAACATACTAAATATATGTAATATAAATATAAAACACATATACAGTAGATATAAAATATGTACAACATACATGTAAAATAAATATAAAGTATGTATTATATATAAAATATACGTAAAATATATGTTATATATATATAAAATATATGTAAAATATTAAACCCCCAGTGGGCTGGACAAGAGGAACGATCACACCAGGGAAACAGTTGGAATATCACTAATATTTGGGAACTGATTGGATACAAAGCACTCCAGAATCCCCAAACCAATTAAGGCTCTGGCACGGCAGCAGCGAGGACCTCACTCCATCCACCCACTTTATTCCCGGGAAACAACGGGATAAACACCCATCAAACCAGGGATTTCAAGATGGATTTGGAAAATATGGATTTGGGCGAGGATTCTGAGTATTTGCTTCGCTCCAGATTCCGGGAAAACTTCCCGGGCGCATCCAAGCCCGGGGAAAAGTGCCCGAGTACATCCCAGCCCCGGGGGAACTTCCCGCGCACATCTAAGCCCGGGATAAATTGCCCCGGCGCATCAAAGCCCGGGGAAAAAAAGGGCCCGGGCACGTTCAAACCCGGGATAAAGTGCCTCGGCACATCCGACCCCGGGCACGTCCGAGCCCGGGCACATCTAAGCCCGGGAGAAGTGCCTGGGCACATCCAAGTCCGGGAGAAACTGCCCGGGCACATCCAACCGCGGGGGGAACTTCCCGGGAAGATCCAAGCCCGGGATAAACTGCCCGTGCACATCCCAGCGCGGGCCAAAGTGCCCGGCACATCCAAGGTCTGGGCGCAGCGCGCGGGGAGCGGCGCCTCGTCCCCGCCAAAAGCCGCCCCTCCGACGCCCCCAAAGCCGTCGGCGGCTCTTCCCGCACTTCCCGAATTCTCGGCCGTGCGGCGGGGCCCGCGGTCGCCCTCATCGGCATTCCGGCGAGCGCGTCGGAGGGAGCAGCCGGAGCGCCATTGACATGCAAATGGCCCCGAGGAGCCCAATGCCGAGGGTGCCCCCGCTCCGCTCCGCCGGGAGCTGCCCCATCCCACGAGCGGCCGGCGCCGGGAACAAAGGGCTCCTTGTTGGCGCCGGGAGCCGCGCTCGGGGCTGCCCCGGTGCCCCCCGAGGGCCGCGGGCTGCCAAAGCCCCTTCCCGGCGGGAGGGGGGAGCCGCGGCCGCCACACACCCCCAGCGCCGCCGTGGTCTCGCAGCGGCCGGGCAGGCGGAGCGGAGCGGAGCGGAGCGCGCCCGGGGCAGCCCTTCCGCTGCCCGGCCGCCCTTTCCCTGGAAAAATTCCTGCTGCTGCCCGAGCTGGACGTCCCCTGGCACTGCCTGAGGCCCTTTCCTCTCGTGCCATGTCCTCATCCCGTGTTCTCCCATCCTGTGGCCTCTCATCCCATGTCCCCATCCCACGTCCTCTCATTCCATGGCCTCTCATCCCACGCACAAACAGGAGCCGAGGGATTGAGAAAATCACTTCCACACCTGCCTCCTGGACAGGTCCCAAAATCTCCAGTCCCACCGTTTTCGCTCCTCTCTCCAATTTCATGGATAATCTCCACCTGCCACGAGGCTGCTCCAGTGATAAACAACACCTGCAGCAGCAGAAAAACCTCTCACATAATACAAAATAATAGGGAATAATAGAGACAGAGGTGCCAGAACTCCAGGGGAAAAGGAAAAATGGGAACATTCTTTGAAAATAACAGGATTTTTGGGAATGTCTCGGAGTGTTTCCGAAAGAACATGGGTTTATTGCAGGATTCTGAGAAAATAAATGGGATTTTAGGGAATGCTTTGGCGCATATCACAATAAATACTGATTTATTGTGAATATCAGAAAATATGGGAATTTAGGGAATATTTTGGGTCATTTCACAATAAACATTAATTTACTGTGAATATCTGAAAATATGGGAATTTAGGGAATATTTTGGATCATTTCACAGTAAACATTAATTTATTGTGAATATCTGAAAATAAAAGCAATTTAGGAAATGTTTTGGAGTGTTTCCAAAGGAATATCAGTTTATTGAGAACATTCTCTGGAAATAAAGGAATTTTAAGGAATTTTTTGACCTTTTCACAATAAATATTAGTTTATTGTGAATATCTGGAAATAAGGGAATTTAGGGAATGTTTTGGAGTGTTTCCAAATAAATATTCAATCTATTGTGAATGTTCTCTGGAAATAAAAGGAATTCAGGGAATGCTTTGGATCATTTCACAATAAATATTGATTCATTGTGGATATCAGGAAAAAAGGGAATTTTGGGAATGCTTTGGGCCATTTCACAAGAAATACAGATTTCTTGTGAACATTCCTGGCAAAAACATGGGATTTTAAGGGCCAGGTGAACACTGATTTACAGTGAATATTCCCTGCAAATGAAGGGAATTTTGGGAATGGTCAGGGAATGCTGGGCTCGGGAATTCTCCCTGCACCTCGGCCTCCCCATAAAGCCGGATCTCCTAAAACCGGGCCAGGTTTATCCCTGTGGGGAGAAGGCCGGGAGGCTTGGGATGAATCCCTAAATCCAGCTACTCTCTCCTTGCACTCCGGGAGAACTCCAAGCGCACCAAGAGCATTTTCCAAGGCTGGGGGAGGAAAGGAGCAGAAAGAGAGAAAGTCCCCTCCAGAGCCCAGCCTTCCTCATCCCAACTTTTTCCTCAGGAAAAAACTGCAGAGGTTTCTACAGGACAAAAAATCCCAAAGGGGGTTTTTACAGGACAAGGAAATGTGACGAGCAAGTTTAAGGGGGTCATTTTGGGAGGGGGTCATCCTGAACCAGGAATTGCTGGAAATTCGGCTCCCAGTGCCTCAGAGTTCCCAGCCGGCAACAGGGAGGAAAACTGGGATGAAAATATATCCATATTTATCCCAAAATCCTATAAAAGGACCAGTAAGCTCTGCTCCAAAAATTCCAACCTTTCCAAAGCACCCCCGTAGAATGCAGGGCCTCCCTGCTCCCAGTCCCGGCTCTGGAAACTCGGGAGTGTGTCGGGATCAGAGTCACCATTTCGGGAGAAAGGAGGAGGTTTCAAAGGGTTTCGTGTCCAGAGATACTGAAAGACATTGGAATTGGAACCAAAAACAATTCCCAAAATTATCAAAATAAACAAAATAGCAAAATCCTAAATTCCCAGGATTTTCCCCACGGAGTCACAGCCCTGAATTTCTTATTAATTCCAATCTTTTGCCTTGTTTTTTTATGGTGTTTCTACACCTTCCTGGTTTTGTTATTTTTTTTCTGCTGCCTCCAAAATGGGAATAACAAGACAAAGAGTTAAAGCTGGAGAGGGAGAGAATCCACCAAATCCATCCAGATGGAAAGGAAATTATCCCTCCTGGAAAAACCCAACTGCCGCCGCTGCTGCAAAGCTCAGGGGCTGCTTTTTAAAGGAAAATTATGTGGATTTCACTGGAATATTTGTCTGGGGTTGAAGAGGTTGGGAAAAAACTGGAAGTCATCCTTAGAAAAAGGTGGAATATTTTTCCTTTGTTGTGGAAACAGGGGGGATTTGAGTGCGGAATTTTCCTAATGAAATTAATTCACATTAAAGAGAACCTGGAATCCAAAACCATGGCTCAGGGAAAAATCCCTGCATTTTGAATTCCTGGGATATTTTTTGTTGGCACCGATGCGGCATCAAGCCTGGAACGTCCCAGGCGGGAGGAAAACGGGATGAGCCGGGAACAGCTGAAGCTCCTTCCCTGAACGGCTGCCAAGGGCTGGGGTCGGAGCATCCCGGGGGTCCGGCTGCTTCCCGGGCCCCTCCGAGCTCTGGGATGTGGCTCCAGGGACATCTGGGCCCTTCTCCCAAAGCTTCGGAGGAGCCTCATCCAGGTGGGATCAGGAAAAAGCATCAGATCTCATCCCTGGTTTCTCCCAACTGGGCAGGGGCAGGATAAGGAGCAGGGATGCAGGTTGGGAATCCCGGGATGCTCTGCACCTGCAGGTACTCAGCGGTGGAGCGGGAATGTGGGAGCAGGAATATCCACCTTCTGAGGGAGAGGTGGGCCCCGTGAGGCTGGAAGTGCCTCTGGAGAGAGCAGAAGGCTCCCAGCAATCCCTGCTCCCTTTCCCACACCTGGATCCGCCAGGAACACCGATGCCTTTCCCACTTTTCTACCAATTTATCAGGAGATTGAGCCCAAATGAATCCATTTAAAGCAATTCTGCCACTGAACTTCCCAGTGATTTATCCTACAATTATTTCTTATTTCCTAGGAATTCCTGCCCTTTATCCCAGGAAACGGGTTCATCCCGCTCTTTTCTTGCTGCTCCGTCCCTCCAATTAAAATTCCTGACATTATTAAAGATCAAAGCTCCTTCCCTCCATTATTCCCGTTCAGATCCCTCTGCTCTCCCTGCCAGCACCGCTTCCCTGCTTTGTTCCCTCCACTCTGGCACCGGGAATGTCGGCCGGGATGCGGCGATCCCACCGTTCCCACCCTGTTTAATGAGGGCTTTTCCCAGGAAGAAGGGGACCATGGAATGTGTTCCATGACCTTCCAGCTGGGAGGAGTCCCTCCGTGCAGGAGCCCAAGTGCACCTGGATCACCGGAGCCGCTCCAATGTTTTCCTGCCAAATTCCTGCTCCTCTCCCCCTGCTCCTGACCTGGGTGACTTTCCCAATCTATTCCCTCATCAATTCCCAAAAAAAGTGGCTCCAGTGTTTTGGAGCAAACACATTGAGCTTCATCAGCCTCTGGATTCAGCAAAAAGTCCCTTTTCCACCCCAAAATCCCGGGAAATACATGGAGGAAGGCATGGAAATATGGACAATCCCAGGATATTAATGGATGGGGAAAAAAGGCACCATAAAGGGTGCCCAAATTTTTATCAGGATATTCCTATGAATTATAAACTAAGAGACACAGATCTTGGTATCCCTGTTTTCCATGTACCATTTCCATGCCAGGCTCAAATTCCAAACACCTGCAAGTGCCCTCATCCCATTTTTTCCAAGCCTAACCCCTCTGGGAGGTGTCACCAGTTCTGGGGGGGGATGGATGAGACGCTGAGGAACAATGAGATGCAAAGGAATATTTTGGGAATATTTTTCCTGGAAAAAAACTTGTCACCATGTTGGATTCTGCCTTGTTTCCCTTTCAAGATGATCCAGGGGGGCTTTTCTACCAGGATTGGCTTCAAAATGTTCCTCTTTGGCAAATTATTCCAACAAATCCTTAAAGCCTGGCCCTGCTCACCTTACAAGGCCCTTGTCATCCCGTTTTCCTGTGGAAATGTTGGATACAAAGGCCTTGCAAGCGGAATGCTGGCTCAGGTTGACTCGGGGGGAACATCCCGCCCTGGCTCCCCCTTGACAAGGGGTTTCGTGGCTGAATTCTCAAGTTTAATGAGAGAATCCATGTTTTCCCTTTGAATGGGAGAACACAGGGAAGGTTCAGAGAGCTCCCGGTGTTTTATGGAAATTACAGGGGTAACGTTTGGAACCGAAGTCGCTGGAAAACATCTGAGAGACCAAAGGAACTACAGGGCCAAAAAGCTTCGAGAGCTTCCAAGGATTTTTAACCTCTTCCTGTTCACCAGCTGTGAATATAAACAGAGTCCCTTTTTTTCCCATGGGAACAGGAATTGGTAGAGAAAAAAGTCCTGACCCTCAGAGGAGAAACTGCTTCCACATCCTGACATGATCCAGCATCATGGATTTGGGAATGGTCACCCAGAGGGGTTGTGGATTCCCCATCTCTGAATGGGACCCAAACCTGGACTTGGGGGTTTTATGGAATCACATCCACAGCCCTTCCAGCTCCCTGGGAGAGGGAAGAGCCCTCCCTGTGGAATGGTTTGGGTGGGAAGGGACCTTAAAGATCATCCAGTGCCACCCCCTGCCATGGGCAGGGACATCTTCCATAGCCCAGGTTGTTCCAGCCTGGCCTTGGACACTTCCAGGGATCCACGGACAGCCACAGCTTCTCTGGGAATTCCAACCCAGCCCCTCACCACTCTCACATCCAGGAATTCCTTCCCAACATCCCATCTAAGCCATTCCCTGTGTCCTGTCCCTCCATTCCTTGTCCCTAGTCCCTCTCCAGCCCTCCTGGAGCCCCTTCAGGCACTGGAATTTGCTCTGAGGTCTCCCTTGATCCTTCCCTTCTCCAGGTGAAGGTTCCCAGGTTTCCTAGCCTGGCTCTACAGGGGAGTGGCTCCAGCTCCCGGATCATCTCTGTGATGATCCACAATGAGCTTCCCGGAGTGCCGAGACAGGAACGACGCAGAGACACGAGCCCAGCTCCCAGCACCGACCATCCTTTTCCCAGGAAAAGGCCTATTAGAGCTGTTTGTAATTCTGGAGCCATCCGTGCCGCTCCGCACGCACTCCATCCCATCAGTCCCAGCGTCAGGATAGCAGGGAGGTACCACATGCCCAGCAAACGTGACAAGGAGTAGAAACTTCCATATGTGCTCCCGGTTCTGGGCCTGGAGGGAATGGCTGCTCCGCCAGCCCCCGGCGCTGCCAGGAGCGCAGAGCGGGACTGGCTCCGGCTCCACATGGAGCTGCTCGCAAGTTTTCCAAAGCTGGGCTGGGAATCAATCATTTTGCAAAGCTTGTCCAAGACTGGTCAGCACGGAACCATCTCCCTGGAGTGATTGATTCCAACTGGGAACACATATTAACTAGGGAACGGGAAGGAGCTGAGGAAAAGCAGCACTTTCCAAGGGTTTGAAACATGGGAGAAGGGCAGGGACACCTTCCATAGCCCTGGTGATCCCACCTGGCCTGGGACATTCCGAGGGATCCAGGGGCAGCCACAGCTTCTCCGGGAATTCCATCCCAGCCCCTCCCCACCCTCACAGCCTGGAATTCCTTCCTGATAGGGATTACAAATAAGGGATAATTTTTCCAAGGAAGCTGATAGTTCCAAGCCACCAAGGCAGGGCTGGGAAGCTGCAGACGGAGGGTGAAATTCCACCAGGAACTTCAGGAAGGAACCACGCTCTGGATTTCTGGGAGTCTCTGAGATCCCTATCTGGGATTCCCGAGCTCTACTCCTGCAGCTGAGGGGCCGCCTCCCACCCAGGGGCTGTGTGGAGTCCTGGAATGGTTTGGGGTGTGAGGGCTGGGAAAGCTCCTCCAGTGCCAGCTGTGCTGTGGGCAGGGACCCCTTCCATGGACACTCCCAGCCCCATTCAAGCTGGGCACAGAGCTGCTGCCAGGGCTGGAGCCCCTCAGACGTGGAGCCAGGCTGGGAGAGCTGGGGGTGCTCCCCTGGAGAAGAGAAGGATCCAGGGAGGCATTGGAGCAAATTCCAGGGCCTAAAGGGGCTCCAGGAGAGCTGGGGAGGGACTGGGGACAAGGGATGGAGGGACAGGACACAGGGAATGGCTTCCCAGTGATTTAAATGGGATACTGAGAAAGAATTCCTAGCTGGGGGGCTGGGATGGAATTCCCAAGGAAGCTGTGGCTGCCCCATCCCACAATCAAAGTAATGGCATCACACAATTCCCATAAGGACAAAGTAGTCATGGAATGGAAGAGATTTTACGGATGATCTCATTCCACTGGGCAGGGGCACCTTCCCTGCCCGTGGAACTGAGGGAGCTTTAAGATCCCTTCCAACCCAAACCATTCCATGATTTTGGCTGGAAAGAAGACAAGGCCTAGAATTTGGTTTCCCTTTCCCCTCTCCATCCTTCCAGCTCTTTCCCCAGGGAGTTGGGAATGTGTGATGCCACCTAAGCAAGGCCCAGCACCACTGGAATCACAGAATTATTTCTCTTGGAAAACCCCTCCGAGATCAAGTCCAACCATCCACAGTCACCTGTAATCCAAATCCACACATTTGGGGAGCAATTCCAGGGATGGGGACTCCATCATTCCCTGGGCAGCCCCTTCTGTGCCTTCCCTTTCCTTCCCACCTCTCCCAGTGCCAGCCTGGCACTCAGGAATGTGGTGGGAATGGTCACACAACAGCCTGACACACCCAGGAATTCCTGAGGGATTCCTCAAATTGCCTCATTCTTAAAACACAAGGATAGACCCTTTTCCCACATTCCTAAGGCACGTGGAAAGCAGGGATCAAGCCCGAAATATCCCCATTTTGGTGCTTGCTTTGAATTTTCCCAGGAGGATTTGAAGCCTGGAAAGCCTGGAATAAATATTAAGGAAGCCCTTCAATCTCTTGGATACTTTTCCGAAGCTACCGCCCTTCAGAAAAGGGAAAGGAAGAAGCAGAGGGATTAAACCCCACCATTAACACTGTTCTTGGAATGAGGAGAGAAAGTGTCCTTAGAAAAACCCAACTGCCTGGGAACAAAGCCAGGAATTTGGCCACGGAGCGTGTTTTTAGGCCAGGCATTCCGAGTGCAGGCAGGCAGAGGCACACATGCCATACCTTTGCACCACACCAGAATTGTAGCATTCCCTGGAATTCCTCCCTCTTTGCCGAGCTCCCATGGGACAGCTTTGCTGTTCGCCTGCTGGCCCTGACTCCCGGCCAAAGCGATTCCCAAACAAAAAGGGACGGGAAATCATATTTCTACAGACAGGTTCGACCTCGTGTGCACACGGCATTCCCCCAGACCCCAGGGAAAGCGGGATTTAGGGAAGCGGCCACGAGTTGACACAAGCTATTCCCATGGTGGCATTCCCGAGGCTGGGATTTTGGACACAGGCAATGCCTCCCAGCAGCCCTGACTGGGGTGGGCAGAGGTCAAGCCAAGTCAAGCCTCCAGGAGCTGTACCCTGGCTGGAAAAGCTCGGGAAGGAGCTTTCCAGTGAGAATTCCTGAGCAGATTCGCACTCACCTGGTGGCAGCCCTGTAAGTTGGAATCTCGTCCATATGATGAGTAGGAACCTCGTTCTGTTTTACCTGGAAAGAGAGGGAAAATCCAGGTAAATACATGGATAACACAAAAACACACACAAAGCTTCTCCAAGGGCTTTAGAGGACGCTCATCCTGTTTTCCCAACACCGATTCCGTATGTACTTATATATATATTCCATAGATAAACCAGGCACTGCTGCCACTGGAATACACAGAAAGGGATTCCCAGTTTTCCTGCTGGGATGGATGGGATGGGAATTAAACTTCCTGGTGACGGTGATGGGAATTAAGCTTCCTAATCCTGGTTGCGCTGCTCTTGGAGCTGGGATTTGATGGGATTCCATGGGCTGGGTGAAGGCAGGAGCTGATCTGCCGCCTAGGCACCTGACATTCCCACCTCCTGGCTCTCCCAGCTTCCAGGAGCTGCTGGGGATGTGCTTCCCTGCTCTTTCCCAGGAGAAAATTCCCTCATGATCCACCTGGGAAGGAGGCATGGATTGGGCCAGAAGGGCCGGGAGCCAGGTGGGGATCTCTGTGCCCACCCCAAGCCCCCTTTTATCTACCTTCTCTTTTTTCCCAGGAAGCTCTGAATGCTCCCATGCCAAAGCCCGACTCGCAGCATCGGCCCTGTCGCTTTTCCAGAGGGCAGCAAGAGGGACTTTTTGGGATTGAATGGGGAAGTGAGGGAGGGAAGAGGAGGTTTGTGCCAAGTGGTGGCTGAGCAGCAGCGCCCCACATGCTCCCAGACAAAGAGCAGGCAAGAGGGCTGATCCCTAACATATTGCCAGGGAAAGACCACCCTTCAGGAGAGGATAAGCCCAGCAGGGGAAGGGGGGGAGGCACCGCTGACTAAACATCCAGGAGGCAGGAAAAATCTCCCCCAAAATTCCCGGCGTTCAGGGGCAGCAAAGCCCCTTGTGCAGCGCCCAGGATGAGAGAGCAGATGCTCCCTGTGACTCCCAGTGATCCTGGGGATACTCCGTACGCAGGAGCTGGGTTTGCTCTCGGGCTCCCTATTCCCAATCCCAGCCACATTCCATTCAGAAGCCAAGGCAGGATAGATCATCAGACAAAGGCTGCTAGAGCTCACTGAAATCATTCCCGAAATCCATGGTCACATCCTGGCTCCAGGAGCCTTTAATATCCATCCACCAGCTCTGAGGGTCCTTTGTGGACACAGTTTGGCTATTCCAAGTGTCTTGGAATCAAAATTCCTTCTTCCCATCCCAATTTAAGCCTCTGGAGCCTTTTGTTTCTTCCTTGATTTTGTTGTTTTCTGTATAAAATATCCCAGTACCTCCCAAGTATTGTTGTGATTTGTGGGGGATTAGGCCTAACGTTAGGAAGACCTCGGAGCTGGGTATCCCAAGATCACAGATAACCTTCCACTTGAGAATACCAGAGATAAGTCAGGATTGAAACCACAATGAAATCCAAATGGGGAATCCACAAGTTCAAGGCCGAGACGCAACAATTCAATCCATGTGCCACTCCCGTCTCCCTGAGAGGGCTGGGAGTCTTCAGGAACAACGAGCGGCAGGAATTGGGGGGGCCAAAAATTCCCGAAAGGAAACATGGGCTGAGGGGAGAGAGCGGGAGCACCTGAGCAACCCCTTTGCCATCGTCTCAGGCGCGGCTTAATTTGCGTTTGGGCAGAAATATTTACCCCGGCACCAAAATAAACCCCCCGCAAATTACAAGTTGTCAGGGCTGGGCCGTGCTGCCGCTCGCGTGGGGGAGGAACAGGGACCGCCGGAGACGTGAATCATTCCCGGTAATTTGAGTGTTTCCATGACATCAATGGGCACCCGGCCAGGGCTCTGTCGAAGGCTCCGAGGTACCAAAGCGGCTCCGCAGCCAGTGGGAGATTGACTTGGCTGGTTTTTTTTTAAGGACTGTGCTGCTCGGGAAAGATTTCATCTCCGGCGACCGCTTTTCCCACCGAACCTGGCGCTCCGGAGCTCCGGAGACAGTTTTGAAGTGGCCGCCAGGAGCAACTAAAAAGCTGCCTCCTGCATATCCCAAATCCAGGGAGGACTCTGGGAATTGTTAAAAACCCCTGGCTGGAGAGTCTGTGTGGATGCTATGTGGGTTCTGTGTGGATTTTGTGTGGATTCCGTGTGGATTTTGTATGGATTCTGTGTGGATGCTGTGTGGATTTTGTGTGGAGATTTTGCAGAGAGTTTGTGGAGAGTTTGAGGGTTTTTCCCTCACCCGTAACCATCAAACCATTCCCGCTGGGCTGAGGGGGAACGTCTTCCCTATAAATTATCCATTCCCAATTACCTCTGCTCCCATCGCTTCCCCGGCACACACCAACGAGCCCTGTGACAACACCCGGCTCTTTAAACAACAACTGCTGGGGTGAGAAGAGCCGCTCCTCAGTTTTCCCCAGTTTCCCAGGAATTCGGCATTTTCCAAGGGTTGGGAGGTGAAAGGCGCAGGTGCCCCGGCAGCTCCGGGAGTGTTCAGGAGGAAAGCAGAGGGAGCACATTCAGCACCGTGGCTTTCCCGACGCATCCACTGCGGAATTTTCGAGCCAAGCCTCCAGTACTAGAATGCGGCAGGCGCTGCGGATATTTTTTGGCACAGAGACAAGGGTGGCAGTGCCAAAGCCCCATGGCTACAACTCCTCAAAAGAGGCAGGAGCAGAGCATTCTGCGCTCCTGCTTTTCCTGGCCGAGCGGCCGCGTTTTCCCAGAGAAAAGGCCCCGCTGGCTGGATTCGGGAAAAAAACACACCCCCCCTCCATGCCACGGGGGGAAAAATTGTGAGGGTGGGAGAGGGAGAAGGGATGGGGTGGATTTTTAGCTGTGCCAACGTGCTGCAAATTCCCGGCTTGGCGCTCCGGAGGCTCCGGGGAACAAAGCTCTGCCTGGAAGTTGGCCGGCACGGAGAGGAAGTTTGGGTGGGTTTGGGGAAGGCAGGGAAGTGCCGGAGCGTGGGGGGGGACGTGGGGATGTTCAGTGAACTGCCACAATGCCAATCACGGCACAGACAAAGGGAGAACTCCGAGCCGCTCCCGCTGGCCTGGCACACGCAGAATTGCGACTCCCTGCTCCCTAAATACCTCCGGGAAAAAAGCTGCCTTCTCTTCCCGGAACCCCTTTCTCCTGAAATATTCCCTGTGTGCTTTTCTTATAAAAGCAACCCAGTCCAAATCATTCCATAAATCCACAAAGAGCCACTTGAACCATGGTGGGCTTGGAAAAACTCATTCAGTCCAGGAGGAATTCAAAGCAACTTTCAAAGGATAAATGCAAGTCCTCCCAATCCCTGTCCTGGAGAAAAGGCACCTTGGCTGTTTTCTGGGAAGCATGATGAGAGGGATGAGGCCACTCGTCCATATGCAGAGAAAAGGAAGGGAAATTAATTCTCTCAAATTTATTAATTCAATATTTCCCTTGATTCCATATTGAAAATAATTTTTAAGAGAAATATTCCACCAGAATATTTTAATTTGGGATTTGGGGCTTGGCCAAGCAGGAAAACCTGGCTGGGGACAACAAAAACAGGCCTTTTATCAGGCATTGGAATTTTCATGGCTTCAAACGGATTTTGCTTAAATGTATTTGTTATTTTATCCCTGTATTTTCGGCATTTTGAATAGTTAAGGATCGTTCCCTCCAATGTCCGACGGCTCAACCCGGAATGGAACCCGATTGATTCCCATCACCGGCAAATTAAACACAAATTAAAGACGAATTTAATGCCAAATTAAAGGGAAATTCCAAAAACCAGCCTAGGAATGAGCTGGGGAATATATGGGATGAGCTCCTGAGCAAAGGGAGCACGGCACGAACTTCCAAGATCCCCGGGAATGGACACACGTGGGCTGCAAACCGGAGCACAGGGAATTCGGGGAAAGCATCAAACAGCTGAATTTCACCTCAATCCCTGGCTTTGCATCCCAGATTTTCTGAGGTTGGGCTGCAGGAGATGCAGAGTGAACATCTCTGAATCCCAGATTTCCTGCCACTGGCATGGGCTCTGCCCACTGCTGGGTTATCCATCAAAAAAATAGGGATTTGTTTTCCTGAGAGATTAAAATCCTGCCTTATTTCAGCAGAAAAATTAACCTAAAAATTGTAGGGAATTAGGAATTACCCAAGGAAAACCTCCTTGAAATAAATGGGAATTTTAGGCCATTTATCCAATACCTGTGAGCAGCTCACCCATGGAGGAACAGAGATATAGAAATAGAATATATATATCAAAAATATTAACTTATATAAATAGAATTTTATATATTAATATAATCTTATGTAAATATAATTTAATATACATAAATATATTTTCTATATGTCCTGCCCTCTCCATGGACACCTTCCCAAGGACTGCCTATTAAAAATGGAATTACGAATGGAATCAAAACTGGAATTTCAAATATCCCACCCACATTCTCAGCAGAGGAGCCAGCACAGAGTTTTCCTATTTTTCCACAACTTTAGAATATTCTGTTCTTTAAAAGAGAAAAAGTGGGGGGGGGGGGAAGAAAAAAAAAAAGGAATAAAAGGGGGGAAAAGGGTGAAAAAAAGGGGGAAAAGGGGGAAAAAGGAGAAAAAGGGGGGAAAAAGGGGGAAAAAAAGGAAAAATCAATAGGAAAGTGCTTCCTATGAGTGGAATTTTTTTGGAGTCCTATGGAAGCAGCAGCATTCCTGGCACCAGGACTAACAGCTGGCTGGGGCTTGGCCCCTTTGTGCTCGCTCGCCGTTCCAAGCGGCTCCGGAGGCTCCCGGAGGATCCCTGGGCAGCTCCTGCAGGGACAGGGAGCCCGTGGGCATCGTCCCCACGGAACAGCCCGGGGGGTCCAGGGTTAGTCCTCCTCTCCCAGGGTGCTTTGAGGGGGTGTCAAGCCTGTCTCGGCTAAGCCTGAGACAGATTATCCAGCCCTGGCAATAAATCCGGGACAAATCCGGTGGTTTGGGGCAAAGTTTGGGATAATGGGCACGGAACAACACGAACACCATGGGGTCTGACCCACGGGATCCACAAACCGGGCATGAAGCTCAGGGAAGGCATCAGTCCTGAGAATTTCAGTGGGAATTCAGCCCAGCACGAGGGGAATGGGATGTTTTTACTGGGAATGAGGAACTTGGCCCTTTCCTGATGCCCAGGAAACACAGAGAGGGTTGGAAGAGACGTTCTGACACTGTAGCCAAAGGCAGGACAAAGGGAGGGGGTTGTTTATGCAGCACCATCAAAATTCCAAGGAAAGCAAATCCCAAAAACCCATAGGAAAATAAAGCTACAGAGCGTGAACCGAACGCAGGGAATTTCAAGGTGGGAAGTGGGGTTTCGGTGACGGTTCACTGGTTAAACAGGGAAAGTTAATTCCCAAACATCCCAAAATTCCTTCCTTACACACACAACATCCATGGATCCCTGTCTATCCATGAATATGATCCCAACCAGCTTTGCCTGGCTCATGGAATTCAAGGACAGGCATGGGCCCGACCTCCACAACCCCTCCTGTGCTTGTTCCTCACTCCAGGAAAATTCCAGACTAAGATTTTTTTAGCACTGCCCACAATTCCTGAAATGATGAACCCAAAATTCCTGAAATAGGGAATCCAAACCAAAAGGCCGAGGCAAATTTATCCCTGGATTTCTTTAAATGATCCAAACCTGGTGCCGGTTCTGGGGAAATCTGGGATTTCTCTGTGTGCTTTTCAAACTAAAAAAGTCACAAAACCGGGCTTGGAATTGTAGGAATAATGATATAAACAGGGAATTTTGAGGAGCAGATTCTCCCAGATTTATATTAAACACTCCTTTAGTCCCACAGTTCAGCAACCAATCAATAACATTCCAGGGATTTCAGGGATTAATAAACTGGATATCAAATCTAGGTGCTAATTGAGAGCAGAATAATGAACTTCCCTAATTAAATTAGAGATTTGCTGGAACAAAACGACGGTTTCTTCCCAGTCTGATGGAAAAATAGGGATATTTAACGAGGTGGGGAAGCCCTAAAGATTCCTCGGAGCGGCAGGGCCTGAGGCCACCCCAAGGGCCTCAGGAATCCAAGATTCCACAATGGGAAGGAGAATTTTGGGAGACAATCCTTCATTTCGAGTCACTCCCTAAACACCCCTAGCTCCTGTTCCTCCTTCGTGTGGAATTCCAGGTAGGAGGAGATAATGAGGATCATCTCGGCCTGAACACCTGGAAACAGGCGAAGAGAGGAGGAAAATTCCAGGAAAACATATTTATAGTGGTTTATCCTTCTTATTCCTGGAATGTAACAGGGAAAATGGAATGAGAGGGTTCCTTCTGGCCCAAACCATTGCAGGATTCCGTGATCCCAGAAATCTCAGCACCCACAGCATCACCCACACACCAGAGAAGGAAAGAGACATTCCTATAAAAATGGGAATAATCCTCATGTGGAGATTAAATCCCCAACTTTTCATTCCCACACAAATTCTATTTATTTATAAGATTTTTCAATCCATAAAATTCAATTTTCAAACAGATAGGATTGGGGTTTGTTATAATTTGCCTCTAAAAAACAACGTTTGGGATCATTTGGATCAGCTCGAGGGACAGCACAAACCCCAAGCTTCCCAGAGGATGGGAAAGCAGCAGGAATGGTGTGATAAACACTAAATAACAGGCTGAAATTCCCAATAATGTCCGGTCAGGAATGCCAGCAGAGGGCATGCACACCCTAACCAGGCCCTTCCACGTGGGAACTGACACTTCCCAGATAATTTGGGAGTTATTTGGGCTGAGACTTTATAGAAACTCCTCGTAGAGAAGGATCCAGGGAGACCTTGGAGCAAATTCCAGTGGCTAAAGGGGCTCCAGCAGAGCTGGAGAGGGACCTGGGACAAGGGATGGAGGGACAAGACACAGGGAATGGCTTCCCACCAGTTTAGATGGGATATTGGGAAGGAATTCCTGGTTGGGAGGGTGGAGAGGGGCTGGGCTGGAATTCCCAGTGAAGCTGTGGCTGCTCATGGATCCCTGAAAGTGTCCAAGGTCAGGCTGGAATAACCTGGGATAGCAGAAGGTGTCCCTGCCCATGGAATGAGATGATCCTTAAAATCCCTTCTATCCCAAACTATTCCACAACTCCTTGAAGCACCAAGGACACTCATCCACTGCCTCTTCCAACCACAGAACTCCTGAGAGTAATTCCCTATCCACGGAATTGCTCCCCCACCCACAGCCCTTTGCCCCCCGGCGCTCCTTATCCCAGAATATCCCTGTCATTTAAGCTACTGTGTCTGTCGGAGCCACCCTGGATTCCCAAGGTCTGCACGAGGCCGCTCCACTCCACGGAGGTCACGGCAGAGCCTCCCCAGGCCTGGAGCGGGAATGCCAAGGCTTCCCTACTCCCGAGCCCTCTCCTCCCACCCACGGCATGGTGTGTCCGACGCCTGTGCCGTCCCGCCTGGCAGGTTGGGTGGCCAGGAAAAATGGGAACATTCCCTGCCACACGGGTCACCCTCTGCGGGGGAACGGAGCGCGTGGCTCCGCTCGGCGGCTCCGTCCCGATCCCTCATCCCGCGGCCCCGCAGCTCTGGGGGAAATGCAAGAGAGGAGCCGAGCGCTCGGAGCAAAAATCTGCTTCCAGGACAATCCATTATATCTGACAAGTTAAATGTTCCATGGGAGACCAGATGGCACCGGAGCGGGGCCGGCGCTGGAGCCGGGAAACTCGGCAAATGCATCACAATTAAGGAGTTGCGCTCCCGACTTTCCTTGGATGGACTCGCATTCCATTTGGGAGACTGGGGAGCCTTTCTGGTTTTTTCCAAGTGCTTTCGGGCCCCCCAAAAGGATTTTCTCCCCAGATTTAGGGGCTCAGGTGTACCAAAGTCCCGCTCAGGGAAAGGCTATACCAGGGAATTCGCTAAATCCCTGATATTCTTGTTATCAACAGACACAAACCCAAGGATAACAAAGAAAACAAACATCTCCGAGCAACCTGGGCCATGGAAGGTGTTCCTTCCATGGCAGAGTTTGGAATGGGAGGAGCTTTAAGGTACTTCCAATCCAACCTGTTCCAGGATTCCATTCTTAAAGGTCAAGGAAAAAGCAAAGCCAGTAAAAAAGAAGGAAACAGCCCCAAATCCCTGTTCCCTGGGAATGAGTTGCCCCCAGGAATTTCACTGGTTTTCCCCCCCAAAATTCCCAGGAATCCTCCCAGGACGCAGATTTTAAACCATTTCTTGTTTAATTGGGCACATCCCAATTATTTGGCTCCTGCAAACATTCCTGGCATCCCTGAGCCACTGGGAAGAAAAATGGTTGGAAATTGATGTTTCCTTTAACAGGGAATTTCTGGGGGCTTGTGGAATATCCTGATTCTTACAGGATCATGGAATAAACTCACTGCTCCAGGATATTTCATTGGTTATCCATAACCATAGATTCCATGGAGCAGAAATGGGAGCGGGAAAGAGGAATCCAGCTGAATTCACCCCTGGAATAAAGCTTTGGAGACTCCATATAAAGCCTGATCAATGATGAATTCCTAATTAAATGGCCATAACAAAATCCAAGGAGCTGCTAAATCCAGGGCTGAGCTTCCACAATTTGTTAGAAAACCAGGAATTGTGGATGGGCTTTATTTCCCAAATTCCCTGTTTCTGAGCCGTTAAGGAGATAAAAACTGTAGAGAAGGATTTATTTTCCTTAACCCATGATTTTAATTAGAAGATGTTGAAAAAGAAGGAAAAACAAACTAAAGAGGGAAAAATTGGAATTACTGTTTGTTTTCTTATCAAAAAAGTTGAATATATGGGATGTCAAATTTAATGAAGCTAAAAAACAATTAAAAAGGAAAAAAATCAAATTATTCTTTTCTTTCTTATCAAAAAATCTAATGGAACTAAAAATTATCCAATTCCAAGCCTGGAATGTTGTCAATTCCCAAAATTCCCCTGGTTTCATGACATAAAGGAGACCCGCCATGGAGAACGTGCCACAGGGGAGGGGTTTGGTCCTGGAGCCACTTCCAAGCCACAACAATTCCACCCTTGGGAACAGGGTTTGTCAGGAAGCTGCAGAAAGCTCTGCCTGATGCTCCTGGGATGCTCCATTGGCCGTTTCCACCCCCTCAGTCCCTGTGGGAATGTCCCAGGGGATGCAGGACATGGAAGTGGCTCCAGCAGCAGCCGAGAACTTTGCACATCCCAAATCCCAAATCAGAAGGACAAGGAGACAGTCCTGGGGGTTTATCCTTTACCACAGTTTGGAAAAGCTGGGGATAATTCCCTCTTCTCCCCTGCTAAAGCAACGGATCCTATGGGAATCCCACAACCTGCCAGGATGGGGCCGGCAATGGGCTTCACTCCCCCAAGTATTATCAAAATCACCCAATTATTTCACCTAATTTATATTTATTGTATTCCTCTAATCCATTAAATTCCCTTTTCCCCTTGGAAACCATCCCTAAATTCTGCCACCTGCCTCTCAGGCCTCATCCCGTTCCAGACCCCAATGCTTCCCATTCCCTATAAATTAAATCAAATTAAATAATCATTTTTTTGGTTCAGCTCTTCCCAAGGAAAACTACCAATAATACATGGATTTTTAAGGTTATTTTTTCTAAGGAGCTCGTGGAATATTTATTGAGGCTGGATAATGTATTCCCAGTTTTTTTTGAGCTTTTAAATCCAAATATTCCTCTCCTTATTCCCGCTCAAAGGGACTATTTCCATCTATCCAGTCCTTCCCAAGGCAAGCCCAAATTCCTGCTAGAGAACAAGAATCAACTGGAATTTATAGGAAATGTATCTTAGCAGAATCATTCCCAGTTTCCCAATGGCAAAGGAACGATCTGTGCCAATATATTCCTTAAAAAATAAGGATTTGGGGGAAGTTTGGTTTTTTGTTGGTTCTGATTTTTTACTCAAATTTGGAATTTTTAAAATGAAATCATTTTGTGTCAAGACAATAAAATTTGGATTTGACTTATTTTATCCCTCCTCATTCCCAGGGTTTTTTAATTAAAAATACCCCACATTTCCAGTTGATGCGTTCCAACCACTTTCCTTATCCCAGATTTTTATTCCTGAGCCCAAAACCATGATTTTTTTGGGGGGAAAAAAGGACCCAATCCCAGTTTTATTGTATGGAAGGGAATGAAACAGCTCCGAGAAATGTCGGGATGAACGGCTCCATTCCGATTGTTTACAGGTGCCACTGCACCATCTGCCTGGGCATTCTGCCCATCCGAAGGGAAATTATCCCGGAAAAATAAACCCCGATCATTTAAAGCTCCCGAATTCTTTGATATTCAAATATAAATCAAGTTCTAAAGTCTGAGATTAAAAAGTTCTTAAAAATTGAATTATTTGGGCAGAATTGGTGCTCAAATTGATGGGGAAAGAGTTCTTCCTGGAGCTGGGAATGGTGGAATTGCACTGGATCAGGCTGCTCTTCCCTGTGAGCAGCGTCACCTTCCTCCTCCTCACACTTCCCATTCCCACCTGGACACTGGTTTGGGGGGGAATAATAAATACAAACAATCCCAACACAGGGAATTGCAATTGCAGGTTATTTTCTTTTCCTTTGGAATTGTGTTGGCACCAGAGGACCGTGGGGGCTCCCCACGGCATTTTCCTGACACAACCCCACCACCAGCAGCACACAGGGAAAAGGTGGAATTCTTGGAGGCCCTGGAAGGAACTGAAGGGCAGAAGAAGGGTTGGGAATGCCAGGAATAAGGAGCGGGAGCAGCCGGGGTCAGATCCTGTCCCAAGGAACAGGAGCATGGATGGATCCTGAACTAAGGAACAGCAGGATCACGGCCAGATCCTGTCCCAGATCCCATCCCAAGGAATAGCAGGATCATGGCCGGATCCTGTCCCAGATCCCATCCCAAGGAACAGCAGGATCACGGCCAGATCCTGGTCCCCACACTGAGCCACCACCCCGGTGATGCTGATGGTTCTGTCCAGGCACGAGGAACCCTTGGATGCACAAACAACCCGGGAATGAATTGGATGAGGCCAGGAGAGAACACATCAGTAGCGCTTCATCTCCTCCGAGTTCACTCACACACGGGGAGAGCCAAAGGGAAAATAAAGAGGAGGGAAAAGTTTTTCTGCAATTCCCGTATTCCTGTTGGGGTTGTTTTTCTTCCCTGTTTTTTTGGGAGGGGGCCAGGGCTGGAAGGAGTTAACGGCTCCCTCCCCTTCATTTGCATCTGGTGCTTTTAGTGTGTGTGTGTGTTGTGGTTTTTTTCCCTTCCCTGAAAAAGTTGGCAGAGCCGCCGATTTTCCATAATGCAAGCATTTGGGAATTGTGAGCGGAATGAAACCGATCCAATCTCCTGACTGCGACATGAATTTTCATTAATTACAACCTTGTCAGCAAAAGCATTATCAAAGCTGAATATGAAAATGCTAATGAGCGCTCATTTGCATATTTTTCTTTGTTGGAATGTCATTAATTATTACATTTTATGATGATGAATGCAGCTGTCGAAGCTCTCCGATGCATAATTAGCCATCAGAATGCCAGGAGCCGATCAGCACTTTTGGGGCAAAAGCAGAAAAAACAGGCAAAAAGGCGACAACCCCCCGAATCTCCCTGAAAATGCCGAGGCGAGACCCCCGAAGGGTGTTCGTCCCCATCGCGGGAGCGGCGGCGGCGGGATGGGTTTCTCGCGGTTTTACACGGCACGATTTGGGATTTTTTTTGTTGTTGTCGCGGCTCTTAACAAAAAAAAACAAACAAAAAAAAATCGTTATTCCAGCTTAATTAATGCCACGCTTAATTATACCGCCATGATGTCAGCGGTTTTAATTAAGCGCTGGCGCGGGGACAGGAGAGCTCCTCGCCGCAGTAAGAGTCGCCGCTGGCCGGGCCGGCCGCGGGTGCGGCGGGAGGCGGCGGGGCCGGGCCGGGCGCGGGTGCGGCGGGGCGGGCGGAGCGGCGGGCGCGGGCCGGGCGGCGGGAGGCGGCGAGGGGAGAGCAGATGGGCCCCTTCCACATGAGCGGCGCGATCAATCACAGCTGAAGGGCCCAGGTGCGGCGCAGCCGCGCGGCGACGCCCCATTTCACAGTCTGTCACACTCGCACACACACGGCCCGCAGCGCCCGCCCCCGGCCCGCCGCGACCCGCGCCCGGCCCGCGCAGCGCGGCCAAGGTCGGCAGCGGGTCACGGGGGGCCGCGTCCGTTCCGCGGGGGGGCACGGAACGGGTGGCCGGGGAGGGACGTTGAGGATCGGCGCGTTCCACCCCCTGCCGTGGGCAGGGATACCTTCCATAGACCGGCTTATTCCGACCTCGGACACTCCCTGGGATCCAGGGGCAGCCACCCTTCTCTGGGAATGCCATCCCAGCCGCTCACCGCACTCACAGTCAGGAGTTCCTGCCCAATATCCCATCGAAACCAGAGGGAAACCACTCCCTGTGTCCTGTCCCTTCATCCCTTGTCTCCAGTCTCTCCCCTTTAGCCTCCTTTAACCCTCCTTTAGCCACTGGAAGGGGCTCTAAGGCTCCCTGGAGCCTTCCCTTCTCCAAGTGAACACCCCCAAGGATGAGCACGGACCTCGTGGTGCACGTGGATACCATAACCCCCTAACTCCCACTCCAAGATATTCCCAAAGGGCTCTGACACCCCAGAGATTCCCGTCAACCCTGGATGGATGCCAAGGAGGGACCACATTCCAAGCACTGCATCCCTGCTCCTCCCTCCTGAGCCCCAGGAAAGGGGAATGCTGCAGGAAGGAGGGATTTGCACCTATTCCATGGCAGAGCAGCAGTGGGTGACATTGGCACAACACTGCCCCTCGTCCCCTTCCACCTGGATGGAAAAGGGACGAATCCAGGGCGTGGCACCCACCTCAACCTGAGCGTGACCTGCCCACTTCCCAACAAAGCTTGGGAAGATCCACAGAAATGTCAGCCAGCTGCGGCTGCATCATCTGGACAACCAGAGAGAGGAGAGAGACAACTCATCTTTGGAAAACCAACTGGGAAAAAGCCCTTTGGAAGCTTAAGGAATAAAGAGACCAAGGATCAAACCCCCTGTGGTGACCTGGGGGATGCACCCACATCCTGATGAGATTTGGGGATACCTGCTTCCCATCCAGAAACTGCAGGAAGCAAAACTAAAGCTCCCAAAATGGAAACAACCCCCCCCTTTTTTTCCCCCAGAATTTCTTTGAAAGTTGCCTGAGCTGCAACAGCTGCTGCATTAATAATATAAAGAAAAATGGGATTTCTGAGAGGATTCGAGGAAGACATGAAGGCACCGAGCTGAAAATGCCCCTTTCTCCAAACCAACCAATTATTAATCCCCTACTTTTCCCGGGAAGGGCCAGAAGGGGTTTGTGTCACTCTCACCCTCCAGAATGCCCCCACTGGCATGGATAAATCCCCCTTTTTTTGGCTCCAGCACAAAAAGCAGATGTGAAGGGCTCCTTTCAAATGAAATTTCCAAAAGCTGAGCTGGTGCAGCTCCACATCAAAGGCACCCAAACCCCAACTCCTCCCCCTTCCCAGATAATTGCCGGGATCTATCTGGTGTCCTTTGGAAAAGGTAGAGTTCCAAGTCGGGTAAATAATGAGGGTGGGTTCCCTCTGCCCCAGCCCCTGCTGCCTCCACTTCCCAGGGCTGGGAATTCTCTCTTGTATTCCTGCAGATCCCTTTCCTGGCAGAGAGGAGCATCCCAGGAGGGATGGAGGGACAGGACACAGGGAATGGCTTCCCACTGGTTTAGATGGGATGATATTGGGAAGGAATTCCTGGCTGGGAGAGTGGGGAGGCCCTGGCACAGGCTGCCCAGAGGGGCTGTGGATTCCCCATCCCTGGAAGTTGTTCCAGGCCACATTGGAGCAATCTGATCTGTGGAAAGTGTCCCTGCAGATGGCAAGGGCTTGGAATGAGATGATCCGTAAAATCTCTTCTATCCCAAACCATTCTATGATTCTGTGATGGAGCTCTCCAGGTCCACATTCCCATGTGATTCCTATGCCACATCCAAACCTCTCTGTGTTCATAATCCATGAGTCACCACTGCAGAAGGACCCAAATCCTGCAACCTCCCGCTCCACCTTCCCAGTGCAGCCAGAGGAGATGGATAATTATCCCTGATGAATCCCAGCACAGACTGGACTCCCTGTCCACGCACCCTGCACCTCCCACTGGGATTTATTCCTTGGATTCCCCTGCTGACCTTGGGAAGTCACAGCTTTACAGCCCCTTATTGGGGAAAATCCACTCCTCCCGCCCCAGCAGGACCTTCCTGTGGCCAAGAGGGGCTGGAATTTCTGTAATTCCTCTAAATGAGCAAAAATGGAGATGAAAATGGGAAATTAGGGATCCGGAAGGAAGGAGTAAGCGGAAAAGCAGGAATGTGCTCTGCATTCCTTTGTCCTTTTTGCCTTCCACTCTTAGCTCTCTCCCTTCCTGACTCCTCTGTCCTTTATTATCCCCTTTCCTGTGGTGATGCTCCAAACTGGCAAAAATTCCCAACTGCACAGGCGTGGAAACTGGCCCGAATTCCAAATATAATCCCAAATCTAGGCCAGGGGTATATTTGGCAAACACAAATCCCTGCCAGATTTACACAGCTCTAATAATAAGGTGACAAGGACCGTGGTGGGATTAGGGACGTGGCTTCCTCAGCCCTCCCAAAGTGCCAAAAGAGTTTCCTTTGACTTCTATTCACCCTTCCCAATGGATCTCACACCATCAACTCTGGGGGGTGGCGTCTGGAAGGGAAATTAAACCCCCAAAAGACCAAGCAACCCTATTTTGGGACTTGGAGGGGGGGGTGGGTTGGATGTGCTATTTCCCATCAGCTCTAGGATGTGTTTCTCCCCACTAAGCTGGAGCATGAGTCCACACAGAGCATGGAAAACACAAGGAGATTCCCATCATTCCTGATGGATTTCCAGAGCCCAGATTGCCATTCCCTTTGGAGCCCATATTCTGTTCCATGCACTAGGGAAGCTGCAGGTTCCCATTGCTTTTTTCCTTCCTTATCCATCACTAAAGTCCTTTTCACACGTTTAAACCTCCTAAAATCCCTCATCACCCTCATTCCCATCCAAGACTGTCCATCTCCAGTCAGGAGGAGAGGGACATCCGCTTGTGCCACATCCACATCCACAGCTGTGCATGTCCATCCCTGGAACGTGCAAGGCCAGGCAGGACAGGGCTTGGAGCAACCTGGGCTATGGAATGAGGTTAAAATGAGATAATCCTTAAAGTTCCTTCCAACCCAACCCATTCCAGGATCCAATAAAAAATAAACTATGTTAGGAAGAACTTTTTAGGGTTTTTTTAACTAGAGGAGCCACGTTCCAATGCCCATATCCAAGCCACGTCCAAGTGCCCATGTCCAAGCCATGTTCCAATGCTCATATTCAAGCCATGTCCAAGTGCCCATTCCAATGTCAAGGGCTCATCCCTGTGGCAGGATTCTCCCACCCTGATCCTGTTGGACCTTCTCTTCCCTCCCTTTCAAGTGCAGCCTGTTCCCCTGAGCTCTGTCTCCTCAGCAAATGCCATTACACGATGGAACAAATATGTGGAGGGAACAAGCTGAGCTTCAAAGCCCAGGCCCTTCCCAACATTTTCCAGGTGTGCGCCACATGAGCAGAGCCTGGGATGGCGACTGCTGGGGGAGGTGATGACAGCTCCAGAGAACGGGATCAAAACCATCCCACATGGAAAAAGAATATCAAAGCCAGGCAAAGACTCGCTTTGCCAGGCAAAGAGGGGGGGCTGACTCCAAGAAATCCTGCTGGGAATACTGGGGTAGAGAAACAGGGGAGGCAAACAGGACACACTGGGTCGGCCACACTCCAACAGCGTTTATGGGGTTACAAACCAGATCCTGACTAACACAGCTTCCTACCAGGATGGGGGCAGGAAGGCAACTCCCCAGGTGGATCTGAAAACAGGGATATGCAGCCTGTGGCAGCCAAGTGCTCCCAAGGGGATCGCATTGTTCCCCGTTGTGAGGGAGGTCCCCGATGCTCGCCATTGTGAGGTGGGGCCGCACTGCCCTCAGCAGACTCCGTGAGGGGTTTTGCGACCCCTCCAACCCTCAGCAGACCCTTTTAGGTCTTCTGTGCCCCTCAGCAGATCCCATGAGAGGTTTCAGACCCCTCAGACCTCGGTAGACTCTTTGAGGGGCTTCAGACCCCTCACCCTCCAGCCGTGATCAGACACCATTTTGTGCCCCCCCCCAGCCCTCAGCAGAGGGGTTTCGGACCCCTCAGCCCCCCATCCCGCAGCGGATTTCACACCTCACCATTTCTCACAGACCCTTGAAGGATTTTGCACCTCTCAGACCCCCCAGCCCTTAACAGCCACCATGAAGTGTTTCCCGCCCTTTGGACCTCTCAGCCCTCACTCCCCATGAGGTGTTTCCTGCCCTTTCAGAGCCCTCAGACTCCATGAGGGGTTTCAGACCCCTCAGCCTCCCCCAACAGTGGAGGGTTTCAACCCCTCCAACCCTCAGCAGACCTCTGAAGAGTTTTGTGACCCTCAGACCCCCCAGCCCTCGGCAGACTCCATGAGGTGTTTCATGCCCCTCAGATCCCCTCTGCCCTCATCAGACCCTGTGAAGGGTTTCAGCCCTCCATCCCTCAGCAGACCCTTTTCTGGGTTTCACACCTCACCATTTCTCAGCAGACCCTTGAAGGGTTTCGTGCCTCTCAGTCTCCACAGTCCTCCCCAGCTTTGTGAGGGCGTCGCACTCCACAGCCCCCCAGCCCCCACAGACCCCGTGAGGTGCTTGCTGCCATTTTGGAGCCCTCAGACCCCATAAGGGGTTTCCCGCCCTTTGGGCCCACCAGCCTTGAGGGGTTTCAGACCCCTCAGACCCCCAACCCAACCCTCAGCAGACCCTCAAAGGGTTTTTTACCTCACCAGTTCTCAGCAGACTCTCAAAGGATTTTGCAGCCTCTGCAGTCTCTGCAGCCCCCATGAGGGGTTAGTGCCCCTCAGCCCCCCAGCCCTCAGCAGACCCTGTGAGGTGCTTGCTGCCATTTGGGAGCCCTCAGACCCCATGAGGCGTTTCCCACCCTTCAGAACCCTCAGACCCTTTGAGGGGTTTTTTTAGCCTCCCCAGCCCTTAGTATCCCACTGAGGGGTTTCCGTTTAATTAATTCCTTTTTAAATACTGGTCCTGGAAATGAAAATCAAGAAGGGAATGGGGAAAGGCAAAGGCAGAGGGAAGGAGATAAAATCATGGAATGGCTTGGGTTGGAAGGGACCACTTTGTTCCAACGCGCTGCCATGGGCAGGGACAACCTTCCACTATCCCAGGTTATTCCAGCCTGGCCTTGGACACTTCCAGGGATGGGGAATCCACAACATCTCCAGGCAAGCTGTGCCAGGGCCTCCCCACCCTCCTAGCCAGGAATTCCTTCCCAAGATCCCATCTAGCCCTGCCCTGTGGATGCTGAGGGCACTAAGGATGGCCAGGAGGTGTTTGGCTGGATAGACATGGAATAGTCCTTTTTCTGCTCTTATTTAAGGATTCTGGGATGGCTCCTCTCTAGTTTAATCCCTCCACTGATGTTCTCACCCACCGTGTGATCCCCCAGTCTGGAATAATCCCTATTTCCTTCAATATTTCTCGCCTCTCCTGGGAAATTTAGAGCCGATTCTGGCATCTGTTCCCCGTCCTCTTTTGTGAACACTGAGGCGAAAAATCCATTTATTTTTCAGCAGTGTCTACATCATCTGTCAATAAATTCCCCTTTCCAGCTCTGAGAGGTCCTAAAAATTCCCTGTTCCAGCCTCGTGCTCCTTCCACGTCGTGATAATCTGTCGGGATTGTTTATCTCCACCCCTGCCTCTCCCTTCACTCTCAGCTCCTCTTTTAACACTAAACCTCATCCCACACCTTCCCTGAACTTGGAATTTTACACCTTTTATTCCTGATTTCCTTTACTTCCATTCTTTTTTAATCCAACCTTTTCAAGGATAATTCCCCCAAATATAAATATAAATATAAATATAAATATAAATATAAATATAAATATAAATATAAATATAAATATAAATATAAATATAAATAAATATAAATATAAATACTCAGAAAGCCAAGCATTGGAATATTTGATCCTTGGCCTAATTCCTTCTTTCCCACACCTAATTGCCATGTTTGCTTCCCAGAATATTCCTCCCCATCCCTCCTTTTTGGAATATTAAGGCAGCAAAAGTCTGCGGGATAAAGTGATAAACGGGAATACTCTGATTTTGGGTAGAGAGGAATATAATGGAATAAAGTGCTGCTGGTTCCCGTTCAATCCGTGCTCTGGAGCCTTTCCCTTTGCGTGTCCTGCGATCAAAGTGTCTCCCCAGCCTTGTGTGGTGGGAGAACTGGTGCTGCCCCTAATTCCAACCATATGGAAGAGGGATCTACTGGCATGAGGCTGCAGAGAATTCCTGGACTCTCCTGTCATCCCTCAGACTGGACTGACCTATTCCGTGCCTCCGTCCCAATGCAGATGGAGAGCCGAGGGAAAAGTCATTCCCAGAACAATCCAGAGGATGGGAATTCACATTTTAACTACAAAAATCGAAGGATTTTTTGCTTCCAGAGCAGCACACTTTCCCACAGAAAGCAAGGATCTCTCTGTCCTGGATGGAGATGGAAAATCCCTGCAGGAATTCAGGGAGCCCTTAGTTTTAAGCACCACAGAGCAAAGCTCAGCCTAAACCTAAACCGGCAGCACAGCTCAGCCCCCCCAGCCCCGGCAGATACATCATTTTCCAGCAGAATCCACCAAACCTCCCCAAAACAAGTTGCTTTTCTGTCTCCAGCTCCTCCTTTAATTCCCCACCTCTCCAGGCTGGGTAGTTCAGACTGCAGGACTGGGCTCCGAGTGCTTATTAATTAAACTAGGCTTTGTTGGCCACTCTGGGCTTTAACCAGGAGCATAACAAACCCATTGTTTTTCCCTGCCCAACGGACCGTGACCGCCTATGGAAATGACCGACTAATTCACCAAATTGGTTTTGTTTCCCAGATTTTCCCACATGTCCATTTTCCAGCTGTAATGCAAATCCCAGCCCAGTGTGTCCCCCACAACAGCCCCGGGACCCCCGGTGAGGCTTGGGGAGAAACACTCCAGCCACAGAAACTTCATCCAGAAAACTCCAGGGAACTGGAATTCACCCAGAAACCTTTGGTTGGTTGGTTGGTTGGCTGGTTTTTTGTGCTGGGTTTTTATTTTGCATAGATTTTTTGTAATTTGTTAATTATTCGTTGTTTTATTCCTTTTCAAATTATTATTTTTCATTATTGTTTTTACATTATTATTATTTTAATTATGGTTATTTGATTTTTTTTTTTCGTTCATAGAATCCTGGAATGGGTTGGGTTGGAAGGGACCTTAAATCCCACCTCATTCCCACCCCTCCCATCACGAGCAGGGAAAAGTCCCACTTCCCAGATTGAGTTCTTCCCTCTCCATGAATATTTTAAGGAAGTCACTTCCAGGTTTCTCTTAATGGCCAGACAGGTGGAAGCTCAAAATTCCCTCTGCCACCAACACCAGCAACAAAAACTTGGAAAGCTAAGCTCCAACAATCCCTGGGAAGGGCAGGAGCTCCTTAACCACTAAAGCACCTCTGCATGTCACTGGAGAAGCTGTTTCCCTATCCAGGGAATAAATCCAGCTCCAAACCTGGCATCACAAAGGGAGAGCTGGGCAGGGGGCTGGAATTATGGGCAGGAGACTGGGATTATGGGCAGGAGTATGGGATAACAGACAGGAGACCAGGATTCTGGGCAGGAGGCCATTCCTGCTACCTCCAGAGAGGACAACTCCAGGCTGTCCCACAAAACAACTTGGCTTGTTTGAGTCCCAAATCCCAAGGAATGTAAACTTCCCGGCAAACTCTGCAGGCCAACCTCATGTTTCAATTGCCAGAGCCGACAGTTTCTATTTACACATCTCTGCTCTTCCCAAGGAAATGGAGATGTCCTTGTCATCTCCTTTCTCCCGGACTGTCGAGCGGCTGGAGTTGGATGCCGGGCCTGGAATCCTGACTGGCAGCACTGACAAATCTATTAACTCCTGCTTGGGAGCAGGAATGTGTTTCTCCTTCCAGCTTTGTGATTCCCACAAAGCATTTTAAAGCACCTCTCCAGGTTCCACTCAGCATTAAATCATGGCTTTGGAATGTCTCCAAGGATGGAGTGTCCCTGGAGTGTCCAAGGCCAGGTAGGACAGGGTTTGGAGCAACCTGGGATAGTGGAAGGTGTCCCTGCCCATGGCAGGGGGTAGGATAAACTGGGCTTTAAGGTCCCTTCCAAGCCAAACCATTCCATGATTCCATGATTCTCCTAAAACTGGTGCTGGGTTGGATCAGCTCCATATGATGGAAAACACTTTGAAGAAACACTGGGGCTTGAAATTCCTAGTTTTGGTGTTTCCAAAGGCCTTTCCTGACCTTTTTCGATTCCCAGAACTCCAGACTGGTTTGGGTTAGAAGAACCTTAAATGCCACCTCATTCCAACGCTGAGACCTCCCACCACCCCAGGGTGCTCCAACCCCTTCCAACCTTGGAATTCCTGGACGGTTTTTGCCACTTCCCTCCTGGTTCCTGGTGCCCCTTCCCCACTCCAGCTGCAGAGCAGGAGCCACCTGACATAACAGAGGTGGTGTGAGGGAATTAATGTTCCCAATCTTGCAAATCCCAAATGCACCGGGGTGAAGTGGAATCCCACTTGAGGGAATGTTGAAACCAGTCCTGCAGAAGGTGAAAAAACCACGGAGCCAGGTGAGTCAGAGCCCCAGCATGGAAAATTCCTGCCCAGATGCTTACAATTTAGCAACTGGAAGCAGGGCCTAATCTGCACAAAACTTCCCTAATCTGCATGAAATTCCAGCTCTCCTCGGGATGTTCAGAGACCTTGGAAGCACAAACCTAAATACTCCTGGTAGGCAAAGCCAGGAGAGGAATGGAAGTCCAAAGAACCGGCAGCTGTCACACAAGGACCACAAGAATCACAACAAATTATCACCCAGATGTCACCACCTAATCCAGCAGCACCTGGAGCCTCCCTGGAATCACAGGATCCTGGAATCTCCTCACTCGAAGGCAAATCACTGAATCCAGCTCCTGGCCCTGCACAACACAGTCCCAAATTCCCCCCAGGAGCCTTGAACAGCTTCCCTGCAGGGAAATGCTCCAGAAGTTAGACAGAGTGGAAAAGCAGTGGGAAATGATTTAATGTCCCTTTAACAAGGTATGCCAAGGAGCAGGACCAGCAGCATTCCCAGCGAGGACTCCTGGGAATGGGAGGGGCAGTGAGAAGCGACACTGGACGTGTCACACTTGGGGACACGGGTTAGTGGTGGACTCCATGGTCCCAGGGGGCTTTTCCAGTCTGAATCCCGTGATTCCACAGCCCCCACCCCAAAGCAGGAGCCACTCCAGCCGAGCCGCTGGGACACACCAGTAGGAACCAATGTAAGAGGGAGGATCGTCAGGCCCTGCATCAGCTGCCAAGGGAAAAGGGAGGAAGGATGGAAAGGAACCCAGAGGCAGATCCTGACACCCAAACTGACAGGGAGCTTTCCCTGGGAGAGGCCAGAGCACTGCCAGGGGAAGGGAAATGAGGGAATCCATCTGGAATAAGGAGAGCCGGAGCCACAGCCTGATCTGAGTGGAGAGTCCTGTGCATAAATTCCTCCTAAAATCCCAAATGCCGACACAACAACCGGAGCACGGAACAGTCCCAGACCCCATTCCAGATATCTGTAACTGCAGCGTCTGTCCTGCTGCTGCTTATGGGTTCCTATTCCCACTCAAAGCTCTCTCAGCCCGTTCCCTGGGAATGCTGGAGCGGGAGGGACACCTGCATCCATCCCACTCCCACAGCTGGGAAAACCCCTCCCAAGAGAATTAAGGAGGACCTTCTAGAAACACCAGGATGCTCCCAAAATTCCTTATCAGGAACTCTGGAATCCTGAATCCTTCTTCATTCCTTCCCCGGGTGGCCCCAACTGCGTTTTTATAAACAAAATATTTCCTAAACCAAAGGAAAACACTGCTTTCCTTAAAACTGGGAAAGGCAGGGCTGAGATTTTGTGGGAAGCCCCAGCCAGGCAGGAGAGGGAAGGGCACTTCCAGGCTCTCCGGTTTGCAGGTAAAGGTTAAAGTGGGAAGCAGCAGCAGGGGCTCTTCCCTGGCTCTCCATGCTCTCCCTCAGCCCCATGGCGTAAGGGAAGGGAGGGAGTGGTGAAATTTCCCTGCTTTTCTTGGCTTCTCCTGAGCCTTTCCCAGAGTGTCGTAACCGTGCCTTGGCCGGGAATCCACATGAACCACTCCAAGCTCCAACACCACTCAACAACTCCCAACGGTTTCCCAATCCCGTGGGCCGAGGGACGGTTGGGAGGGCTGTGGAATGATCTATGGCAGCCCCAGCTCTGTGTTTTCCTTGGAGCAGGCTCAGGGCTGTAAAGCAGAGCCGGGTGAGTTCCCTGACGGAACTGGGGCGGGATCTTGGCCGAGCCGGAGCATTACGGACACTCTGACATCATCTATTTACTTTAATCAACCTCATTTATCAGTCTTCATTAAATGCGGGAGCCAGCAGTGACTCCTGAACAACCCCAGCCTCTCCTCAGGCCCCGCAGGGATGACCAAAGCTTTATCCCAGGAGCACCAAGGGTGCAAAAGCCTACCAGGATCCATGGAGTCCAGGCTGGGACTGATCCCCGCCCACAGTACTGAGTGCCACCTCCAGGGATGGGGATCCACCACCTCCCTGGGCAGCCTCTGCCGAGGCCTGACCACCCTTTCGAGGAGGAGATTCCTCCTGATGTCCAACCTGACCCTCCCCCGAAGCAGCTTGAGGCAATTCCCTCTCCTCCTGTCCCTTGTTCCCTGGGAGCAGAGCCCAATTCCCCCCTGGATCCATCAGGGAGTTGCGGAGCCAGAAAGTCCCCTCTGAGCCTCCTTTTCTCCAGGCTGAGCCCCCCCAGCTCCCTCAGCCGCTCCTGCTGCTCCAGGCCCTTCCCAGCTCGTTCCCTTCCCTGCATACGCTCCAGCCCCTCCATGTCCTGTACCTGGAGAGCTCGGAACTGATCCCAGGATTCCCCATCGTGACTGATCCAGTCCAGGTCCAATCCCATCCAGATCCTGATCCAATCCTTGGGTCTCTTGCCCACCCAGGCCCCCCTCACTCAGATCCAAGGATTTGGAGTCCAGATCCCAGCAGGCAGTAATCCATCCCATGCCAAACAACAGTCCCAGTGTCCTTCAGGAGCTATTTGTTCCCTTTAGTTGCTATTTATCTATTGCATTTTCAAAAAGCTTTTTCTGCTTTAAAAATCCCATTCCCAGACTGTCCAACTGGGCAAGGAAAAGCTGAGCCTCAGGAAAACACCTTTTACCTCTCCAGGCAAATTTTGCATCTCAAGTCCAGCAAGAAAACACAATTCCATATATATATAGCATATAAAAAACAGTAAGCATCACCACAGCACATTTTTATACCTCAAAACATGAAAAATCAGGAATATCCCATGTCCTCGCCCTTCTAAGGAAGATTTAAACCCTCTGGATTTTGTTTCTGCTTCATTTATCCCACTTTCAGCCCCCAATTAAGGTAGGAAATTCCATGTCCTTACTTTGTATCCTGGAATTGACAAAGGGAGGAGAGAGATTGTCGTGGGAGCCGAGGTCTCTGCTGGCCATGTGATCGTAGTGAGTCCCATCTCCATAGTTCTGCCAGGAAACCAGGAGAAAACACACATTGGAGCAGCGTTTCCCTGAGCCCCAAGCCCATCATTCCCTGCTAAATGTTAAGCCTGTTCTGCGAAGCATCATTCCCAGATTTTTTCCCCTGGCATGTCAGGCTCCAGAGAGTTTTTTATGCTATTTCAAAGTTTTGATTCACCCCAAATTGACTTTGCCGTGGGGAGAATCCCGAACAGAGGACTGGGATGATGTTCCTGGAATTCTGTGCCGGGCAATAAACCCTCTCAGAAGGGTCCTCCTGCTCACAATATGGAAGAAAGAGTCAGGAGAAGCCGAGTCTCCCGCTGTGGGAATGCCATTCCAGCAGGGAAAAGCAAGGTCAGGCTGTTTGCGGAATAATTCCAGCAGTTAATGCCCGGCCCTGATTCAAATTCCCGAATTTCTCCCAGGCTCGTGCTCCCTTTCTTTCTATCTCCCAACTTCATTCAGGGGTTTGGAGGCAGAAATAATCAGTGTGTGCCAATTCCCAACTTCCTTTTCAAAACATTTTTCCCTGGGAAGCAATACAAGTGTCAAGGGGGAAAAAAGGGGAGAGAAATCAACATGCCGGGCGGGAATGACGTCAGGGATGCAAAGCAGGATGGAGAAGAAAAGGTGCTGGGATTCCTCCCCTCCGAGGGATGCGGAAAACAGGGATCCCCCTGGGCCGCCCCGAGGGAAAGGCCCTGGATTGGGGATGGAGAGGGGGTGGAGAGGGGATGGAGAGTCTGATTCTGTTGCTCCTCCCCACTCCAGGGCACAAAGCCACCGGAGCCCTGAGCCTTCAAATTAATGGGAAAACAATAGAACAGGAATTGAAACCGATTTAAATCAGGGCACAAGGAAGAGAGAAGCCACTTTTTGCCCACCCTGAGTGTTTTCTTTGTGTTTGGAGGGAATAAAGGGGGATAAGCAGGGAACGAGCAGCGCAGAGCTGAGGCACCAGCCATGCCCAGACTGGAGGAAAGGAAAAGCTGGAATGCTCCATTAGGAACAGGGGCAGAAGGGGCAGAGCTGGGATACTGCAGCTGGGAACAGGGGCAGGAAGGTCAGTGGTCATGGAATGCCCAGGGGTGGCCACGGAATGGCCAGGGATGGCCATGGAACGTAAGTCCTGGCACAGGGATGGGGGCTGGCCCTCCCCTCAGGCTTGGGGACACTCCCAAACCCTAAAAATCCCAGTGCAAAGGGTGAAACCCTGGGAAACAGCCTGTGCTCCAGCTGTGCTCGAGTGGGGCCGGGGCTGAGGGATCCCAGCAATAAAGGGTTAATTAATATCCCTAAAAATCATGGGATGGCTCGGGATGGAAGGGACATTCCAGATCATCCCATGGGCGGGCAGGGACACTTTCCCAGGGCCCAGGATGCTCCAGTTATCACTGCAGGTGACACTGGAGAAGGTTCCAAATCCGAGCCCAGGCTCAGGTTTGAATATTAAAAGGCTCACGAAAAGGTCTTTTAATGAGCAGCCGAGTGGCCAGGCCGGTTTTTCCTGGAGATTGCACGTTTCCATGCTGAGGGAGGGAGATTAGATGTACTTACCCGGGATGGACTCGGATGTCCTGCATTCCCCCAGGACCCTGAGCTGGTTCTGTCTTCTACATCTGGGGACAAGGAAGTTCTTTAGTGGCAATAATTCCTTCCTTTTGTGCCGGCACTTTTAAATTAATGCTTCAAATTAATCTCCCGGTGCCTTTAATTAAGAACCGGGGGCCGGGAAGCGGCTCCTGACCCGCAGCTCCAATTAACTCATTGAAATGCACGGCGGGAACGAGCTGGACCCTCAGGAACGGGGGTTGGAGCGGCACAATTCCAGCACGGCACTGAGTTCCTGACACTCGGGAGTGGCTTCACTGACACAGCTCCAACCCGACCCAAATCTCCGGCACAGAACAGGGATGGACAAACAGGTAACATCCAGCTGTCGACAGGAAAAGCTGAGAGTGAAAGGGCGGGGTGTGTTTTACTCTTGAGGGTCACCCAGGGAAGGGGAGGTGGGATGTGCTGGATCCGTGGATACAGTGGGACATTCCCAATATTCCTGCTCTGGTTTTCACAGAAGGGATTGGGGTGGAAAGCATTTAAAGGATCATCTGGTTCCCACCCAGACACCTTTCACTATCCCAGGTTGCTCCAGCCTGGCCTGGGACACTTCCAGGGATGGGGAATACATAACCTCCCTGGAAAAACTCATGGAAACACTGGAAGTGCTCAAATCCCTTCCTTTTTATGCCAAGCCTCAGGAAATTGGATTGACATGGATTTCAAACAGTCTTACTGCCCGTTCCCAGCTCACTCCCATGTCCCCACACCATCCCTATGGAATATCAGTATCCCTTGCCTCTTCCACACACAAACACGAGCTTTAATGGAATTCAAAACCCACATTTTGGGTGTTTCTGTCTGGAAAAACTTTCTCCAAGTCCTGCCAAAACCCACCAGCAGCTCCCTTCCCACCTGTCCATCCGGCTTCTGGGAGCAATGGGAATTTGAGGAACACTCGAACTCCAGGTGCTGGGACCGAATCCAGGGGATTTCCAAGACCCAAATCCTGACATATTCATAGTTTCCCACTTTCGCTCAGTTAGGAATTCCATTATCTCCAGAACAGATGAAGGTGTTCACAGCACAAGACACTCCGAGGTAAATATTTAATTAAACTCCAGGAAAAAAAAAAAAGGGAAAGAAACTGTGGATCATTTCCCTGACAGACCCACTCAACCATTCCAGAGGGTTAATTAGAAGGATACTTAAAAATCACCCGTGTTGTGGAACAGCCAATTCACTCTGCAGAGCTAAAAACCACTGGATGTTATCCCAGGGATTGGGATGGGCAGAACTTCTACCGCCAGCACCTGGAGGGCTCCAGGCAGTTTGGGTTATTTTGGAAGCAAAAAATCACAGAATGGAGTGGAATGGGAAGGATTTTAAGGACTGTCCAGTCCCATGCGCAGGGACACTTCCCAGACACCAGGTTATTCCAAGCTGGCCTTGGACACTTCCAGGGATGGGCCATCTTCTGGGAAATCCATCCCAGGGCCTCCCCACCCTCCCAGCCGGGAATTCCTTCCCCATGTGCCAGGGCTCCTTGGAAGAACGAGGAGCGGCGCGTGCCACGCGTTATGCCCGGAGTCTCGTGCCAGCCTCTCCCAGTTTTCCCTGTGTTTGTGCTCCAGAGGTGCCGAATGCTCCCGACTCCCTGCAAGCCATCAATGAGGGGTCCTAATGAAGTAACTGTGACGGACAAATCCATTTCTCCGGCCCTAATCGAATCGGGGCAGGTTGACACAACACAGGGGCCTAATCCGGTTATTGCCCATAATTGGAAAAAGGCCCTTTACTCCTCATTAGGACAATCTGTGGGGATCGGCTCCCACTCTGGTGCTTCCCAAGAAAAGTCCCAAATCCAAGCCCCGAATCCTTGAGCAGAGAAAAACACGGAGCTCTTGGTTTAACCCCAAGGCTTTACCTCAGCTTCAGAGAAAAGAAGGGGAAGACATGGATCTTTGAGCCCTAGAACAAGCTCCAGCTGTGGAAAAAGCTGCATTTGGGAAATATCCTACATTTCCCGAGCTTTTCAAACTCGTGGAATCATCACACAGCTGGAAGAGATCTCCAAGAGCCCCTACCCATGGCACAGGGTGGAACTGGATGGTCCTGAAGGTTTGTAGGCTCCTAAACCAAATTCCAGGTTTATTGGGGTGCCTTCAAGTCCTGCCACGGGGGTGATTGGGAATGGGAAACTCCAGTGGCTCCAAAGTCACGGCAAAAATCCTGCAGGGACTTGGATTTATCCCAGAGTTATAAGCTGGGACACTGATGTTATTTGCACAGAATTCCAGAATTTGGAAAATCAACCTCTTTTAACCACACAGACAAAAAGGAAATCATCATGGGCAGATTTGAGAATTTTTTTCAGGAAATACATGATCAAAAAGATGGGATTTAACAAATCGTGGAATCATGGATGGTTTGGTTGGAAGGGATTTCAAGGATCATCCAGTGCCACGGGCAGAGAAACCTCATACTATCCCAGGCTGCTCCAACCTGGCCTTGGACAATTCCAAGGATGGGGTAGCCACAGCTTCTCTGGGACATCTGGAACAAGATGATCCTTAAAATCCCATTTGTCCTTGTAGGAATTATGTCAAAACCAGAGCAAACCTGGAGATTGGATTAGCTCAGGGATTGGGAACTTTAAACTGCACATCCCCCAGGCCCTTCTCTTCTGGAAGCTTTTGGCTCCAAATATCAGCAGGACTTGAGAAAACAAACCCCAAACAACAGGCAGGGAGGGAGGGGAGGGGGAGAAAGTCATTCCTGGGATCAGATGGGCCCTTTATTCAGTGCCTGAAATTCCCAAAGCCTGCACAGATATCTACGGAGACACCGCTGTGAAACACCATCAGGGTAAACAAACTCAACTTTTCCCAGTCTGGATATTCCCAACAAAGATGCCATTGTCCTGCTGTGGGGTGAGCTCACAAACCCCCACATTGTTGGGCAGCCCTACTCAGATATTTTCTGCTCCATCTGCATCATTCCAGCTTTTCCAGAGCTCTGGAGGGACCTGCTGGCTCTCACAAGTGGGTGGTAACTCCATCCCTCGAATGTCCCGGGCCAGGTTGGATGGGGCTTGGAGCAACCTGGGATAGTGGAAGGTGTCCCTGCCCATGGCAGGGGGTGGGATGGGGTGATCCTTAAGCCATTCCAAGCCGTGCCATGGTTCCCAAGGCTTTGGAACAGTGGGATGCTCAGCCCAGCCCCACTCAGCTCCGAGGAGGGCTCGTGGCACCAGGGGTCAGAGGGGACTTTGTTCCAGCCTTTGCTTTTGTTCCCTGTCTGGGATAAAGCTGCACTGAGCTCCTAAAGAAATAAATTCCTGGAGTTTTGGACAACTTGCAGATGGAGAAATCCCAAATCACCCCAAAGTGCAGGGCATAAAGGATCCTGGTCTGACCTCAGACAGGATGCAAGGGAAATCAGACCCCACCAGGAGAAGACATGCAGTGGAATGCAAGGACATTTTGTGCTCAGTCTGGGGGGCTTGGGGAAGGGAATTTTAATTTCAGTTTAATTTCAGTGGCCTGCTCTGTCTGCCAATGATATCAAAGGGCATTTGCATATAAAGTGTGTGGTTTGCCCTCGGCAAACACTGGGAGCCACTGGCAGGAGCAGATCCATAACTTCCCAGGTGAGGAAGAGCAACTCAAAGGGACAAGTCCCCCCCAGACCAATTCCATAGGAATCATAAGGCACTGATTACCTGGATTTTTACAGCAAAGTCAGGGAATTGGGGAAACCCTAAGGACAGGCTGGGATTTCCCTGCTCTAATCCAGCCTTTGGGAGGGAAGATAAACCACTGGGAAAAGGTCAGGGAGAGGGGAGGGGTCCATGCCCATGGCAGGGGCTTGGAAGGGACCTTGGAAGTGCTCTAATTGCTACCCCCTGCCATGGATTTCATTCTCTTCCTCATGGATTTCATTCTCTTCCTCATGGATTTCTGTCCCTCCTGCAGGATAATAATGGACACCAAACGGAATCCTCCAATCCCACGATGGTTTGGGTTGGGAGGGATTTTAAGGATCATCCCCTGCCATGGGCAGGGACACCTCCCACTACATCGGTTTGCTGCCAGCCCCATCCAAACCAGTCACTTCCAGGGTTTGTGGGACATCCACAACTTCTCCGGACAACCTGTTCCCAAGTATATCCAAACACATCTGCCAAACCTCCTCCAGGTCCAGCACCTGCCCAGCACAGCTTCTCCTCACCTTTCCCTGCATCCAGTTTCCCTGGGCCTTTTCCCAGGATCCTTTGGAGGCACCACAACTCAAACTAAAATGGAAGCCTGAGAAATCCTTTGGCACCTCTGGAAAACTTGCCCCCTTCCATGCCCAGCTGAGCCCCGAGCGCAGCCCTTGAAGTGTCTGCCAGGAATCACTTCCGTGACGCAGGATGGGATTTGGAAGGGAAAGTTCACGGAGTGAGGGGCCCTCGAAGGCTCCTTCGTCTCTGCCCTCTGCTCCTGCAGCAGCTGCTCCCTTTCAACCTGCCCATATGCTCAGGAGAAGCTTCCAGAGCTCCCGTTCCAAGGGGGCCACGGTTCCCTCAGGAGGGAATGCGATAAAAGTGAGGGAATTAAAAGGCACGTGGGAGGGGAGGGTGGGAAATGCCCAAAGGAGAGGTTCCAGCACATCCTCTGCCTTTACTCTTTCTCCTGCCCCCACAGGGTGAAACCAGCCCTGAGCTCCAGAGGTGGCAGCTCTCAGGGCTCCTGGGCTGCTGAGGGGTTATAAAAGGGCTTTTCCAGCAACTCCTAATTCCCCCGTAAACACTTTATCCCAATAAGATCCCAGGATGGTTTGGGGTGGAAGGGGTTTTAAGGATCATCCAGTCCCGTGGACAGCAACACCTTCCATAGCCCAGATTATTCCAACTATTCCTCCCCAGCAGTTCCACATCCTTCCTGCCACGTTGATCTCAGTGTCACAAGGTGACAAAAGCACTGAGGGGCCCAGCTTTGGTCCCTCACCTGAGGCTATATCCATTCAAACAATCAGAGACCCTATAATTTGACATCTAGACTCTACAAAAGGCACAGACAAAGCTCCAAAGGAATCCAGCAGGCCCCAAACACCACCTTTGCACAAGGAGCTGCTTTAGGAGCCCGGAGTTTTCCTGCTTTCCCTGAGAACAAGCAATTAGGGAGGTGCAGAAAGGTAATGGCTTCCCCACTATCCACTAATCCCAACATTAGTGCCTTGCAAAGGGAAGCTGCCAGGAATTTGGAGGAACGCCTGGGGATCTGTCTTCCTTTCAGCAATAAAATGTGCTATAAACACGGGTGAGGGGCTGGGATGCACTTCACCCTTCCCACTGTTTTCTTCCAGGCTGGGCTTTACCCCCAGGATAATCCAGGGGCTTTAAAGCAGCCCAGAGATATCCATCAAGATGCCAGGCACAGCCTTTTATTTGGGAGAAGGACCTTTAAACTCGGCTTTATGTCAACCCATGAAGGGCTGGTTAATCCTGGGATCACCTCAGCTACCAAAACAAAATCCCTGCCAGGACACCCAAAAACCAGTTGAATGACAAGAGTTGACTCACTATTCCAGGACCACGGGAGTCCAGGCTGCAGGATAAAACTGGGAGGGTCTTAATCCCAATTTCCATAAACCAGGATTGGGGCGGGGCTGTCCTGGCTGTCCGGTTGGAAGCATCACATGATATTTGATCTCCAGATCCCTGTGAGTGTCCAAGGCCAGGCTGGGGCAAGCTGGTCCAGTGGAAGGGATTGAAGAAGCTGAGCTTTAAGGTCCTTCTGACCCAGCCCATTCCACAAGGACATCAGACCTGCATCAACAAGAATTCCCTGGTTTTCCCTTCCAGAACTATCACTGGAGGCCGCAAATCTCAGTAGAGCAGGGAATGTTTACAGGGAGCATCGACGGGCCCGTCACAAACCCCCCAAAATAAAACATGAGTCAAGTCCCTCTGTGCCAGACAAGGCCCGGGATGGGACCCCTTGGGAATGCCAGGGCCACGAGCACAATGAGAGCAGGACATGGCTCATTTCCTTTGGCCGCAGCCACGGCCCAATCCCAGGGCTTGGAAACTTCCTTCCTGCCGGCATTGGCTGTCAGCAGCTCCGGGACCAACCAACAACATCCTGTTGATGTGTGCACGGCTCCCCGCCCCAAGCAGCCCTGCCTGTGCCTCTGTGCTCACTGGGAGCAACGGAAGAGCCACCCAACATGCCTGGGAATGGCAAGCACTTGGAATTTCACTCGTCCAGTGCCGTGGGACACCTCCCACTAGCCCAGGTTGCTCTAAGCCCCGTCCGGTCCAGCCTGGAATTCCATTCCAGAGCTGCTCCAAAATAAATCATGGCCATACAAACTCAATCCAATGGCATCACCCACCGGGTGCTTGGAAAACAGACTGGTTCCTTCCATCAGCACCTTGAGGAGCTTGGGAGGAGCAGTGCCAGAGGAATTCCTCTGGGATGGGAGAAGGAGCTCCAAATAAGCTCCAGTTCCCTAAAGGCAGTGTGAGGTTTCCTAGCTCCAGCTGAACGCGAGTCTGGAACAGGAGCTGGGAAGGAAGTTCACCCAGCCCAGGCCTGGGAGCCCAATAAAAGCCATTGTGTGGAGAGGAGCACTGATGAGGATTAATCAGGTTCAGATTAAAAAGCAACAAAATTTACTGGAAAATGGAATTGATGGCATCAGCTGAGGCCTCAGTTTTGGGGAATTATGAGCTCCTCCAGCCCCAGCATCGGGAATGATCTTTGTGATTAATTCCTGTGTAAACAAATCCAGGATCAGCCCCGACTCCCCCAGGGGAGGAGAATCAAAACAATGCAGCCCCACTTGCTGAATCGCTCCACAAACTCCATATTTCAGCATTCCCTCCTGGAATTGGACATCCCCAGAAACGTCAGCATCTCTATGCTAAATGGCTTGTCTGCAACCACCTCATAAATCTGTGTCTGCGCCAGGATCTGACCTAAGGCACTCCAGGGCTCCCATTCCCAGTGTCAACACAGCGCTTAAGGCCCTAAATCACCCGGCTCTGAGCAACTCGTCACTCCCATCGATGTGAGCGGCTTGTTAGGGATCATGTGGGGCCTGGGGGAAGCTCAGGGAGCCCCCATAATTCCCAGCAAAGCCTGCAGACCACCCCAAGGGAGACCCCAAGACACCAACTGCCCGTGGGGCCAAAGGCTGCTCTGCCCCAGACTCTGTGGGGTCCTCGCTCTGCAGCCTGGGATGGATTCCCAGAGAGGGGTTGGCCAGGGAAAATGGCATGAGGGCTCTAAAAACACCCTGGAGAGGGTCCAGAGGAGCCCATGGAGATGCTCCAAGGGCTGGAGCCCCTCTGCTCTGGAGCCAGGCTGGGAGAGCTGGGGGGGTTCACCTGGAGAAGGGAGGGATCCAGGGAGACCTGAGAGCCCCTTCCAGGGCCTAAAGGGGCTCCAGGAGAGCTGGAGAGGGACTGGGGACAAGGCCTGGAGGGACAGGACACAGGGAATGGCTTCCCACTGGTTTGGATGGGATACTGGGAGGGTGGGGAGGCCCTGGCACAGGTTGCCCAGTGTGACCCCAAATCTGTGTACAATGGTTTGAGGTCGGTGCTGGTTTGGGGTTTTCCCTCATTTAAATAATTCATTGATGCTCCTTTCTCTTAAATTCTCTGAATTCCTAATTCCCATTGATTTCCCCTATTATATATCCTATAAAAAACTCAAGTGGGGCAAATAAACTCCTGGTTGAGCCAGGATTTAAGCCAGTTTTGCTGCAGGGAGCAGCGAGCACAGCCACAGCTTCGCTGTGCCGACGGGTATTCATTTTTTATAGGAAATCTGGATAATGGAAAACACGCCCAGCCCCTTGGATTTTCCCTTTAAATATCTAAGCAGTCCCAACTCTCTGAGCAAGAGGTGAATCCACTCAGCTCCGAGTCCTCTCAGGAAATTCTCCCCGACTTCCTGTCACAAAGTCTCTTCCCCAAGGGGCTTTAACTGCTTTGCCTCTATTGTGTATCCCAACCTTCCCTCCAGGACTAAGGAAAGTTTGCAGCATTCCCGAGGGATTCCCTGGTATCCCATTTTGTCACTGGCATTGGAGGAATTTTAACCAGGTATCGTGCTGTCATTGTCCATGGAAGTAAAGCCAGAGATGTGGGTGTGAAAGCTCTGGAAGCCTCGGGATTTACTCCTGATGGCAAAGCGTCCTCCTTCCCAGACAGCTGATCCCAGGAGTGCGGGATACTCTGTGTGTTCCTAGGGATGCTGGGAATCCTGGAGTGGGTTGGGATGGAAGAGGCCTTAAAGCTCATCCAGTTCCACCCCTGCCATGGGCAGGGACACCTTCCACTATCCCAGGTTTCTCCAAACTCTGTTCAGCCTGGCCTTGGACACTTCCAGGGATCCAGGGGCAGCCACAGCTTCCCAGGGCAACCATGCCAGCAACACCTGCCACTCCCAGGAGTCCTTCCCATACTCTTCTCCCTTTATACCCACGTTGGGAATACCTGTGATTCTCAGAAATCTCTCCCATAAACCTGTGTTTTACCCCTCTCCAGGGCAAAAATAAACCAACAAACAAGACACAAACCCAATCAAAATATTTTTGAAAACAATTCCAGGGAAATTCACACCGTTTGTGTCATGGGAAAATCAAAGGCTCCACTGCTGGAACTGGAAAGCCCTGGAACTTGACACGGTTGGGGATTCACTGAAAGGGTCATACTCCAGGTTCCCTACGTGTCTGTGTCCATAAATCCACTGACTCCCACTTCCACAGAGACAACATGGCACTGAGTTCCACGTGCAGCAGGGCAGGGGTGCACTGGGACACAAACTGCTCCCAGGGAGCCGCTCTCCCCCGTTAATTACCCCTGGAAAATAACTGGGAGCCGGGTTTGGACACATGGCTCCCATTGGCAGCTCATGACAGGTTTGCCTCCAAAGGGCTCGGGAAATAAAGACAATTTCAGAGCCAAGTGATCAGAGCAGATATTGATCCCCTTGGCCTCCGCCTGCTTCCAGAGGTTTCCTGGAAGTTCCTTAATTAGGGAGCCTACCCCTGCTCTGAAGAAAGACTTCCCAGCTCCCTCTGATCCAGCATTAAAACCCTGTTGGTGATAACAACTCCTTTAATCCTGAATTAACTGAGTTCCTCTGGAATGACAGGCGCTACATCGGGGGTTTCCTTGGAACAGAGATGGTGTCGCTCCCTGGAATGTGACTTCAGCACAGGAAAAATCTGGAAAACTGGGCCGGGACTGGAGAGGTTGTGGCTACCCCTGGATCCCGGGAGGTGTCTAAGGCCAGCTTGGAATAATCTGTGCTCTGGAAGTTGTCCCTGCCCATGGAAGGGGGTGGAACAAAATGATCCTTAAAATCCCTTCCAACCCAAACCATCCCATGATCCCACAAAGCCAGGGAAGCCAAAAGTCCAGCACATCATCTGGAATGTGCAAAATAACACCGTTGGACACCTGCAATCCCTTTCTCTGTGACCTCTGTCCGTGAGGGTTCAGGATCAAACTCCCAACAAAAGAGTTGGCAAACAATTCCAGAGGCAGCTTTTCCCGGGCACAGTGGGAAGTTTCTAACCTGGCTCCTGTTCCAATGGCTGTGCATGGCATTAGCATATTTAAATAGGCTGCTTCCCAAATTAAAGTGGAAGCAGCTATAAAATGATGTTGGTTGTGCTCAGGGGCTCCTTGGGAGTCAAAGTTCAGCCTTCCCTGAGATGGTTTTTCCTTAAATTTCAACAAAGAGAGAAGACTTTGCTGAGAAAATAAGTGAGGGAGAAAGGGAGCATGAAATACTCCCAAGATCCATCCTGCCTGGCCTTGGATATTCCCAAGAATCCAAGGGCAGCCACAGTTTCTCTGGGAAATTCATTCCAGGGACTCACCACCCTCCCAGCCAGGAATTCCTTCCCAACATCCCATCTAAACCAGTGGGAAGCCATTCCTTCTGTCCTGTCCCTCCATCCCTTGTCCCCAGTCCCTCTCCAGCTCTTCTGGAGCCCTTTAAGGCCCTGCAAGGGGCTCTGAGGTCTCCCGGGATCCTGCCCTTCTCCAGATTCCAGAGGGCTACAGCCATCGGAGCATCTCTGTGGCCAGGTTGGATGAGGTTTGGAGCACCCTGGTCTGTGGAAGGTGTCCCTGTCCACGGCAGGAAGTGGAACAAGGTGATCCTTAAAATCCCTTCCAACACAAACCTTTCCATGATTCCCTACGGGTGCTGGAAAACCTGGCACCTTGTTCTGCCTTAAACTCAGGGTGCTTCCACTGCCCAAATACTTGGATATCCTTCACTTCCAGCCTTGGATATCCACTCTGCAGCCCTTACTGGACTCAGAGACTGCAGCCTGGAGCCCATTCCAGCATGCCCAGTGATCCCAGCCGGCTCTGGGATGAGCTCACTCCGAGCTGCACTAGGATACAGAGCAGGAGGGAACTGTTCCTCTTTTCCTGCTGAGCAGCGGCACAAAAGTCAGAGGAAACATTCCCCTGGTCCAGAAGAAACCTTCAAGGGGTGAGTCAGGAGTTCCAAAAATACCTTCCTTGAGCTGCAAACAGAGCTGGATGTTGCCATGGCACTGGGGAGAATTCCCAAGGCTCCAGCTTGGCTCGGGGATGAATCCAACCCCAGGAGCGGAGTTTGCTCCACTGCCTCCGCTCACTTTTGCCACTGAGTTCATGTGTTGGTTTTTCCCAGGATTTGAGGTTTAAAGCCAAACTTCTACAGGGGATTTAAAGGGGCAGGATTTCCATAAGTGCCTGGACACCTGATCCTCAAGGATCACAGAATCCTGGAATGCTCTGGGTTGGAAGGGACCTTAAAGCTCCTCCAGTCGCATGGGCAGGGACACCACCCACTATCCCAGGTTATTCCAAACTGGGCTGGAACACTTCCAGGGATGGGGCAGCCACAAACAAGCTCTGTGCTTCCCAAAATCCCAACAGATCCCTGTGTGCAAATCCAGGCCCCGCTGCCTGTACAAGTCCTGCTGCTGGAGCAGGATCCTGCACCACTGATGGGATCTGCTCAACCCCTGGAGCAGGATGGAGCCACACCTTGGTTAACTCAGCTCCCGCACACACAGAGCAAGACGCACTCGGGCGGGTGTTCCCAAAAAAAGGAGGAAAAATCCAAACCCACACTACTATTCCAGGCTCTCATTCACATCTGTTTAAGTCTGGAATGTCTCCAGCAAGTCTTGCATTCCCTGGGGAACCGGAGCGGGATTGGAGCACAAATGGAGCTGGGACCAAGAGGAGTGTGGTTGTGCCAGGGCTGTGGATGCCCCGGCACAGGGAATTCTGGGCTGCCCTCAGTGACCCCGCGGGACAGGGACAGCGCTGTCACCTCGCCCGACCCCATCCTGCTGCTCTCCAGCTCCGGAAGCATCCGCGGGAAGGAACAAGGGCACGGCACCTTCGCACATCCCTTCCCTCCCCCTTTCCCAAGCATTCTGCAACCCTACTCTGACTCCAGCCAGGAGTGCTGGGCAATTCCCTGATGCACCAGCTAGAATCCCCCAGCCCAACATGGGTAATCCCACACACTGATGGCGGCGGCAAGGGCAGGAGCTGCCTGTGCCCAGACGTTGTCCAGAGGCACATCCCACAATTAAAACATGGACACGAGGGGTTGATGTGTGTGGAAGGGACACACTGTGCTTCCCAACAGCCTCTGCTCCAGGATGGTTCCCACCACCTCCTGAAATCCAGGCAAACCATCAGGTACCATCCTGCATGCTCCTGTGTTTTCTACTGAACAAACACCATGGAGAACGGGGTCGCTAGGATGTGCCATCGCCCCCCAGCTCCAAGTTGTCCCTACCTTGGAATCACGAAATGGTTTGGGTTCGGAGGGACTTTCAGGATCATCTAATCCACCTGCTGCCGTGGGCAGGGACACCTTCCATAGATCAGGTTATTCCTGCCTTGGACACTCCCAGGGATCCAGGGGCAGCCACAGCTTCTCTGGGAATGCCATCCCAGCCACTCACCACACTCACAGCCAGGAATTCCTTCCCAACACCCCATCTAAACCAGTGGGAAGCCATTCCCTGTGTCCTGTCCCTTCATCCCTTGTCCCCAGTCCCTCTCCTGCTGTCCTGGAGCCCCTTTAGGCCCTGGAAGGGGTTCTCAGGTTTCCCGGGATCCTGTCCTTGCCCTGCTCTCCCAGCCTGGCTCCAGAGCAGGAGCAGATGTTGGACACTCCTGTATGGCTGGCAGCGAAACCTCTGACTGTCTCCTTTCGGATTCCCAAGGAGAGCAGGGAACGAGAGGGATGGATCTGAGGGGTTTGGCAAGTTGTAAAGCAAAGGCTCAGATCTGTGTGATGTGCAAATCAGCACCGAGCCCAAGGGCCACCGGAAACCGGAATCAGGGGAGAAAATCCAGAAATTCACCATTTCCCAGGACTTCCTAACAGTGCCCTGATCGCTCCCTGCAGGGAACAGGCCCCGGCTTTGCACTCACAAAAACAGACACAACACTGTCCTGATATTCCCTGCTTCCAGCTTTTTATCAGGAAACAACTCCCAGGGAGCACTTCCATCAGTCGAAGGGCAGAAGGAAGAGGGGAAGAGTCAAGGAAAAGGAGCAGCAACTCCCATCCCTGGAAGCATTCAAGACCAGCTTGGAGCAAGCTGGGCTGGAGGAAAGTGTCCCTGCCCAGGGACAGTGTGGGGGGGATCCTTAAAATCCCTGCCAGCCCAAGCCATTCCATGATTCCTGACACAAACATGCCTCAATCCAAATACGGAAATGTTAATAAATCTTATCAAACCCTCCACAACTTGTGGCTCCATTTCCCCATCCGAGGTGCTGGAGGCACATTCCCACTTCCCTGGGAGGCCAGACCTGTTCCACAGGGTCCCACGAACTCCTTCCTAACAAAGCCTTCCTTGCTGGATTAATTTGCTCCCACTCCAAGCCCACCAATACATCTGGTGCTCCCAGTGACCAAACATTCCCAGTAAATCAATTCCTTTCTCCGGCACCGGGGAGGAAAACGGGGTGGGAAAGGAGAAGTGCAGGAGCACTTGGAGTGTTTTTTTTAGCGCTGTGAATTCCAGGCTCGGCTCCATTCCAGCTCCAGCGGCAGCTGCAGGATCTGAGCCCCACTCACAGAGGCTCATTTGATCCATTGTCCCCGCCAGAGGAGCCCGGGAACATTTGAAGGGATCCATAGAAATGCCGGCTGATGAGCCATTAAGGATTCAATGGGAAGGATGAGTCGGGAATAGAGAGGCAATCACAGCCCTCCCAGTGCTCTGCACTCCAATGCCACCAAAATTCCTGCCGGATGGCACCCGGGCTGACGTCAGTCCCTGCTGCACTTACGCTTTTTCCCCCGAGAAAAACTGGGTTTATAGGAGCCGAGGATAAAATGGAAACACCAGGGAGAAGCATCTCCCTTCCTTTTCAAAGCCTTCCCACTGAAATCACAGAATTCTGGAATGGTTTGGGGTGGTAGGGATTTTAAGGATCATTTTGTTCCAAGCCCTTCCACTAGCCCAGGTTATTCCAGCCCAGCCTTGGACACTCCCAGGGATCCAGGGGCAGCCACAGCTTCTCCAGGAAACCTGTGCCAGGGCCTCCCCACCATCATAGACAGGAATTCCTTCCCAACACCCCATCTGGACCAGTGGGAAGCCATTCCCTGTGTCCTGTCCCTCCATCCCTTGTCCCGAGTCCCTCTCCAGCTCTTCTGGAGCCCCTTTAGCCATTGGAATTTGCTCCAAGGTCTCCCTGGATCCTTCCCTTCTCCCTGCTGAGCAAGCCCACCTCTCCCATGGCAGATGAAGCCATGACTCTCTCCCTGTTGTCCCCTCTCCCTCCTACATCCACCTCCTCTATTCCCTTCCTCCCGCTCGCCTCCCAATCCCATCCCTTTTCCCAGTGATCCCACGCACTCTCTCATCTCCCACCTCTGCCCCCGAAGCTGCACCGTGTTTCTCCCAGCCCCAAATCCGTGTGGGATACCTGTTCCCTGCCCTCCCCACACCCTCGGCCTGGTGTTCCTGTGGCGTTCCCATGGTGTTCCTGGCCCTCCCTCATCCCGGTCTGGTGGAGCTGCCGGGCTCTCAGTGCCGAACAATGCGGGCTCTTTGTTCTCTCTGCTCCCCAATCTGTCCTTCCATCTGTTCTCCCTTGTCTCCCACTCCCGGTTTAAGCTCCTGAGGAAGGATCCTCCTCTTTGTTCCCGCTCCGCTCACTCACAGGGAGCTTGTGGTTCCGACCCAACCCACCTCAGCATCGAGATTTTCCAAACCACTACATGAAATCCTACGTTTTACTGGGATCCAACTGGTTTGCCCAGGGATCTTTCTCTCGACATGTTAAAAAAGATTCCTGTGAAATCCTGTTACAAAAGGGTCGAAGGGAAACAAACAAAACCACTTGTCTTGGGCAAAGATGGAAAAACAATAATATTTGCCTTCCTGTCTTTTAATGTTTTGGACTCCCAAACTTTGGAATTAAACTGAGCAAAGAGAAAATGATGGGTTTCAGTAGTTTTTGTTAAAAACAAGCATTTCCTGCTTGCTCCTTATCCCACTTCTCTGTGTGACTGGAGCAGAGTTTGGGGCAAGAAAAGACAGTTCCTCCTCCAAACCTTTAATCCACAATTGTTCCGGGTTTGCTCTTTGCTTACTAAACACTGGGAATTTCCTAAATGAATCCAGATTATCAGGCAAAAGGTGCAGGAATAGGGAAGGAAGGAGCCACCTGACTCTTGAGGCAATAGGATTTAAAAATAAACCAATTCCTTGTTTTCCACTCAGGAAAACTGCTTGGGAGCAAATCTCTCTTTGGAGATCTGTAAGCTGTGCAGGTTTTAGGGTGTTTTGTTGGTTTTTCCCATTTTACAGCCGTCCCAGTTTGTTCTCCTTCCTTTCCTCATCACCCAACACTAAAGCAAAAACCCTGCATTCCCTGGAAGTGGTAAAGCCATCAAATATTGCAAGAATGGTGAAGAATTAATTAATAGATCATTGATTCTCAACATGTGTTTCATTCCGATTCAACAAAAGAGTTTTCTGTGGAAAAAGAAGAGGAAATCTCCAGCATCCCCCTGGAATAGACCACATCCCTCTTCGTGTGACCACAGGTTTGGTGGCTCCAAGTGACACCGTGTTATCCCAGGGGCACCAGAGGGATTTTCCCTGTTATCCAAACTAAAAGCTCCTCCTGCATGAGGGATTTTTTCCCTGGAAGCACATTTCTCCTGGTGTTTTGTGCAAAGAAGCAGCGGGGTGAGGAGGCCCTGCTCATACAATACCCTGGTCTTGGTCCCCTCACAAATCTGTGATGGACAAAATCTCCCAAAACCAGGTTTTGGTCCTTAAAAAAATTAGATCCTACAAACTGAGCCCAAATGCAAGCAGCCAAAGGTTTGGAATTACAGCCCCAGGAATTATAATACATGGACTGTCTGTTCGGTGGGTCAGGGCTGATGGGCAGTGCTTGCCATCGTCACCCTCCCCTGCACCATATGTGGGGGAAAACCAAGAAGATCAAACCAAAATCACCCTGAAAAACAACTCCTCAATCCCTTCTGAATCCCAAAATCTCCCATCATTTTTCCCTGTGAATCATCCTGCTCATTGTTTCATCTCAGGACATTCAGAACAGGGAAAATGAAGGCGAATTCCGCCTGATTCATTATTTCCATGGCTGGAATTGCATGGAAGAGGCAGAAAAGCAGCAGGATGATGTTGTGGAGATTGGGTTAAGTCCTGCTCTCAAACAGCGGTGGGGAGAGCAGCATTTCCCAGTCTTTTAAGGAAGCCTTTCTTTGATAGGATCTCATTAAATATTGCTGGAGCAGAAAAACATTCCATTTACAGGATAATATCTCCTCCTGACTGAGGCCCTTCCAGGCTTGAAACACAAGGCACTATCCAAGAAAAGAGGGATATTGATCTCCTTCCTGCCATAAAAAAGCCCTGCCAGACTCCGAACATTGAATAGAAAACTTCCATGGAATAGGGTCTGCAGCCCTGGGATGATTCACAGGATCACTGAGGGTAGGAAAGACCTCTGAGGTGCTCGAGTCCAACCTTTGTCCACTCACCACCTTGCCACCCAGATCAAGAGCTCAGCAATCCTTGCTCATCCCTGAGAGTTCCAGCAACAAATCCAGTGTATAAATACTGGGAAAGCTTGAAAATGTTCTCAATTCCAAACAAAATAAAGCCCTGGAGACCACAACACACCTGGAACACAGACTTGGTTCTCCAACCCTGCTCATGTTTCCCAGCTGATGATGGAGCAGCTCCAAGGGGCTGGAACAAACTGGGAGGATGATTCCAACTGGTGGAGACCTTCTCGCTCTCCAAGATTCCCTGAAAGACTGTTGGGGGGGGTTGGCCTCTGCTCCCAGGGAACAAGGGACAGGATGAGGGGAAAGGGCCTCAAGCTGTGCCAGGGGAGGGTAAGGTTGGACACCAGGAGGAATTTCCTCCTGGAAAGGCCTTGGAAGGGGTAGCCCAGGGAGGGGGTGGACCCCCATCCCTGGAGGTGTCCAAAGAAGGACTGAATGTTGCACTCAGAGCTCTGGGATCATTCCCACCTTGGACTCCATGACCTTGGAGGTCCCTTCCAACCTCCCTGGGATTCTGGGATTCTCCAGACCAGGTCCCACAGTGTTAAATGAAAATGGGATTTAATCTCCTCCATTGATATGAAAAAAGGAGCAGTGGGAAAAAAAACCCCAACCCTCCTGGTGCTTTTAGTCTCTTTTCCAGAAGTTCTATCAAATCACAGCCTGGGCCAACTCCATTAGGGAGCAATTAGGCCTTAATGGCCGTCCAAAGCCATTATCAGGGGACAGTTCACCTTGCAATAGTTAAAGATAATATTTAATTGGAGCAAATTAATGGACTGCCTGGGAGACCAAAGAGATCTATTTAGGCTCTCTGCTTTTCCACCAGGGATGGTTCCCCTTGGAAAGCAACTTGTGTGCCAGGAGAACTGCTGAGGTCGGTGCCCACCTTCAGACTTGATAGGAGCAGTGAAACTCAGAGCAAAACCTCCAGTAACCAGCCAGTTTATCCCTGGTACTGCTCCTTGGTTTCCACACCCACCCACAGTCATGACTGATCCTGCACACAATACGGTTATGGAGATGTCCACCTTCACCTCACCAGCATCACCGTTAATTACTGTTATATCAGAATAATTGACACACTGCGGATCCCTGGGAAGCAGCTGGGGACCAAAAAGCCTACTTTCCAAAAACATCCCAAAATAAACTGGGAAACAAAACCTGACTTCCACCATGGAAGACCTCATTCCTTTCATACCACAGTCTCCTTGGAGCCTTCCCAAAATCTCCGATTCCAACATGCACCACTTCATATCAGTATTTGGGTTCCAGTGACCAAAACCTCACGTTATTTACCAAATGGGATTTAAGGGGAGTTTCCCACACCCTGGCTGGGAACAGGTTTCCAGAACTGAATGTTTTCCTCCTACACATGGATAACAGGACATGAAATTTCACTCACTCACTTAAATGACTAATCAGAAAATCAAGGAATGGTTTGGATTACAAGGGATTTTAAGGATCATTCCCTTCCAGCCCCTGCCATGGGCAGGGACACCTTCCATAGCCCAGGATGCTCCGAGCCTCGTCCAACCTGGCCTGGAAATACGTAGCAAGGAAAGCGTAAGTTCATCTGCAAATATTAAACCTGATACAGAAATTCCAGTGTAAGGAAGAAATTTTGCCCTTCATTTCAAGGATCTTGGCATTCAATTCCTTAAAAAAGGACAGGAGGAGAAGCAGGAAGCTCTTACTTCCCTTAAATCCGTGCCTCCAACTGCATCCGTGTGTGATGCTCTGTGACATCACCACCGGAGTCTCTTTGCTCTTACAAAAGTGGGAACGTTCAAGGTTTGCCCTGTTAGAACCCCCTGAGAACTGCCTGCTGGAAGCAAGTGCATGCTCCTGGAAAGCCCTGGGGGAGTTGGAATGTTCGAGGGGTTCCCCCACGAGGGGAGCGCCTGGAACAGCGCCCACCTTTGCACCTCGGGCGCCCTCGCCAGCGCCAGCGCAGGCAGAGAGGCTCCAGAGTCTGCCCCAAGGCCCGGGACCTTCGGGAGCCTGCAGCCCCTTCCGAGTACGCACACGCCTGATTTGGGTTGGGAGGGATTCTAAGGATCATTCCCAGCCCACTGCACCTTCCACTAGAACAGGTTATTCCAGTCTGGCCTTGGACACTTCCAGGGATGGGGCAGCCACAGCTTCTCTGGCAAACCCCTCACAGGGAACAACCCAACCGTACCAGCAGAAGAAACCTCATCCCAAAGCCATCATCCCAAAACCTCATCCCAAAGCAGAAGAAACCTCATCCCTTGAACCCAAGGCACTGAGGAGCAGTTTTGACACTGGAAGGAGGCCGTGGATGGACATGGAACCTTTGGAATATCAACCCCCCCAAATCCAAGAACAGAACCTAAACAAACACCGTTCTGCCTTCACAATCCTTATTAAAATCAGGAATTACAACCCCAGGAACCGACGCCGACAATTAGGGAATGGGAGATTAGCCTTTGGGGGGCACCTGAAGAGCTCCAAGACCTGGGAGAAGCTAACTGGGGGGGTCAGCTCCTGGTTGTGCCCCTTAGAACCACTCCCTTAATTTGGCCCTAATGCCCTCTAATTCCACATGGTTCTGAAGCCGGAGATTGTTCGGCCCAATCCCGGGGTTTTATCGGAGCAGCAGAACTGGGGGTGTAATTAGAACCCGTTCCTGGAAGAGCGGAATCTGGAGCAGATCCTAATGTGTAAATGACTCAATAACTTAATTAGGGGGGATGAAGTGCACTTACAGCCACAGATGCTTACCCCGGATTGGGATAATATGTGTGGGAATACATCCCTGCTTTTTTAAGGGATATATTCCTTGGGTTTAGAACCCAAGCAGTAGGACAAGGAAATGTGGAGTGTATGCTGATTATAGGAAGAATGGCAGGGAATTCTTTTTAAAGGGAAGTTTTCCTTACAAACTGATGTAAAAAAACATTTTAAAATCACTTCAAAATGCTGGAAGGAAACAACTTTTCAATCCCTGTAAATATGGTCTCCCAGCGAAATCCCAGGTGGAATAGGAGAGGAAATTATTCTTTTGGGCAAGTTCATGAGGATATATAAATAAGTAGAGCCCTCCTTTTCCAAGCTCACCTATTCCCAGGATCATTCAGGTTGGAAAAGGCCTCCGAGGTCGTGGAGTCCAACCTGTGACCGACTCCCACCTTTCCCACAGACTGTGGTCTGCCACGTCCAGTCACTCCATGAACACCTCCAGGGTTAGGAACTCCACGCCTCCCTGGGAAGCCCATTCCAGTACCTGACCACCCTTTCCATGAAGCAATTCCTCACAGGGAAGTCAGTAAGAAAATTCCCATAGCTTTTTATATGCTGGTTCCAGCTCTGGGGGAAGAGCACATGAAGTGCCCTTGCTGATCCCAAACATGCCAGTCTTCCCTGGGAGCTGACAAAGGGAATGGGAGAAGCTCTAAAAATCACTTGTGTTCGTGAGTCATCCCTATTCATCCCTCCCCTCTCCCCGAATCCCTGCTGGAGGTGAATGGAACACAACCACCGAGCTGAATAAACCAAATTATGGGATGTGAGCTTGGAGGAGGCTTCAAACGAAACAACCAGGAAATGGGGGCTTTGATTTTCCATTGATGGGTAAAAGGGCAGGACACAAGGAGCTAGCACAAGTACCTATGGAGCTGTAGCTTGTCTGATTCCCAGAAAACAACCCAGGCAAGGGAAAAGTTTCCTGCCCCTGGCAGGGGCTTGGAACCAGCTGAGCTTTAAGCTCCCTCCCAACCCAAAGCATTCCATGATTCCATGGAAAGAAATCCATTTCCCATATTTATTAATTGGTTGCCTCTAATAACACAGAGAAGTGGCTCTTTGTGCATTGACACAAGTAGTATGAACACCCACCCAAAAATTCCTAAATGCAGGATTAGGCAGCGAGCAGCTGGAATTTTTGGTGATGATATAGAATGATCCCTAAATGAGATGCCCTTCCTCAAAGTCCTCTCAGGAAGCTCAGATTAAATCAGGAAAGAGATCAAATGCCTTTTCAAGGGGGAAAAAGAAGTTGCCACGATGAATCCGGGAGAGCCCAACAGCTCGTGGATGGGAGCAAAGCCACTGGAAGGCAAGTCTCAGAAGAGCAATTTGGAATCTGTTGCCATTATCTGGAAGCAAATCCAAGGTAATGCTGGAGATGCTGGGGAGTGCAGAGCCTCCCTGCCACTCCGAAGGAGGAATTTTCGAGGATGAGAAGAAGCGGCACCGTGGCAAAAATTGCCTGTAAAGTCACAAAGGAGGCTTGTGCCTCCCGGGAACGGGAGAGGAGGTGTGCGCTTCTCCTGGGAAGTGTCGCCCTCAGAGGAGACTCCATTTCACGTCTCCTCCTTGGGAGCCAAGTGAAATCAATTAACTCTGCAACTGGAACCAATTAACCCTCGGAAAAGCACAACACCAACACAGTGGTAGCCTTTAATAAACAGGATCAATGTAATAAGTCCATAAATAAGAACGGAAAATGCTGCGGGGGTGGGAGGGGGGGAATTGCCAGGCTCTATCCTGTGGGCTCCTGGTTCTTCAGGGACAGCAGAAGGATTTGAGGGTCTAGAACCAAACAAAAACCTCCAAAAACTCGGGATTTCAGCAGCCCTGGGGGTTGGTTCAGATGGGATTCGTCCTGTGTAACCCCAAGCGGGGCTGGAGTCCCTGAGTCAGCTTTCCAAGCGGGATGAGGACGGATACCTTGAAAGAGGCACCTTCAACCCTTCCGTTGGAGCGGGATAAACCTCCCTTCTCTCCGGGGAGGCCCCACGCTGCTTCTGCTCCATTAAGATGCCAGTCTGTGATCCAGGGCACAGTGGGAAGATGGTGCCATCTGTGACACGGAGCGAGCGGCCCCAGTCTTGCCCGGCTCCCGGCCCCAGGAACAGTGCTGTTCCTCAGATCCCTTTTCTGCCCTATCTGCCCTTTCCTACTTTATTCCCGGCTTTACTCAGCTTTTTGCTGCCCTTCTTCAATCGAACTCACAGCAAATCAGAGGCTATTCTGCAGATTATCCATTTTTGCTGAGAATTTCCTCGTGAATGAGGTCTTTCTGACAGCAACGGGCAGGAAAGAGACTTAAGCAGCAAAATATGATTGGAAATATTAATAATAAAATCACAAGTGACCCTGGTGAACTCAGGGTCCTTCAGACCCCTCCAGAGGCCACACTCCGTGCGACGGCTCCATCCTACCCTCCGGACACCATCACCACTTGATTTTTCCAGGGCTGTTTTCCAGAACAACTTTCTCCGAAACCAAAATAAAAAAGAATAAAGCTGCTTCTTTTATAATCCTGCACTTTCTATTTAAGCTCTTGCTCTTTTGGATTAAGGGAAGAACAACTCGCCATTAGGCCCTGCCCTGGTTATCGACATCACCCGAGAGCCACAGGATTTATTTTACACTTCAAAAGATAGCCAAACCCTGTTGTACATGGATTTTTTTAAGGTTTAAATATCATATTTAATATCATAAAGCTCCCCTTGCCTGGCGATCCGGCACTGTGCTTCGTTGGCCACAAGAACTTACAGGGAGGGGGATTCCGGGAGGGCAAAAATGCAAATAGGAATCACTTGATCTGCTCACTTTGGGCTTTCAGGGGTTTCACTTCCTCCCTCCCTTCCTGAATTTTAGGTAAATAACCTCCCCTTCATAACCTTAAACAGGGTGATGCTGGAATTACAGGGGTTAATTGGAATCAAGCAGTTGCCGCACTGGTCACACTCAGGCAGCCCCACAGTTCGGATGTGGAAGACTCCCGATTTTCCAGAGGTGTTTCACCACTGCCCCACATCACACTCACGAGGTCACGGCAGAGTTTTCTACTCTGGGTTTGCTCGGCAAAAAGACTCCATTTTGCCACAAAATAACTCAAATTTGCCCCCAAAATACTCAGTTTTACCCCCAAAAGACTCAGTCTTGCCCTGCAGTGTTCAAATAATGAAGAGCTTTTCCTGTCTAAACAAATCGCTTTATATATATATTATATATATATTTATTTTTCCATTTGACAATGTGCTTGTTCTTCAGCTAAACTGAGTCTGTGGTTACAAGGAAAATGACCCTTTAACCCCAATAATTTCACAGTTAAGGATTTATCCCACATCCAGAGAAGCAGCACTGGGCACCTGAGCGACCGAACGGAGCCGGCGAGCTCATAAAAGTCACCCCAAACCCTGGGTTTACATTCTGATCCCAGATATTTTTCCAGGCTAACTTCCCTAGTTGAATCCCAATGCATTCCCAGGGTTTGCTGTGCACCCCAGCCACGGGAAGCATCAGTTTTCTACACTGCCCAAACCTCTTAATCAGAGCTCGGCACGAGCGGGGAGCGCACCCGGTACTGCCACCAATTAACCACGTCAGCTCTAAAGGCATACACTGAGGGAGGAAACCAAACACATAGGGAATAAAAATGAGGGAAAAATACACTGAATATAAATAAGGAAAAAATATAGGGAATATAAAGGAGAGAAAAATATATGGAATATAAAGGAGAATATTAGGAGAGGGCAAAAACGCGATGCCCATTAGTGACCGTGCTGGTTCCTGAATTAATGCTCTAATTTGTGGTGTTTACAAGACAGCTAATTTTAGGAATGTGAATTTTCCTCTGTTTATCCAACAAGCCCCAGTATTTCCTAAGTAAGTGGATCTTTCCAAGGAGGATAAAATCAACAAAGGGATTAGAGGCAGAAACCCAAAGTTAAGCGACGCATTTGCTGCCGGCTCTCACCCCGCAGGATGAGGAATGCTCTCAGGATTTAACACTGCATTTTATGTTTTCCAAGGAAACAGTTCATCCTGGACAAGCAGGAGGAGCAAAGAGTGGGATTCTCCTGTGGGCAAACCCTGGACACAAGGTCTCAGGTAACGCTTAAGCTCTCAGGCCACTTCTTCCCAGCTCTGCTTGTGGCTGTGCCTGATCAGGAAGGCAAATCATCCTCGCTCCTCTCCCAAAATCCCTGCTGTCACTTGTCCCTTAAACAAATGAGGAAAACTGGGCTGTACCCTGTGGAAGTGCAGCTCGCAGGTGCTCCCAGATTCCACCCAAACAGCCTTGTGGTGCTGGAATTACAGTGACACTTGTCCCAGCCTCATCCCTGCCTGTCTTTGTTCCCAAAATCCTGACGAAACGAGTCTCTTCTGTGTAATGGCATTAGATCCCGATATTCCAGCCTGTCCTCTGTCACATCCCATGGTCACCACAACCAGGAGCAGCCTCGGGTCATCAGCAAGGGCAGAGGAGCTGGGGCAGCTCATTTGGCTTTGCCACCTTTGCTTCCACCCTGGAGTTTTTATCCCAGCACCGAAGTTGCCAGCAGGGAAGTGCTGCCGGACCCTCCAGCCCCGCGGCCCTGGCAGGTGCTCCCACAATCTCGGGCCGTAATTCAATCAGCTCCGGGTTGACGTCAGGAAGCACAAAACAACTCCAAGGCTGTGTCTGAACGGGCCCAGAACCCCCGAGATTCAATTAGAGCCTTGATATTCCATCGGGAATCTTATTTAGCTGGATTTAATATCACCAAAGCCTCGGATCAGTTGTTTCTCAAATACGTCGAGCGTATTTAAATGTACAGGATGGGGGAAGAGCACGTCAGCCCCAAGATCCCAAATTTCCACGAGCAAGCCTGGCTTTTACTCAGGAAAAACAGAGTCTGTTTTGCAGATGCTACAGAACAAAAAGAGCTGCATCCCTGTTTTCCTGGGGATTACATCCATGCCTAAGAATTAATTCAATGATTGCAATGCTTTCCCGGTTTTGGACCCCTAAATGATTCCGGCAGAAATCCTTGGATTGCCATACACATGATATTCCACAGGGATTTGGGTTGGGATTTTAATGGACACTTTTCCAGGACCCACAGGCCTGAGGTGGTGCAAGGGGAAGGATCCAAAGGGAAATCTCCTTAGGGAGCCTCCCTGGATCTGGGAATGAAACACTGACTGAGGAAGGAGTACTGGGGCGTCAGGACAGAGATCCCATATGGACAAAGCAAAGCAGGGACACCCACACACGTGTGACAAAGCAGGGACACACACACACACACACACATGTGACAAAGCAGGGGTCATACACACACGTGTGACAAAGCAGGGACACACATAGATGTGACAAAGCAGGAAGGGTCATACACACACATGACCAAGCAGGGGGTCACACATACACACGTGTGACAAAGCAGGCATTCACACACATGACAAAGCAGGGGTCACACACACACACGTGTGACAAAGCAGGGCCTCACACACATGACAAAGCAGGAGTCACACACACACACACACGTGTGACAAAGCAGGGCGTCACACACACACACACGTGTGACAAAGCAGGGGGTCACACGCACACACACGTGTGACAAAGCAGGGGGTCACACACACACACATGTGACAAAGTAGGGCATCACACACACACACACGTGTGACAAAGTAGGGGGAGTCACACACACACACACATATGTGACAAAGCAGGGGGTCACACACACACACGTGTGACAAAGCAGGGGTTCACACACATGACAAAGCAGGGGTCACACACACACGTGTGTGACAGAGCAGGGGGTCACACACACACGTGACAAAGCAGGGGGTCACACACACATATGACAGAGCTGGACAAAGGGCAGGAAGGGTCGGAGCTGCCAGGAAGGTGACAAGAAAACCATTACAGTCCCCAAGTCCAGCCAAATCCCACACGGGCACTCGGCAAACCCAGCAGCAGTTTCCAAACTGCATCCCCACCAGCCCGGACGACAACAGGGAGCAGCTACTACAGCATTACTAGCGGGTGCAGTACAAAGATGCAATTAAGGAGCAACTGCCACGATGGTTCTCACACCGACGGTGCTGTGACTGCCCCAAAATCCACCTAAATAACCCCAAAGATCCTTCCACCTGCTTGGTGGAGGCTCAGTTCAACCACACCTGGGCAGAAGAAATAAACCCTCCCAGTTCTCTCTTTCAGGCTTTTCCTAATTCCTGGAGTTTGCTGGGAAAAGAAATTCCACAGCAGTGCTCAAAAAGATTAAAAAATTAATTAAGCATTTGGTCATTCCAACCCAAGAAGCACCAGGCAGGAAGTTTTCCCTGCAAACATCTTTGAAAACAAAAATTCAGCAGGTTAGTGTTACCAATCTGGGGATTTGGGCCTGAATTCCCAGGTTGGAAACCTTCAAGTGGCACAAGGGGTGGATACTGGGGACATTGGACCTCCCGGATGCCCAAAAATAAATTGCTTCAGGCAGCAACTTTTCCAAAGAACTAAGAGCAAATTGCATTATTCCAGGGGCTGGGATGAGTTGTTGTCATCCCTCCTGGCTGCCGAGCAACTCTGTGGAGTGGCCACTGGCAAATGGCACATCCTCTTACATGTGTATTAATTTTACATGCTACATCCTAGGAAACATTCTCAGGTTATTCCTGCTCTTCTCTCCAGTGTCCAACCCCCCGGAATCCAAGAAAACATCGGGAAAAGCACTTTAAACCATAACTGTTCCTCATGGAACAACCACAGGGTTTTGTTGGCTGATGGGAGCCAAGTTAAATCCCAGCAGGATTTAAATCCCTGAAAACCACAGGCCACCCGGACTCTCCCCTTTTCCCTGGGATTGCAGAGCCCCGGATTTTCAGCTACAACAAGTTTACCATGAGGAGTAAATGTTTGATCTGTAAAGCTTCCAAAACGACTTTGTTTATCAGAGCAGATGAAGGGGGGAAAAAAGGGAAAGGAATCATTTGGAGCTCAAAGCAAAATTGTTTATAGGAGAGCTTTTAGTGCTCCAGGATTCCAGGCATTTAAGGAAGATTCCAGTAATTAACAGCATAAACTTCCATGACTGAATTCCACTCTATATGTTCCTGTGGCTTAGTTGTTCCTCTATTATTTCAGTTATTCCTCATTACAACACTAATCAGGAAAGATATATGCTGATCCCACCAAAAAAACATCAAGCAGCTTCTCCACAACATTCCTGGCATCCCAAAGCAGGGGCTTAAACCCTTTGACTTCCTCAGTTAAGGAAAATATCCAAGTCATTTCCAAATTCTGTTTAAATTATGGAGGAGGGGTGATAAAAACATTAAATCCCATTATTTTTTGGCTACTGCAGAAATAAGTGGTGAAAGACAAAAAATTGGGGTTCTTTGTGCCTATTCCATGTTCCTTAGGAATTCAGGTCGTGGAAGCGGCATTTGCCTCTGACAAAAATCCATATGAATTTGGGAGTGGCACGAGCACAAATCCAGTGGGAAGAAGCCGAATTGTACCTCACTTGTTTGGGTTTTTTCCCTGAGCAAGCTTTGTGCTCCCACTTAAGTCCAAGCCAGGCCCAAGTTGCCTGGTTTAACAGCCCCACTTTGTTCCCAGATCCCTGATATCCACAGGATAAGCTGAAGCAGCATCCCTGCTGCTGCTGGATTTGGGAAGGGCAGGCAGGGCTGTCCCCCCTGCAGGTGACATTCGGGTGGCTGTGGCCCCGGAGCAGATTGCGAATTATTGAATCTATTGCAAACAAGGTAACACTGAACGAGGCTGCCCAAAGCACCTCCAGCTCCCAGTCTCCATTATCCACCGGGAATGGCTGGCCTGGGTTACCTCCTTAACTAGCAACCAGGCCCTGGGCTCCCAGATTTCCATAGTCCAGGGGCTGGAGGTGGCTGCGGCTCTGGAGTGGCCTCTGCAGCTACACTCAGTTTGCTCCTGCGAGTAAGGATCGGGTCCTGGAGGAACCTCTGTGCTTTGGGAGTCAGTCTCCTGCTCCGGGGTGGGGGGGGGGCTCAGGCCACTTCCAAACAGCAGAGCCTGGGGCTCTGGCTGTCCCCACGGAGGGGAGGAGGATCCCGGGTAAACATAGCTGGAAGGATGGGAGGCAACAGCATTCCTGCTCTCCTTAATCATAATTGCGAAACCTCAGGGATGGAAAGCAGGGAAGGAGCTGCTTTTGTGAAGCCCCAGAGTTTTCAACAGGGAGAACAAGTGGGAGACAGGACCGGGAGCTGAGCTTGGATCCAAGGGGCCCGAGGGTCCTGCAGCCCCCCGGAGACCTGGAATTCCGAGGCAGGAACGCAGAGCAACGGAGCTGAGCCCCCACCCAAAGCCCATCATCATTTTCCATCTTTCCTGGCATAGCCCACGGCAAACCTGAACTCCCTGCCCTGGAACCGCGAGAGCTCCGGACCTGCCGTGCCACTTCCCTCATGCAGTATCTTTGGGGCAAAAGGCTGAAAATTTCTCTTTTTGGGGATTTTTACCCCCTCTTTTTTTATCTTTTGAATGGCTATTCTGCATCATAATCCCTTCCTTCCCAAATCCTCCCTGGTATGGCGTGTTTCTTCCCTATCACACAGGCTATTCCTGCTGGGAATACTGGGATCCATGCAGGCATCCCCGGATGTGCCTCACCTGACCAGCTCCAAAACATCCTCGATTTAATTCTTTTTTTTGGTGATCAACGAACAACAGCAAAATTCTGCAGGTTCTCCACACTCCAAAACCAGGTTGTGCTTTAAAACCCCCACAGTATTTGTCAGAATTTCCTCACAGAACATCACAAATCAAAAAAAAAAAAAAGAGGACTTTAGCCCGAGCTGGATTTGTGATTCCCTCATTAAAGATGTATTAATTTGTTGCTCTAATGCAGGCCAAGCCCTAATCAAACTAATGGCAAAATGAAAAGCGAGGATTTAAATCCTTTAAACAGACTTTGCTTTATTGGGAGATGCAGAGATGGGAGATTTTCTCCCTTTTTTTCTGGGCCATGGGAATGGGCAATGAGAAAAATCCCGCTTTTCTCCGATCCTGCTGCCACCCACACGCTATTCAGAGACACTCAGAGTGGGCAATCCAGAGCAGATGCTCCCAAACAGAGGTAAAATTCCAGGCTTTAAATAGAAGGAGCAGAAATCGAAGGGAATCAGGAAGATGTGGGCTCTGATTAATGGATAAAAACCTGAAATACACCGAATGTGACAGACCCATGGAATTCTTGGGGGCAAAACTGCTCCCCAGTCTGTCACCCTTTTATTTTATGGGGCCTCACACTCAAAGTAGGATAAATTTGTGATGAATGTGCTGGGGAAGGAGATGGAAACTCCTTACAAAATTTTAGGAGTTGTGGACAAATTCATTTTATTTTGGCCACCATCCTAAAAAAAGGGCAAACAAAGCAGAAAAACTCAAAAGCCCCCCCCGGATGCCTGCAAAGAATGTGCATTGTTCAGTGGAAGGAGCAGCTCCTAAATCACTTCACAAACACGACCCAAAGTGGACGGAACTCCAGGGGAGTTTGGTGCTTCCAGTGCCCCAGCTCTCCCAGCACAGGTCAGAGGCTCCAGCCCCAACACCTGCAAACATCAAACATGGGCTGCTGGGCCTTCCCTGGGCTCACAAAAGCCTTTCATGTGAAAAATGCTCCCTGGGAATGTCAGGGTTGGAGCTCAGGTTACATTCCTTTCTCCCTGCAGCCCTCCCCGGTCTGGAGAAGCCATGTTTGTGGAATTCGAGACTCAAAGGCAACGGGGCTTTACTTTCTTCCTCCCCCCCCCCCCTCCTCACTGCAAATCACAACAGAGCGTTGTGGATTAGCTGAGGGAAAAGCCCCCGGGATGACTTCGAGCAGGAATTATTCCCACACTTCCTCCAGTCCAGAGTCCAGCTGGTTTCACTTCCCTGTCTGGCATTACTTTTGGAGGCTGTTTTTCCCTCTTTTTTCCCCCCTGTCCATAAGGAGTTCCACATTAATGTAGAGCAATGACCTCTGCGGTTCCTCGTCTTAATAACTGTATTTCTAAAGAGGAATATTAAAATCCGGCTCAAACTTCCTAGAGAGAACTTGCAGGAAGAAAAGCAGGATCCACCCCGCTCTCCAAACCCGACGTTCTCAATGTGCATAATTAGAATAATAAACCATGTTTGCTATTATTGATGGAGTTGCCTTCGGTCCTGCCATGGAGCACAGAAACCCCTCTCGGAGCAGTTATCCCAGTGTTATCCATGCAATCCTGATTTCCCAAGCCCTGCTCCAAACAATAGCCACGCACCTCCATCCTCAGGCCACGCGTCTCCCTGGCATTGCCCCCAACTTTTTGGGAAGCACTGAGCACTCCCTGCAAAATTCCCTGTCGAATAACTGAGCAACAGATATTCCAAGAGGAAAATTCCAGTTATTTTCACTTCCAGAAGCCCCCTGCGCTGCCATTGTGCAAATGCCCGGCGCTTCCTCAAGCTTCTCCTTCCTCCTCCACCACCTGGTATCAGTGTGGACAAGGAATTCTGCGGGAATTCTGTCCATGGGACAGTTCAGGTGTTGTTTTAAGTGGGTTTTATCTCCCTATCCCTCGCTTCCTGCAGTTCATTAAATCATCCTCCTTGGCTACAGGAGGTGTCAAAGTTCCTCAAATTCTTTCAGCTTCGGAGACAATAAAACACAATTTAATCACTCCCTGCTCCAGTTTGTCCTCCTGATCCAAGCGACTCCAGAGCTGAGGCTTGGGACAGAATTATTAAATATAACTCTGGGGTCACCCAGCCCAAGTAGTGGCTGTGCATGGCCCAGGCCCTGAGCATGACAAATTGATTTGTCTGGCACAAACACTCCCCTGAAAACAAATAGAGTGGATATTCCATATCCGCCGAAATCGGCTCGGAAAATTACGGCGCAAAATGGCAAAAAATGGGATTAAAATCTACAGCTCATGTTTGGAAAGTTGTTCAACCCCAACAGCAAAATTCTCCAAGTCGCTGCAAGCACAACATAACCAAGTTTGGGGAGATAAAACAAACCCACGGTGTTATTTCCAAAGGCTACACAGAATAAAAGGCACAAACTGAGCGTTCAGGTGGCACCTGAGCTTAAAAAACATTCCATTGCAGACCAGCTGCCAATCCTGCTCTGGAAAGCAAAAGCTGACTGATGTCCCAGTGCATTTAATGAAATGCTGCATAAAGAGAAGGGGTGCCTTGCACTGAGGAAAAGCTGGGAATATTGGGCATGAAACCCTATGGAATGAGGTGGCTATCCTGGGGCAGTTTGCAGGGAAGCCGTGCCCAAATTCCCCCTGGCTTGCCCAGGATGCTGGTACAACCTGACGGCCGGAGCGTTGGCACGTGGAGCTAAAACACTGCAACTCCCAACCTGGAGATCGGGGCAGGAGAACCAACTGCATCCCGGGGCAAGGACATGGGCAGTAAGGATCTCTGGGAGTTTGCCTTCTCATCTGTCAGGCACATAAAAGCCTCCCTATAAAACTGGAGTTGCCAGACAATTATTGTCCACACGTGTTCCACTGCCAAGAGCTCTGAGATCGCTTTGTCATCCCACTCCTGATTTTAGGGAACGCTGCCCTTGCCCATCCAACCCTACCACAGCCAAATAACAAACAAATCCTGCTTCCACAAGGCTCCAATATTTACAAACAAAATGCCCCAGCTCCAAAGTAACTAAAAGGGTTCAATTCACCAAAAATATTCCATCCTCTATAATCCTAAACATTCCCTTCCCTGCTATTTATCCTCGGATACTTGTGATTTCTATATTTAATTGCAGCAGCCTCCGATTCAGCTTCAATTCTGCTTCAGTTCTGACTCACCAAATTCATTTGCACACGACAGGTTTTGACTCTCATCCCTCCCAGACAAAGAGAGTCTTTGGAATTAGAAATAAAAAAAATTCACTGAGGCTCAAATTAAAAAAGGCAAAAGATAAACCTACTTTCACACCAGAACAATTTTCAGCAGCAGCTACACAGAGGGGAAGTTCAGGGGTTTTTTAAAAATCAGGACTGTGTGGCAGTGCTCTAAAAACCTCCCAGGCTTGTGGAAATAATAAAAATCAGAATAATCATAACCAGTGCTTAGGAATAATTCCACTCCAATCCAAACGGATCTGCTCCCCACGAGAGATTAAAGCACCACAACAAAGGTAAAGCCCATGGAGAAATAAATCACAGCATTTGCACCATGGAGGGAACAAAAAACGGTACATACTTGAGCCAGTGAAATGTCCACTTGCCAAGGAAGTTGGTCCATTTTTCCCACTGCTCACGGGAGGTGAAAACATCTAAAAAAAAAAAAAAAAACAAAGAGGCATTACTAGTGGAAAACAAGCGATTCCCGAGTCCACTGGCAGTCCGAAGTTCCTTCCACGGTCCTCAGGAGTTTCTCTCCCTGGAACCATCGTCCCCCAAACAAATACAGATTCCTGCCAGCTCCCACCAGCATCCCGCTTTTCTTAGGCTCCTTAGCTTCCCAAACAATCTGCCCTTCCCGAAGACTTCAAGCCATGCCAGTGCCCAGCGACTCTCCAGGCTGGGAAGCGGGGCTGGTTCCGCTCTCCCCGCCGACAAAGGCGGAAAAAGTTGGGATTGGGTCGCAACCTTGGCCATCAGTGTAGCAACGTCCACTTCCATCCCGCTCAAGGATTTGCCTGGCATGTGGGAACCCAAATAATAATAATGCAAAGTGCCACCTGCCCTAAATTCTCATCCCGTCTCTCCCACCGAGCAATTGGAAGCCAGGCTCGCTCCTCGCCCCCTCTCCCTCCCTCTCTCGCACTCCTCTCTCTCTCTTCCCAGCATTTATTCCGACCCTAATTGGTTTCTCCCTTCTCCGACGCATCTGGTGGATAATACGCACCTTCCCTGAGTCAGAGCCTGCAAAAAGCCAGGGAACAAATGGGAAAAGTGCACCGACAAGCAGAGAGGGGGCTGCGGAGCTGCCGCGGGCTACGATTCCCGGCCAAACTTCCCGCAGCCATCCCTCGGAAGCCGAGGCTGGAGCAGCAGCACCAGCCTGGAGCTCGCGGGGGAGAGGGGGGGGGCCTAGCCGGGTTTTAGGAGCGGCCCCGCATCTCCCAGAGAAAGCTCTGCCCTAAAATAAATAACTAAGTGGATAGAGAGATATTCCTGACATATTGGGGGGAAGGGAGGGGATGGGGAGAGGAAGGAAGGGGCTGGAGGGGGAGGGGGAGCCTGACAAAACTAGACAAGTGCACGCGTCCGGCGGAACGTTCGGCCTCCAAACCAGCCCGGGGGACAAAAACCCCTTTTTCCCCGCGAAAAGAACATCCCAAACCCCTGGCTAGGGCCGCGCCGAGAAGGTCGGAGCAGCTTTAGCACCAGCAGAAGCCAGAGGAGATTTCAGGGAAAACTTTAAACTGAGACAGTCGTGGATTTCTTTGCACTTTCCGTGTGCCAAAAAACGAAACAAGGGAAGAACCGAAAGGAGAATATCAGCGACTCATTAGCAATTAATTAGTTCATGTGCCAACCACGCTCGAAAACCTAAAGCACGGTAAAAGTGCAATATTGGTATGGAGGAATTATGAGAAACGGTCAGTTTTCGGGGCGTTTCTTTTGGCAGGAATTATTCAAGCCATCCGAGACACGAAACCAAGCTGCGAACGCGCCTGCATCTCCCATCACACACAATCAGAAAGACTCCAAATACTCAGCTTGGATTTTTTTTTTTTTTAAGCAAATTCAGATATTTACCGTGCTTCTAGCTGCTGATTAAAAATTGCCCAATGTACTTGGAGCACAGTTTGGGGTTGGTTTTGTCGCTTTAGGTTTTGGGTTTTTTTTTGCGGGGGGGTTGGATTTTTTTGTTGTTGTTGTTAACAGAGCAGCTAGAAGATTATTTTTTTTTTTTACAGCTGTTGCTAATTTCCACCGTTGTCTCTTACCGCACTGAAATCCAGTAAATCACTCAGTTCTTTGTCCGTCCCTAAGGCAGCCATTCGCTGTTGGTGATGCATTTTAGCAAAATCACACAAACCTAGAAACATGGAAATAACCGCAATCAGAAATCCCGAGCCTTGCAGGAAACACAGTCGGATTTTGCTTTTTTTTTCAAGGGGGTTCGGGGGGTGGGTAGTTGAGAAGAAGAAGGGAGGGGAAAAAAAGATGGAGGGGTAGCCAAAAAAACAACCAAAAAAAAAAAAAAAAAAAAAACAACAACAAGAAGAAAAAAAAAGGCGATATTGTATTTCCAAAGAGGCAAAACCCGGGAACATCCACTCTTAAACCCAAATCCGGAGGAGAAAAAAACAGGCAAAGCCTCGCTCCTGGAGCATCATTTATGCAACAGGAGGTTCAGCGAGGAATGAATGAGGATCCCAGAGAAGAAACTACAGCCATCCGCTCCCAACTTTTTCCCTTCTCCTTCTTCCACGCAAAGGAGCGTTTGGAGGCAGAAACGGCAAAGAGCGAGAGGAGGAAAAAAAAAAGGCACGGCGAGCGAAGTGCAGGTTCCGGGGGGGCGGGGGCAGCGGGGTACAATTAGCCCCGATTCCTAATTTGCGGAGAGAAGGAGGGGGATAAGGCCGACAACAAGCCGGGAGCGGCTGGGCCTGTGCGGAGGCAGCGCCCGGGGGGAGGGGAGCCGAGCCGAAGGATGGGAAGGAAGGGAAGGAAGGGAAGAGGGAAGGGAAGGGAAGGGGCGCGGAGCCCAGCCCAGCCCCGCGGCCCCGACCCCGGCGAGCCCCGGCGCCGCCTCCGTACCCGCCGCCGCCGCTCATGAAGCTCCGAGCGCGGCTCCCGCCCGCTCCCGCCGCACTTTTCCAAGGATTCCACTTTGGATTCGCCCGGCTCGCTCACACACATGGCGAGCGCGTTTATACGGGGCCGCGGGCGCACGTGACGCGGGGACTTGGCCGGCAGGAACAAGGTTTTTTCCCCCTTTGGATCGCCCGCTCGCCGTTCGTATTTTGGGGGGTTTGATATTTCTCTCTAACCTCGCTTTGTTGGGGTCGGTTTATTCCCGCCCTCCCGCTCGATCCCAGCCCCGAGCTTTCCCGTTTTCCCGGAGCATCGCTGCAAACTTTGCAAAGCAGCCGCTTGGATTTACGCGCAAGTTTTTGGGGACGCTGCCAGCAACCCCCCGCCCTTCCCCTTCCTGCTTCTCTCATCCCCTCTGCCACTTTTATTCCGTATTGTCCTCTCGCAGGCCCGACACCGCTAAAGAACAACTCCTTGAATTTCATTTTCCGGTAGTAAATAAAGCAGCGAGTCCCCGCGCTCGGCGATTGCACCTTGGTGTATCTCTCGCGCGTGTAGTTACACCGTGTCTATGCAACGTATACACAATGTATATCTATTTAAACAGCCCGGAACTTGCACTTTCTTTCTTTCTTTTTTTTTTTTTTTTTTTTTTTATAAAATAGCACATCGGGATCGACAATTTCAATCAAAAAATAAAAATGAAAGCAAAAAAAATACACAGACAAGTTAGTCTAACAGCAAAACGGAACTTTACCTTAAGTGGCCACAAATATGTTCACAATATTCCAAGGGGGGGGGAGGGAAGAAAAAAAAAAAAGGAATCAAAAGAATCAAAATAAAAAGAGAGGAATCTTCTGCCAAAGTGCTTTATTGTCTCACACGTGTGTGACCCTCCGAAACCACCAAAAAGTAGGGAAAGTGTCAGTCCCGCTGCGGGGTATTCCACAGCTTTTACAGGCACCCTACACCTGGCTTTGTTGGGATTTGGGGGGTCAAAAAAAAATATATAAATTTAAAAAATACATATAAAAAATAAAAAAGCAGTGGAAAAAAAGAAAAAAGAAGGTCCGACAACTTTTGCCCTATTGTTTTTTACAGACACATGGTGAGGGGCCCACGGCACCGCGGCTCTCGGGGACTTGTCCTTCCTTTCGGAAAAAAAATAATGTAAAAAAAATAATTAAAAAAACCAAAACAAACAAACAAACAAAAGAAACAAACAAACAAAAAACCACCCAGAAGCGGGGGGGGGCGCGGGGTCGGCGGTTCCCAGAGTTGGTCCGAGTTTAGGGCAGCGCGGGGCGGGCGGTCCGGGTGAGCAGCGCGGCCTCCCCCGCCGAGCCGCGGCCGCTCGCAGCCCGCCCGGACATCGCCGCAGCGCCCGCCGCTCACATCCGGGCAATGCCCGCGCCTTATAAACCCGCGCCGTGACGGGCGGCGGGAGGAGGTGGAGGAGGAGGAGGAGGAGGAGGAGGAGGAGGGGGAGGGCAGGGCGGGAGGAAGCGGGCGGGACGGCGCACCGGGGCTGCACAAGATGGAGGGACCCCGCCGCCCCCCCAGAGCCGCGCGCCACCAGCGGACAGGGGATGCTGCCCCCGGGATGGGGCCGCGCTGGCTCCATTAAGGAGGGGGGGCTGCGCTGACTGCATTAATGATAGAGGTCCGCAATGCTCCCCCGAATGATGGGGGGCCGTATTGCCCACCCTAATGAGGGGTGCCGCATTGTCCCTGTTAATGAGGGGGATCCGCGGTGCCCCCCATCATGAGGCGGGTCCACATTGTGCCCCCCATCATGAGGCGGGTCCACATTGTGCCCCCCATCATGAGGCGGGTCCACATTGTGCCCCCCATCATGAGACGGATCCACATTATGCCCCCCATCATGAGACGGATCCACATTATGCCCCCCATCATGAGACGGGTCCACATTATGCCCACCATCATGAGACGGGTCCACATTATGCCCACCAACAGGGAGGCCCACATTGCCCCCATTGTGACGGGGGTCCGCACTGCCCCCGGCCGTGAGGGAGGTTCACATTGTTCCCCACCGTGAGGGGAGTCTGCATTGCCCCCCACCATGAGGGGAGCCCACACTGTCCCCCACACACATCATGAGGGGGTCTGCATTGCCCCCCATAATGAAGAGGGTCCACACTGCCCCCCAACATGAGGCGGGTTCACATTGCCACCATTGTGAGGTGGGGCCGCACTGCCCTCAGCAGACCCCGTGAGGGGTTTCACGACCCCCTCCAACCCTCAGCAGACCCTTTTAGGGCTTTTGTGCCCCTCAGCAGATCCCATGAGAGGTTTCAGACCCCTCAGACCTCGGTAGACTCTTTGAGGGACTTCAGACCCCTCACCCTCCAGTCGTGATCAGACGCCATTTTGTGCCCCCCCCAGCCCTCAGCAGAGGGGTTTCGGACCCCTCAGTCCCCCATCCCTCAGCAGACTCTTTTCTGGGTTTCACACCTCACCACTTCTCAGCAGACCCTTGAAGGGTTTTGTGCCTCTCAGCCTCCACAGTCCTCCCCAGCTTTGTGAGGGCGTTGCGCTCCACAGCCCCCCAGCCCCCACAGACCCCGTGAGGTGCTTGCTGCCATTTTGGAGCCCTCAGACCCCGTAAGGGTTTCCCGCCCTTCGGACCCCCCAGCCCTCGCCGGGGAAGCAGCGGGGAAGCTGAAGTGCTCTGTGAGCATTGGCAGTGGTGGCAAAAGTACAGGAATTGGCCAAAAAGTCTCACCTTGATGTTCTAGAACTCCAAAAGGAACTTCTATGCTGCCTGTAGACCGTAATACCAGCACGGCAAAGTACTAGACTCCAGTTTGCTCCAGTTTGGGGTTGTGCCCGTTGTTATTCCTATAAAAAGACATCCAAATGGGGCTTTTTGTAAATCCATGAACGGGTTGGGAAGCCCCAAAAAATTCATCATTTCCCTGCAACCTTTGTTATATCCCCCATCAAAAAATCCCTCCAATTTCCATGGAAAGATAATCTCGGAGGGAGGAAAATATTCTTCTGTACTTGTATGAATTCCGATTAAATTTGGTTTGTTTTCTAATTCCCTAATGGAATGGGATGTTTGATTTCAATTAAAATGAAATGTCATCATTTGAGGATCTACTAATGGGTACGGAATAACAGAGTCCATTAGGGAGAAAACAGTGGATTTGGGAAAAGGCCAAGAGGGGCAGGAGATACAAGGAGATTTTCCATGTATTTCCAGTTTTTGGAAATGGGCAGCTGTAGGTCGGTATGGAAATGCACAGGTTGTGATGACAGGAGTACAAAAAACACAATAAAGCAATTTCTTATCAAGATTTCAGCAGGAATCTTTCCTATTTCCTAAAGAACCAACATCTGGAAATATGTTTTTCCCTGAAAACATTTATATATCTATTTCATTAAATCAGAGAGGGATGTTGTTTGGAGATGTGTCAAAGCAGATTAAATAATGAAAAACAAATTAAAACCACAATTATTGTTATTATTTCCCTACTGATTGGAATCTAGTTGGTGACTAAAGTACAGCCCAGAAAACCTGTGGATTCCCATTCCAACCTGGCCTTGAACACTTCCAGGGATGGGGCAGCCACAACTTCTCTGGGAATATCATCTGGAGGGAGTTTATGAGATTTAAGGGTTTATTCATCCACAAGGTATTATTTAAATTACTGAGTGGTCTTTGAAGTCCCTCCATTGATGGCAAAAAATGGTGGTTGTTATTATTATATATTATTTGTTTATATTATTTGTCTTATTAGTATTTATTATTGATCCCAGACCCCCAGAAGTTCACCAGACACCCTTGATTTGAGCACCGTGTGCTGCCATCCCTTGCTTGTCCTTATAATGGAATTACAAGCTCCTGGAAAAAATACGTGGGACTAAGAATAGGAAAGGAATGAAGAAGGGAATAACTGGGGGAATACATGGTGGCTGGATTAGTTATTGTCCCAGTTAGCTGCCTGAATTAGCTCCTTGACAAGGAACACAGAAGGAAGAATAAAGGGCTATCTGGGACAAGGACAGTTTTTAGGGAAGCTGCTGCTCTAAGTGTATTATGAATTAAACATAAAAAGCTGCAGGTTTCAGTTAAATGGATTTTGATCCTGCTTATTTTTCTAACAGTAGATTTGTTTCATTTCCATATTAATCTCCTTTTATTAAACCATAGAAATTCCAACCCTTGCTTCATGGGAACAGCCTAGGACATAATCTAACCTTAAAAAAATACATGTACTCATGCTTAATAAAGAGATTAAGGTTGGATTTAAATGCTGTGAACTGGACACACAATTATATCATTTCCAGGTCTGGGAGTTGTTTATTTGGGATGAACATGAGGAAGGAAATTTTACTCAAATTAATTTTCATGCCAAACTGGTTTCAGTGTTTTGGAGGGAAACAAATTCCTTGTCCCAGGGGAGGGTCAGGTTGGACATGAAGAAGAATTTCCTCCTGGAAAGGGTGGTCAGGTCTTGGCAGGGGTGCCCAGGGAGGTGGTGGATCCCCATCCCTGGAGGTGTCCAAGGAACACCTAGATGTGGCACTCAGTGCTCTGGGCTCAGCCCCAGCTTGGACTCCGTGACCTTGGAGGGCTTTTCCAACCTCAGTGATCCTAGGATTCTATAAATTTGGAAATAGATCTTTTTTAATCCACTCAGGAAGAGGAGAGACGTCACTGCACTAAGGGCCATCAGATTTTTGTGTGTCAGGCCCCCAGACTTCTCCCATGCTTTCAGATTATTCCCTTTGTTATCGAATAAACCCCAGCCAGAGCCATGTTTGTGCCAATATTTCTTATTCTTTTGGATAATCCACTGTGTGGGATGAAACCTGTATTCCTGCGAATGTTTTAAGGATTAGAAATTCAGCCAGCACCAGGTTTCTAAAGCAGCTCTGCTGAATAAGAGGGAGGACACGAGCAAGCTCCAAGTGTGGCTGTTGCTGAGAGGAGGAGCTGGGGCTGTCCCACCCCTGGAAGTGTCCAAGGCCAGGTTGGATGGGGCTTGGAGCAACCTGGGCTGTTGGAAGCCTCCAGCAGAGCTCTGGCTGGAGCCTCCAGACACTCCAGTTGGAGCCTCAGAGACACAGACGTGTCTCTGCACTGTCTCTGGGCCACCTCCCACACATGAGACAGGAACATGGGCACTCATCTCCCTCTGCCTAGAGCTCCTTAGGAAGAGCTGCAAGTTGCCACCCCAGAACCTCCCAACTGCAATGTTCTGTCGCTCCTTAACATACACTAAATGTGGATAAATAGAGAAGAGTGGGTCTGAAGGGGTCCTGGAAGTGCAGGGAGTTCTCACTAAGAAATAACAGCCCCCCATTCCCCAGCAGGAATTTGAAGGCCTTGCTCAGATATATCGGTTGTGTCGTATGCAGAGAGGTAGTGTAAAAGGTTAAAAAGAAATGAGGGACCAAGGGGGAAAAAAAAGCAGGAGAGGGAAAGAACACAAAGCCAAAGTACATCTGGTTGCTCCAAGTGCCGTCCAACCTGGCCTTGGACACTTGCAGGGATAAAGGAGTTGAGGAGCAGTCGGGTGGTGCTGGAGTCAGGGATTTACAGCAGCTGAGTATCCAACTCCAGAATAAACAAGGATCATTTATAACATATCTCAACTGACCTGGAGCTTCCCTTTTGTCCTGTCCATGCTCGGCCACAGGAGTGCTGCTTCATGTCTGCACTGAGGAAGGTGTAGCCAGGAAACTGATAGGGTGTGGCTTTTCAAGTCTAATCTGAAGCTCTGAATGAAACAGCTGATACTTCTAAATGTAGTTCAAGCTAAACCACCTCCAGCTGGCACCTCCCAGCACCCAAAGTTCTTACTCTCAGTCACCCATCTTGGGAAAGCCCCTCCCTGCTGAGTACACGTTGGTCCTGCAGATCAGCAGGAATGCCTGCCACAAGCCAAGGTCCTTCCCAAATGTCACAGCTCCTGCAGCCAGGAATGGAGACAGTCTGGAAGGGCAGATAGCTGGAGCCCTGGGATGGGTGGGTAAAGTTTGAGGGAGGGAGTTTGTCTCGGCAGCACAGCCCAAGCAGCCCCGCTGGGCTTTGCCAAGCACCTGTGAAAGAATGCAGCTGCAAGGCCCGGGCAAACAACGGGAGCTGTGACAGCCCATTCATATCAGGCAGCCCCAGACCGGGGAAGGCACTGAGACACCTTTCCACCGGAGGACACGGCAGCATTCCCAGGTGTGGGACTGGGGTGTGTACAGCACGTCAGCTAAGGGGTTATGGCTCTGTCAGACAGCCAAACCAAAGGAGCAGGAGCATCGATTCCTTCGGCATTTCCTTTCCTTACTTTCTATTCCGTATCCGTTTGATGTGTTGGGATTTTTCCTTGTTTTCTGTGTTTTGTAGTTTGCTCTGGCTATTTTTTTTCTGGAGAGGCAGGAGTTTGGAAAGTGCAGGCGGCGTTTCCAACTGTGATCTGCACAGATGGGAGCGAGGGAACATTCTCCAGGCGAAAATTGTTCTCAGAGACATTTGAATCCAAAAGGATCTGTCTCTGTACGAGGTGGAACATCCTGATTCTCAACAAGAGGGGCTCAGGCAGGGACATCACAGAGGAGGGAGCCAGGGGCACGAGGAGGAGATGGATGCAGCTTGGATCGTAGAACCACAGAATCGTGGAATGTGTTGGGTTGGAAGGGACCTTAAATCTCTTCCCATTCCACCCCCCTGCCGTAGGCAGGGACACCTCCCACAAGCCCAGTGGGTCCCACCCAAAGGATGCCCGTTCTCCCATGCCAAAAGACGAACAATGCCCGGGAAGAGCCGCCCCGTGGAAAAGCATTCCAAGTGGAGCCGCTGAGGTGCTTTACCAGTGTTGAGCCCTCAACCCTCAGCTGCTGTTAATGAGTTTGGGGTCTGGCGGTGCCACGACGTGTGATGAAGAGTCCCTGTCACTGCCAGCAGCAGTTACAAATTACAGGGGGCAGGCACGGGCAGGGGAAATCCGAAACAATTTGCCTTGCATAGATTAGCAGCTCCTGAAGAGATCCCACATTAATCTGGAAAGACTTCCACGAGGCCGAGGGTGTGATGTCAGCGAGAGGCAGTTAAATTGTCCGGGCCCATAATGTCTTCCCATAACCCCGCAGAAAAAGGGGGGCTCAGCCAGCTCGGTTTTCCTGCTCGTGGGTCCCTGTTGCTGCACTGTCAGGAGCTCAGCTCATGGAATTCTGAAGCACAGGATACACAGAGGAAGCTCCAGAGGGTCTGTGGAGCCCTGGAAAAGCTGGTGGCATGTGTCAAAGGCAGCTCTTGGGGCTGAGGAACCGCCAGTTCTCTGTTCATCACATCTTTCCCTTCCATATCCGCATTCCTTTTGTTTCTCCCAACCCTAAATTTCTGTGGTTTTCTCTCCCTCCCCTCCTGGAATGGCTTTGCAAATGCTCAGCCTTAAGTAATAGTCGGTAAAGGCGAATTACCTTAAATCAAGGCAGGGTTATCTAATTTAGAGAATAGGAAATAGAGAGAAAATCAAAGCAAATGAAAAGCAAATGGAATAATTCATCTCCAACCCACGGGCTGGCTCAACAGGACGAGCCTTCGCCTTCTGCTCAGCTGAGCAGCCACACTTAGCACAAGTTCCAGGTCCCTGATCCCAAACCAACAACCTCCTGGGGCCCTGCACTCCCAGATCCTAAGGCAATGGGATCATTCCTGGGCAGCTTTGCTTTCATCGTTAACGCCTCCAGCTGAGCCTTTCTATGCTCAGCTTCCCCTCCTGCCTTGGTTGGGGCACGCTCACTTCCCTGTGCTGTTTGTAAGTGCCAGGTCACACCTTCCTACCACATCTAGACAAGACAGTCCATGGAATTCCACACTGGATTGGGTTGGGAGGGACCTTAAAGCTCATGCTATTCCGACCAGAGTCAGGTTATTCCAGCCTGGGCTTGGACACTTCCAGGGATGCAGCAGCCACAGCTTCTCTGGCCAATCTGCGCCAGGGCCTCACTTCCCTTGCAGCCAGGAATTCCTTCCCAATATCCCGTGTAACCCTCCTGAGTTCCCTCCTTTAGCTCTCCCCAGCCCTTTATTAACATGCAGTACAGCACCATCCCCTAGGGAATTAATCCTGTTACAGGATCCTGCCAAAGGCTTTCTAGCTTCCTTCCGATTCACACAGGGTGCTTCGGAGGAATCCTGGGAATACAGGGGAGGTCTTTGGCAATTGCACAGCACCTTTTTTTCAGGCAACTTCACTGAAGATGCCCTTCTTAGATGAAAGACTCCTCAGAAGCTGATTACCCCCTCCGGATGAGATCCTCATTGACCTCCAGACAGAGGAGCTACTTTGGTATTTTTTAGTTGTAAAATTGTCACCTTGGTTTATTACGGAATCATGGAATGGTTTGGTGGGAAGGGATCTTGAAGATCATGTTGTTCCAACCCCTTGCCATGGGCAGGGACACCTGCCACTGTCCCAGGTTGCTCCAAACCCCGTCCAACCTGTCCTTGGACACTTTCAGGGATGGGGAATCCTCTAAGACAAGGCAGTTTTAGATTGGCACCAGAGAATGTGGACTGGAAGCTCCCCCTGCTCTCCTGCAGGATGGATCCACGTGGGAATTCAGGAGAGCGTTCCCATCAGTGGGGCTGCATTTCTCACCTCCTGCTGAGCTGCCTCTGCAGAGCTCCAAAAGCTTTCCCTGGGAGATGGAGTAGGAAACGAGGAAAGGCATCGCTGGGGAAAAAAAAAAAACCAAAACAAACAAACACGTGGGGCTGAGGGATCCACTCCAGGAATGGTGTTTCCTGAGACTAATTTCTGGTTAAGGCCAGGCTTGGAGCAATCTGGTATAGTGGAACGTGTCCCTGCCCATGGCAGGGGCTGGAACTGGATGAGCTTTAAGGTCCCTTCCCACCCAAACCAGTCTGGGATTCATTCCAGTATTCCATAACCCTCTTTGCACCAAACCCCACAGTCAAGACCTTCGGTGTTTCACACTGACCCCAATCCCAAAGTTTTTGCTCCTGCTTCCATCCCAGTGATTCCCAAGCCGCACTTTGTACCTGCTGCTCAAATGGGGACATTCCCAGGTTACCCTCTCCATGGATGGAGGCACTGACCTCCATCCCTGAGCTCACAAATGTGGGAGCACAGCCCAGCTCCTCAGTGGCCAGAATGGTCCCATCCAGGTTCAGTTCCCCTTCCCCCTTCCTGAAGAACTCCCAGCGATTCCTGTGCCACAAACACTGACAATCAGAACCCTTCAGGGTTGGCAGCACAGTTTGGGCAAATGAGGCATCTCCTGGGGAGGCTTCGTTCCACTGTGGGAATTCGGGAGGCTGAGCACCAGCAGGTCACATCTCGCTTCCAGTGGATCCAGAGTCATTTTCCCGTGGAGTCTGGAAGGAGCAGGATTGGATTTGCACTTGGTGTTTAAAACAAATCTATATATTAAATTAGCCCGTGGAATGCTCAGGGAAGTAAAACCCACACCGTTAAATTACAGATAAAGGGGGAAGAGTCCAAATTCTCCCAAATGTTCTTTTTTTGCCGTGGTTTAATAATACAGCAGAGGTTAAATGAAACATGAAAAGGGGCTGTACATTAAAATTGAGATAACTCTTCCTCCAGTGAAGTGGAACCCAGCAGATGTAGCTGCACACTGTAATTGCTGCCTGTTTCCTGTCACTCTGATTAAGTTGCATTGTCCCTGCTCCAAGTGTAGGAATCAGTGGCTTCCCATAGGGCACAGCATGGGACAACTGGCTCCGGCAGGCAAACGACTCTGCACACCTCCTGCCTGTCCTGGAATGGTGTAGGCACACAATATACATGGATCACTCCTGGAATCAGTAGGCTCTGCAGAGGGGGTTCCACAGGAGAGGCACTGCAGGCGAGGGCCAGGCTCTGGGAATGCTCAGATCCCCCGTTCAGAGGCCAGATCAGCCCTGTTCCTGCCTGCTGTGCTAATTCTGCATCTCGAGGGTTACTCTGCACCTTCTAGTGCTGCTCTTCTCCTTCCAAAGACACAGAACCATGGAATCATGGAATGCTTCCTGTTGGAAGGGAACTCCAGGACCATCCAGTTCCATTCCTCTGCAGGGATGCCTTCCACTAGACAGATTGCTCCAACCTGGCCTTGGACACTTCCAGGGGTGGGCAGTCCACAGCCTCTCCTGGCTGAAAATCCCACTCTGCTCACAGTTCTCCCTGGTTTTGGTAACAAACCCCTACCTACAGGATTAAACTTCTGGTGGTAAAAGTCAGGAGCTGTCTGGGAAGGCAGGGCTGCATTCCCAGCTGGGAGGACATGCAGGAGATCCACTGGAGCCAGCGGGCTTTCTGTGGCTCACAGAAGCTCTTGGGCTTGTCTGAGAGGTCCAGAAAGGACCATTTCCATGTGATTCCATTGAGAAGGAATGGTCTTGGAGCAGCCTGGGCTAGTGGAAGGTGTCCCTGCCCATGGCAGTGGGGAGAATGGGATGATCCTTGAAATCCCTCCCAACCCAAACCGTTCTGGCATTCCAGGATTCTATAAAATCCTGGTTTGGCTCCTTAATCCCCAGCTGGATCTGGAACCTTGCTTTCTAAAAATGGAAATTAATATTAAAGCTCATTCCTTAACACATGTTTATTTTCTAATTTATAGAATGCACCTATTAGAGCCCCCAGACACATGTGCTTGATTATAATGATTATCATATGTATTTTCCAAGGCATCATCACCATAATATCAAATGTCATTAGAGAAATTAGGGAAGAGCAGCAGCATTCCTTCCAGGGAAAAGCTGGTTTCCTCTTTTCCCAGCACAGCAGTGAAATCCCAGAAAACTCAGCTGATTTTCTGCCACTTTTGTTTTAGGTCGACACAAAACAACCTGATCCCTGGGGGAAAAGTGCAACGTGCACCTGAAGCCAAGGCCTGTGTGAAGATTCCATGTGAAAAGGCCCGGAGCTGTGCAGGGAAGCTCCAAAATCTGGGCTGTCCACCAAGTCCTGCTTTCCCCCTGCTGCCCCCAGCCAGGGCAGGAACCCACAGCTCATCCCAGGATGAGGAAAACACAAGGACCATGCGATCCTGAGCTCAGGGTTAGGGAGACAAACCCTGCCTTGAGTCCTGGGTGCTTCTCCCAAGAGCATTTCTTTCCCCTAACATAAATATTTCCCAAGGGAAATTCTAATTTCTGGAGCAAACTCCCACTTCAAGACTTGGAAGGAAGAAAGCGAGGGGCCAGGGGATTTGCTGGATACTCTGTGTGTCTTCCCAGGGGTGGCAAACACGGATCTGGATTGTTTCAGGAGAGCCAAGGGTTTTTTTAATTTCAATATTTACTTATTTAAGCTCCAGCAGAGGAGGGAAACAGCTGTGGATGACACGGATATCCCACCATTCCAGGCTGGATCGTCTGTCTGGAACACACGTGCTGGATTTCAGGCCTGTGTGTGTGTCCAAGAGTGGGAAGAGGGGGAGCCGCTCCAAGGGGGAGCACAGGGGGGCCCTCCAGGTCCTTCCAGGGAAGGGGCCAGGAAGAGCTGGGGGTACTGGGAGTGGAATGACTCCTGGGAGTGGGGCACAGAAAGGTACAGTTGGCTGTGCCAGTGCCCTCAGTGCCCACCATCTCCTGTTATTGGTCTTAATTAATTAAAAACAAGCATTGCCTGCTTTGGTCTACCTGATTTAGCATCACTTTCCCAACCCTCGAGGTTTTCCACCCAGCCTCCCGCAGTCCCCAGGGATTTGAGGTCCTGGCTTTGGCCACACTGAGAAGAAGAGCCCCTTAAATCCCGTGCCACGGGGGTGAAGCAGCAGGGAGCACGGAACTGCCTTTGGATTGCTGACTCCGGCTAAATCCTTGGGTTTTTTTCCTCCTCTGCGTCATTTATGTGATTATTTTTGTGCTTCGTGTGCTCAAAAATCCCTGGGGAACGGGGAAAGGAAAAATCTCCTTTTTTATCATTTTTGCTTTGCAAGTCACTTTGTAAGGGAGCCCTTTGGTGTCTTCAGAGGGATTGAAGCCCACCTGTTCCCTCTGAGGAAAGGCAGGAGCAGCCTTTGGATTCGGGAGCTCTCAGTGAGACTAAACCTGTTGGTCCCACACCTGGGAAGGGGTTTCTGAGCAGGATTTTCAGCCTCAAAGCAAAGGTTTATTTTGTTGGTAGAACCAGGGCTCGGAGAACGGAGCATTCCCCCTGCTCTGTCAGGGATTACGGAGCTCTCCCTGCATCCCAGTCACGCCAGCAGCACTCCAGGGAAGGACTTGCCTTGGAAAACAGGGACCAAACAGGGGAAATGGACTGGCGGGGCTGCACGTCCCGCCTGCTCCCACCTGGGAGGACACTTGAAACGTCGAAGGTCACTTGGATAATCTAATCCCTCCCAGGATGATATCTGGCTCCGGCAGGAACTCTTGGAAGGGTTTGAACAACATCCATCTTCATTACTCCCCACCCTCGTGTCTGTATGATTGATTCCTGCTAAATTCGGTTTAATTGCTCAGAAGGTCTCAGGGAATGACATTTGGAGGGAGCCAAGCGGGATGTCTGAGCTCCCCCTGCTGCTCCGCCGCACGCACCACCCCGCGCCCACCCCCGCGCTCCGGGAGCGCCGGGACCGCACCCGGAGCTGCTTCCTCAGGGGCCCGGCTAAGGCTGGCTCGGTGCTAGCACGGGCTTGTGGGCACCGGGAGCATCCCGAGCCCCAGGCCCGACGGGATCGACATTTTAGCTCACCTGTGCGGGGCTGGTTGGGAAGGGCTGGGGCCGGCGGCGGGACTGGCGCCCCAGTGCTGGATCCATCGGCCGTCCTGCTGGCTCTGAGCTCCTGGGGATGCAGCCAGGGCAGGATCTCACATCACCCAGCTCCCAGGTCACGGCCGTGGCTTCCCCTCCTCAGGAATGGGCTCAGCTCTCCCTGTTGACAAAAACTAACACATCAGGGCAGAGCCTCAGGGACTTAATCCTGGAATCCCAGAATGGTTTGCTTGGAAGGGACCTTAAAGTTCACCCAGTTCCACCTCCTGCCGTGGGCCGGGACACCTTCCATTATCCCAGGTTATTCCAACCTGGCCTTTGACACTCCTAGGGATGGGGCAGCCACGGCTTCCCCGGGCAGCCTGTGCCAGGGCCTCCCCACCCTCACAGCCAGGAATTCCTTCTCAGTATCCCCTCTGGCAGTGGGAAGCCATTCACTCTTGTCCTGTCCCTCCAAAGTCCCTCTCCAGGTGGGAGGTACCCTGAAACATCCATGCAACACCCATCAAGCACTTCTCCATCCTTTGGGAATACTGGCTGAGGAGTTTCTCAGCCTGTGCCACTCTCAGCCTATTTTTTGGCTGAGGAGAGAGGCAGATGATGCGACGGCTCCAACCTCTCTGTGCAGGAGCTCAGGCAGCCTCAACCCTGCTTTTTGGAGGTGTAAGTAGGACAACCCAGAGAGGCCTGGCCTGGCACTACTGCAGCCATGGAAATGATTGGCAAACACTGTGAGGAGAAAGAGAGAAAGGTCTGGGAAGAGGAGGACAGGACCTCATAAGGGTTTATCCCCTTTGGTTTCAGGGTCTGGAACAACACTCAGCTGGCCTGGATGGAGGTGAGAGCAAAGGGGGAAAGAAATAGGTATTTGTGCCCACAAGATAACTAAATGGAGAGAAAGCCCCCGGGGCAAACCCCAGCATGAGCTCCTCGTCCTTTGCACCCCCCAGCCCCAGGATCCAGAGCACAGCGGCGAAGATCTCCATTTGCAAACAGAGTTTTAATTATTCGCGAAAGCCGTCAATTGTTCACCAGATAATGCCACGGATTGGTCCTCCCAGTGTGAAGTGCAACCGTCCAGAACCCCCACAGTATTATAAATAGGCTTCAGAGCTGGGATTGATTGATGTTTGGCAGAAAATCTATTCCTCGGAGCATGTGTATTCCTTCTGTTCACCAGCTCCATACAAATATACTCAGGCTGATTTTTTAATTCAAATCTCCAATTTATGTTGGGTTTAAACTGTTAAATATTTAAAGCCTTTTTCATCTTTCCCCCCCCATCCCCGCTTCCCGTCCGAGGTAACCAAACCTCGCGCCGAACGCAAACAGGGCTCGGAGATTTAGCGTGTTCCTGGGGGGAGGAGAAAAGGTTTATTAATTATAGTGAGACTCAAATAATATGCTTCCCTGACACTAATGTTCCATCAGTTCCAAGCACAGGGATCCTGTGGGATAGCTTTAAAGCTTTTCTCAGGATCCAGATTACGGCATTTACGGCTCCAGAGAAGGAGGAATTTAATGAACGGCACTCGGAGTTTGAACAGAGGGTCGGGGATAGCGAGGTGTAAAAAACTACAGCCACGAGGAGCTGGTCCAGGGCAGTCCCTGGGACTCCACAAGGAAACATCAAACGGAGAGCAGCAGTCTGATGTGCTTTCTCAAGAATCTCCACAAATATCCAGGGCTCCTTCGGCCTCGTTCCACTCTGACAGGCAACACCTCCCAGGAGCCGTGTCTTCTGGCAAACCTCCCTCCCCAGGTCTTACTGAAGTTTTCACTTATCAAGTCAATACTCAGGAAGAACTCTATTCTGGAATTTTTGTGACACCAGGGCTTTGATTCCAAGCAGCCCTTGTTCTCCCTGTGCATTTCCCTCCCATCGCCCTCGTGGCCGTGATTAATTCATTTATTCCCGGCTCTGGGAGAGCCGCAGTGGTGAGGCAAGGCCCCATTATGTCTTACTTATTATTGTGTGTTGTAGTAAAATCTGCAGACACAGATGAATTCATGGGTGTCTTCACAGAATTAGGGAATCACTGAGGCTGGAAAAACCCTCCCAGTCCCAGCCCAGAGCACTGAGTGCCACATCCAGGCATTCCTTGGACACCTCCAGGGTGAGGTCTCAAACCGTGGATTTTGGAGCTTTTGTTATGGAAGCACAGACTGGTTTGGGCTGGAAGGGATTTTAAGGATCATCTCATTCACAGACCCTGCCGTGGGCAGGTATACCTCCCACAATCCCAGGTTGCTCCAACCTGGCCTTGGACACTTCCAGGGATCCAGGGGCATCCACAGCTTCTCTGGGCAACCTGTGCCAGGGCCTCCTCACCCTGTCAGCCAGGAATTCCTTCCCAGTATCCCATCGAAACCAGTCAGAAGCCATTCCCTGTGTCCTGTCACTCCAGACCCTTGTGAAAATGACAGAATTCCAACTTCTTGTTTCTTCAACTTACTGAAATGTGCCCTGTAGAGCAGAATTGCCACTCTGGGCCAAGCTCCTAGGAACTCCCGAGTCCAGGCGCTGTACTTTCAGCAGAGGAGATCCCACTAAGATCCCAAAGCCCCTCTCTCCTGTAGGATTGCTAACTGGTATTGAAATGAGTCAGAACAAGGTTCACAGAACAACTTTTACATGGCAGAAAACAAAGCAAGAAAATAAAGCCCATTTACCAAGCCAGCAATTGCCTCGGCGGAGCACTGGAATCCCTCGGCTGCTGTTCCCAACACTGACGGCTGAGTGAAACTAATGAGGGGAGGATCTCTGAGGAGCCAGGCTGGCAAGTGGGAACGGGGCCTCCCAAACACTCGGCATTAACCTAACTCTGATCCACTGAAGTAAAACCCCCCTGGACTTTGGTGGGAGCAGGACAGCCCCATCCCTGCAGGAAGAGCTGAGATTCCCTGTGAGCTGCCTCTCAGGAACAACCCCTGGAGCAGCAGCGTGTGCATATACCCCAAAAAACAGGGATGTCTCGGATCCAGCTGTTCCTGTCTTATCCAATAATTTGGGAATGTTACAGTGGCACTTCAAGGATATGCTGGATTCAGGATAACTGACTTTTCCCAAGCACACATATCTATATCCCATTCCAGCCCTCTCCAGCCCTGGAAGTGTTCAAGGCCAGGATGAATGGGGCTTGGAGCAACCTGGGATAGTGGCACAGGATTTTAATGAGATGATCTTTAAGGTCCCTTCCAACCCAAACCATTCCATGACTCCATGATTTTCCAAAGACATGATGCACCTGGGAACAGGCTGGAGGACTTGCCCTGGCTGAAGTTTCACCCGAGTTTGGAGGTCAGGCCAGGCCGTGGTGCTCTCCTCGTGTGAAAGGCATTACCACTGCCCCCTCCCTTTCCTTGTTCCCTGCCTTCCCTGTTCCCAGTGCCCGTGTGACACCAATCCCCGGGCTGAGGGAGCTCTGCAGCGAGTCGGTGCCTTCCGGAACGCAGGATAACCTGGCTGGCTGCCAGCCCTGTCTGGAGCTCCGAAGGGAGACAGGACTTTCCCTGGGAGCCACGGGCAAGGGAAGCAGATTTTCTGGTCTGGTACTTTCCTCTCGGAAGATGTGCTCTAATGCCTATTTTGGGAAGCCGATCGGAGTGGATCCGCTCACATCCCTGCCTGCCAGGCACCACCTTGCCTCCAGAGTGCTCAGAGGCTGCGTTCTCCACCCAGGAATCTCATCCAACTTCAGCGCTCGGCTTCGGATTCCCAGGGCTGGGCTTTGGCTGCCTCCTCCTCCTGCCGTTCTATCCTTAGCAGGATTCACAGGCTTTCAGCTCCCTCACACTTCCCGCTCCCCAATCCTGGCACTGCCGCCAACGACGGAGCGGCTCCGAGCTCGGGGTCTCTCACTTGTGCTCAGGCTCTCGCTGGGCCATGGCCAAGTAGGTGAAAGACTTGGGAAGGGGGAAGGGGAGAGCTGGGACGGCTCTCAGATGGTGCAGGCTAGAGCTAAACCCGCCTCGGGATGCATCACAGGTTTGTGGGGCATTTTCCTGGGATGTTCAGGAGGGTTTGGTCAGGAGGTGTCAACTGCTGCCCTGGTGACTGAACACCCAGACACTGTGTCCGTGCTACCACTGTTCCCTGTTCCCTGGGAATTCTCCCAGACACAGACGCTCTCAAGCACATTCCCTGTGTGTTCCAGGGCTGGCTCATCACTCCAGCTTGGCTGATTCCATGAGCCACAAGCTGCTCCTCTGCCAGTGTCTCCTGCTTTGTCTCTGTTTGTACCCAAGGGTGTCTGTGGAGTTTGGATCAACCTTCCCGAGGGAAGCAGCTCCTCCTCAGACAAAGGCTCCCAGTGTGGCTGCTCCTCCACCTGTTTCCCAGAGGGACTGAGGGGGAAATCATTACCCAAGCTATCTTGTTTCCCAGGGAAGCTGTGGCTGCCCCAGGGCCTGGTTAGAGCAACCTGGGCTGTGGAAGCTGCCCCTGCCCATGGAATGGGATCATCTTTAAGGTCCCTTCCAGCCCAAAACCTTCTGAGCAGCTCAGCCCGGCTGCTGGACTCCTCTCTGATTCCAGGCACCAGGAATCCTAGCTGGAGAAGCAGCAGAGCACTCTGTCAGCTGTCACAAGTGCCACCGTGGCTCTTGACATTCCCAAAGGCCAAGTAAAGCTTCCTGGGATTTGGCAGAGCGGGCATTCCTCCCCTCAGCTCCGTCACAGAGTTATTTGCTGCCTCTCCAACTTCCACACATCCCTGTTCCAGTGACTGGGATGACGTTGGCAGAGTGATTCATGCTGCCAGTTCCTGGCTGGAGCTGCATCCAGGAGTTTATTTTGGGAGCAGCGGGCAAACACCTACCATGGAGGGGCAGGAGAAACCAGGGCTTTGCCAACTGCAGAGGCAGGAAAGGTTTGGCTTTCACCTTAGCACAGAGCCAAAGCAGGGGTCAGGCATGGAACAGGTGGAATTTCTACCCCAGGCTGAAGAGTCTGCTTAAACATCCCTGGTTTTTACACGCAGAGGATGCTGGAAGTTGCAATACTGACCAAAGAAATGCTGTCTTTCCAAAATAAACTGATCCCATTATTTCCCTGGTAGATGGCTATGAAACCCTCAGGAGGTTCCTCTGGTGCAGGCAAATGAGTGTTCTCCTGTTTTTCCAGAGAAAGAAACTAAGACAGTGCTCACTGTTTTCCAAAAGTAGCTCCTAAATCCATGTCCTGCCATTTAAATCTTTGATGGGAATACCTGGAGATGAGATGATCCCTTGGGGTGGAAGCTAAAATCGAGGACAGAGAGTTGCGTGTCTGCAGACACTAAACACACCATATTTTATATCCACATTCCAACGGATCAATCTGAGCAAACACGGCACACAATCACAAAATATTTCCTTGCTCATGTTTCCCTTTCAATAAACAGTGGGAAACTCCTAATAAAATAATCATAACATCATTAACTTTGCTCGCTTGCTCAGGAGCTCAACTGCTGCTGAACTCCACGGGCTGGGAGGCAGTGCCTCCTTCAGCCGCATTTTCGGCTCCTGAAAACTCCGTCTAACCTTTATTTTACACAGCCAAATCCCCCTGGAATATTTATTAATGTGAAATGTGCAGCTCCACGTTTGATGAAAGAGCCTTTGTGCTGCAGAGAACAGTTCGAGCTCTTCAGGCAGAGCTGGAGCAAGTGGAATATTTGCCTGGATTTGGCAAAGGAGGAACGTTGTCTATAATTCAGGGAGTGGGATTTGATTCCCGGTTTTTCCGGGCTCTGTGGTCCTCCTGGGTTTGGTTTGTTTAGGTTTGCTGTCTCCCTGATGTTACAGAGCTTTCTAGTCTCTAATTAAACATCAAGGATGAGCAGGAATTACCAGAGAGGAAGCTGGGGGAATGGACAGGAGGGAGGCTGGATTCTCCTGAGTTACATCATTCCTTTCTCCCAAAAAATTAATCTCTAGTGAGGGCAGGAAAGGGAAACAGGGTGTCTTGGATGTTGATCCTCTTGCACAACCCATTCCTTTGGATAAGGTACCTGGGATCACAGAATCCCAGAATGGTTTGGGCTGGAAGGGATGTTAAGGATCATCTCATTCCCACCCCCTGCCACCTTCCACTATCCCAGGTTCCACTATCTCCAGCCTGGCCTGGGACACTTCCAGGGATGGGACAGCCACAGCTTCTCTGGGCAACCTGTGCCAGGGCCTCACCTCCCTCACAAAAATCAGTTCCCTAAGTCTTATCCAAATCCACCTTCCTTTAGTTTCAAACCATACCCCCTTGTCCCGTCACAGCCTCCTGGTTGCTCCCAAAGCCAAGCTCCAGGGAGAGGACAGATCCAGACCAGGGAAGGAGCAGGTCCTGCCTGTACCTGTGTTTTGCCCTGTGGAGCTGCTCAGGTGAGCGGTGCCATGTGAGAGCAGAGTGTTATCATTTATTAGGCACATATATTCCCTAATTACTTGGCAAATATGATCATTATATTTGAAGTTACGGAGCACTTCAAGCATTAATTGCCACATAACTTGCAGATTTCAGATCTGATACACAAACCTAATCATCACTCATTAAGTATTAAAGAAGAGAGCACTGGAAATATATTAAATTACTGCAGATCACTGATTAAACCTAATCCTGGGGAATTCCTAAAAGCCTAGTGAGGTACTGGGACTCACTTCCAAGTGACTGCTGGGAATTCAGGCCTGAAACACAACCAAGTGGCTTAATCGAATCACGGAATCCCAGGATGGTTTGGGTGGAAGGGACCTTAAGGATCATCCTTTTCTACCCCCTGTCATGGGCAGGGACACCTTCCATAGCTCAGGTTGCTCCAACCTGGCCTTGGACACTCCCAGGGATCCAGGGACAGACACAGCTTCTCCATGCCAGGGCCTGCCCACCCTCCCAGCCAGGGATTCCTTCCCAAAATCCCACCTAACCCTGCCTTCCCTCAGTTCAAGGTCACTCCCCCTTTTCCTATCACTCCACGCCCTTGTCCAAAGTGCCTCGGGGATTATTCGCAGGGATATCACTGTTCTCTGAGCACGAAAAACGCTCCTTTCTCTGGAGTCCTGTCCCAGCCACAGCTAAGCCTGACTTTCCCTTCCCTTGTGGAACTTTCTGGATGTGGCGTCTCCCCGGCACCCTCCACAGCCCTGTACCGACAGCAGCAGTGGTGTCCCCAACCCCAGACCGATCCCCCGCATTCCCATCCTGCCTCCCTTTGGTGCTGCAGCCTGCCGAGCAGCCAGGATGTGAAATTTGGGAACGCTGGGCTGGTTCCACACTGCCTGGCGGCTCCAGGCTGGCACCCCGCCGAGGCGGTGGGTGCCAGACGGCTGCCCGGGGTCTCTCGCTGGGCTGCTTCGGGACGGTGGGATGGAGTGACGAGACAAAGGCTCCTGCAGCCTGGGAATTCTGTCCCGCCGTTCCCCTGTGCGCCCGGATACGGAGGAATTCTGCCCCTTTCCCAAGGTTCATTCAGAGTTCGGCACTGCATTTTAAAGCCACGAGGTTATTCCGCTACCTTAATGGCATCTTAAAGCAGGTTGCTACTGTTCCACCACAGGTGAAATGTTTCCGGTCATGAGCGACGATTTCCACCAGACGTTATAAAAATAGCAGCGTGTGTGCGTTCATCCCCAGATTTCAAGGGATTCAGCACGGGAGAAGGGAGGGAGGAAGTGTGGGAATGTGGGAGATGCTGCTCAAGTCCTTCCCTGGCTCTGCTGGGACCATTCATGGGGGACGTGACTCAGTTTTCCTCCTCCTGCAACCTGTGCGATTCCCACCGCTCTGCCCCAGCTCCTGCACAGCATTCATCCCGGATCACGGAGCTATGGAACAGTGTGGGTTGGAAGGCACCTTAAAGCCCACCCTCTTCCACCCCGTGGTCAGGGACACTTCCCACCAGAGCGGAGTGCTCCAAGCCCCTCTCCCCGACCTGAGCCGTGCCAGCTCCAGAGCAGAGCCAGTTTGAGCTAGTCCCGGGTCAAAGCCGGACCGGGATCATCCCTCTCCCGTGCTCATCCACCAGCGTTTTCCCTGCCGCCCCGCTGGGAGGTAACTTTCCCGTTCCGAAGGCAGCAGGCTGGCACAGAGCGGGTCTGGCTGCCAGAGGAAATGCCAGAGAGGGAGACAAGCTGACACCCACAGGCCAGCGCCGGGAGAACTTGGCATGTGTGCCCCGCAGCTGCCGCAGCCCCCTCGCAGTGGCCGCAATCAGCCCCGGCGCCGCAGCCGAGCGGGGAGGGAGCCTTGGCCGAGGGCATGTGGTGCACAATCAGTGCCGCAATCAGAGGGGAGAGGCCGTGCCAGCTGCTCCCTCCGCTGCCAGCCCGCTGCCAAGAGCACGACAACCAGGCAAGCAGCCACAAAAGGCCGGCAGCTTGCGTGGCCCGGCGCGGGGCGAGGAGGGGGATCGTGTCGGGGGGGACAAGGGGGCTCCGGGCCCCTTCCATCTCCTGTCAGCCTCAGAGCTTCCCGAAGTGCGGGCCGTGCCAGGAAAACGCCGGGCTGAGCGCGGCTGCACGGCTGGAGCGTGGGCACGGCGGGGCCATAAGGAGGGTTATGAGGACAGATGTCACGAGGCGCCGGCTGCTCCGGGCACGGCCACCATTGGAACGGGGCAGAACGGGGGCAGTCCCAGCAGCCACCAGGGGAATGGGTTTGCCGTGCCGCCCACGCTCCGGGCCTTCTCGGGAACGTGTGTTGGGATGGGGAAGGCAGCAGGGAAATGGGTGGAAGGAAACGTGTCACTGCAACACTCACCTACCCTGGCGCTCTGCAGTCACCTTCCCAAACTGTCTGTCTGCTGTGGTCACACACTCAAATAGCCTGGAAGGACCATGGGGCAGAGCTGATCCTTCTCTGGTTTAACACTGAGTATTTCTGATACTCAGAGGAAATCCTAGGATTCAACCTGATTTTCCACTCCTGAGTCTTTATCACCCTTTTTTCAAGGCTGAACACTTCCAGGAGTGGGGCAGCCACAGCTTCTCTGGGCAACCTGTGACAGGGCCTCAAAAATCCCCATCTGAAGTTTGCATCTCCATTTGGGGTTTGACTTGGAGTTTTCAGTGGACACTTCCCATTTTGTTCCCCAAAAATGTTCCTACAGACCCCGCCATCAGCTGATTTCGTTGGAGTAACTCACTCCAGCTGCTTCAGCTGATGCTTTGGAAGATGCAGCCTCATTGCAACTCCGTTAAGACGTTCCCAGCCCTGACAAATGGCCCAAACTGGCAGTGGATTTTACGTTTTCCCCCTTTTATGTTTCCAATGTCACTTGTAACAGGTGAATATTCCGTGACAAACAACTCCAACCGTAACACAGCTCCCCTACATCCATATGACCCTTATCTTTTATGGCCTGGGCTCCATTTGCACCGTTCCCTGTGCTGGGAATGCGGAGCAGGAGCGGGAAGAGAGCGAACCCACCTGTCCAAGTGTTTCTGTCGCTGTTCCAGGGGCTTTACAGCCTGGCCATGAGTGGAGCTGCCGTGCAGATGGCTGTGTCCCTGCAAATGCTATTCCAGAGGGGTAAGAGCTGCATCCATCTTCCCAATCACCCGCTCCTGCATCAGGAAAAGCCCCCAGTGAGGCAGCACTGTCTGGGAGAAAAGAGCATCAGAAGGAATTAAGAGGATTCTTCTCAGAGTCAGAGAATCGTGGAATATGTTGAGTTGGAAGGGACATGCATCGAGTCCAGCTCCTGGCCATGCACAGGAGAAGAGTCTTGGAGAGGCTTCTCCCCCCTCTAGACCACAGTAATACCCTTGTTGTAGTGAGACGGGGATCAGGAACAAGCAACAGGCCTCAAGTTGCACCAGGGGAGGTTTAGGTTGGATATTGGGAAAATTCCTTCCTGGAAAGGACTGTCCAGCCCTGTCCCAGCCGCCCAGGGCGGGGGTGCAGTCACAGCCCCGCAGGGATTTAACGGTCACGTGGATGTGGCGCTGGGGACACGGGTTGGTGGTGGCCTTGGCAGCGTGCGAGCTGCTGGGAGAAGGAGCTGTGCTGCAGAGCCTCTCCCATCCCTGCTGGAGCTGCTGTTGCCACAGACACCTGTGAGGCCTGAGAGGAAGAGCTCGGGAAGAGTGTGGGAGCCGAGGAGCCTCCCATCATCCCAAGCACCCGGCACCTCATGCAGCTCTGGCTGAGAGGAGGGGGGTTGTTCATCCAGCCCCAGCCCATTCCATAAACCACAAGCCCCACGCCGCCTGGCCCCCTTCTGAATATTTCATGGAGCAGATCCACAGTCCTCCGATCTCCACAGCTCCTTCCTGAAGCCTCTCCTCTCCCCACAGCACCGCTTTTCATTTGTCAGGAATGATTATCCCTGCTTCCAGTTAATAACAGAGCTGGAAGGCCCAGATCAGTGCTTGGCTTTATGAGCATCCTCGGCACCGTCGTCGGCGATGTCGGCTCTGAGCATCCTAATTAATTATGGTCCCTCTTCCGGCTGTTTCTGCGGGAGCAGAGCAGAAATCACTTTGGGTTATGGAGTGAGGCTGCCTGGGGGGTATTTTTGTTGAGTTTCTCTCTGCCTGGTGTCATTTCAATAAAAGGGTTTGATTCAGGGTCGGGGCTGGCCTCCGGTGTGAGGAGGGAGAGATGTTGGGTGGTCCCAGGGTGGGAATGCTGAGGGTGTGATGGGATGTGGCATTTCGGGGCACTCAGAGCCCTCAGGAGGAGACACCAGGGCTGTCCCACCACCCTGGAACCCATGGTGTTGCCAGGGTGTTCCTAGGAGTGGCCTCGCTCTGTGCCTGGGATGTGTTTGCATCCCAGGCTCCTTCCATCTCCTGCCACCTTCCACATCATTTTCCCTCTTGCCTCCTCAGCTTTGCCCCTCTTGGGCTATTCAACAGGATTAGCACTTCCCTGCCCTGTTCCCAGTTCTCCCTGGAGAAGGAGAACAGTTCCTGAGGACCCCCAGGGAAGTTCTGATCCGCCAGGATCCGCCAGCTCCAGTTGGAGCCCTGGGATCTGCCGACGGGAGACCCCTGAGGCCCCACTGAGCCACTCCCAGCCCGTGACTTTGATTAGTTGATCTTTCCTAATATTTACACTAGAAACAGCATTTCACCGAGATTAACAAACTTATTGGCAGATTTGGAGCGTGTAAATGAAGGGAAAGGGCTGGGAAAAGGGGACTGGGGATGATACACAGGGAAATCTGGTTCGGAGAATTTATCCTCTTCATTAAAAGCCACTAAGACCTTCATCTCTGGTATTTAATGTGCCAAATTCAATATTCTCAGCAGAGTTTGCATATAAAAATAGCAATATCATGTTTTGAAGGATGGGAGGGGGGAGGGAAAGTTTTAACTAAGCCACACACTTTAATAGCTTTTTTTTTTAGTTTGGTTTTTTTTCTTTTCCATAGATGCAAGACCTGGGAAATACTTGACAGGAAAGAACAAACTCTTTGCACGAACTGAAGGATTTTCTCTCCGTGTAAGTTTTAGTTTCCTTCTACATAGAATCACAGAATGATTTGTGTTGGAGGGGTCCTTAAAGATCATCTTATTCCAACCCCTAAATCAGGATTCTCTGGGAAGAAAAAAGGAAGAATTATTTGGAAAAGATTTCTAAGATGCCCTTAGTGGAAAGTTTTGAAAACCCTGGGATTACAAATGAAAAAAAAAAAAAAAAAGAATAATAAACCCCACACCACCTCAAATCTAATCAGTTTGAGTAGATCAATAGGTTTTTGCTTCTGGATGCTGGTAATGGAGGAGGAAGGAGGAAAAAAGGAGGGATGGGGGAGTTTTACATCTTTCCCATTCGACTGCTTAAAAAAATCTGCAAAGCATACCTCCAGAATGCCCACTAAATGGAAATATGCCCTTTATGTATTGGGAGTTTCCTCAAAACTGCTTCCACCCTAATCCCATTATGTGCATGCACATATTTGCCCACCAGGAATTCTCAGGGATCGCTGGAGTTTGGGAAGCAGCTGATGGGTTCTGTGCCCTCGGGCAGCCCTGGCTCCTGATTCCCAGGGGGAATCTTCTGCCCTGGGTACGGTCTTGTAGCACCACACATCCCTGGAAGTGTCCCAGGCCAGGTTGGAGGGGGCTTGGAGCAACCTGGGATCATAGGAAGTGTCCCTGCCCATGGCAGGGGTGGAATGACATGATCCTTAAAATCCCTTCCACCCAAACCACTCCGGATTCTGGGATTCCATGACCCCTGTGCCTTGCTGGCCCGTGTTTCTTCCTGAGCTGTGATGGTTTTTCCCACTGGGAATCAGCGATTCCCACTGAGATATCTTCCCCCAGCCAGGCAGACCTGTGCAGTGCCAGCAGCTTCCAGCCCCTCCACCTCCAACATCCCCTCATCCCAAGTGCCGCTGGGCTGTTCCGACTGTCTCCTACCCCAGGCAAGTCCCCTGGGATTGTGGTCCCCCACCCTTGCGGGGCGGGTGAGAGCCGAATGACCTGGCAAGGTTAAACCCCCTCATTTTTCAGCTCCACCTCTGCATTTCGCTGCAGAACGGCTCGACGGTGCAGGATGGGGAGACTCCTCCCGCAGCCCCCTTGGCGGACTGTTGCAGCACTGCCAGGCCTGTCAGGTGGCTGCCGAGGGCTGCCCCTCTGGTGGGCTGCCCCGGGCGCGGGCAGCGGGGCGAGGGCCCCGACACCTGGCTGGCTGCGCGGTGACAGCTCGGCGCGGCGGCGCTCGGCGAGCGGGACGCTAAACAAGATATATACGCCGTGTCACATATTGGCTGCACACATCTAAGCCAATCACTCCCAAATAAATTAACCATGGCATCGCCTAATACGATCCACCTGCTTTCTTCCCCGCGTCGTTCCAGCCCCTACCTGAACCCCCCTTTGATTAAATGTCAAAAGCTCGCCTCGTGCCTGCAGATCTCACTGAAGGCGGATAACAGAAAGGTTCCTCCTGTGACTCCATAAAACTGAAATAAATTCCACTGGCATCTTGTAAATTTTTATTTTCTACAATGACTGCGGGCCCCATCTGCGACCCAGCTGTTATTAGAAGGGAAAGCGTTGGCCCTTCTGCATTACAAAACAGCATAGAACAGTAATTGCCAGTGGAAGAGATTAAGTGTAGACACTAAAAATGTTTACTCGCAATGAATATGCATAACGATGGGTAGGAAACAGCCCTGGAAGATTAAAAAGAGAGAAGGGTTTGTTTACAAGGCTGGGAAAAAAAAAAGAGGGGAATGTCAGTTGGCCCCAAGCCTGAAATAGGAACGAAAAACCTTTGGGCAAGGCATTAGGGAGAAAAACAGATGGTTTGTGAACCTTTTATTAGATAGAAAAATCATTAATCAAGCCCAGGCTGGAAATGGCAGGGTTTTTGGTAGTTCATATTGGAGTTTATTTTTCCTTAAAGCGACAGCGCGGCGTTCCCGGCGCTCCGCCGCCTTCTCCGGTGGCGCTGGGAGCACGTCCCGCTCCAGGTCCGTGCTCCCACCAAGCTGTCGTGCCGAGGAAATCCCTCAGCAGGGTTTCACATTTCAGCACCTGTTTTGCCCTTCTTGGAAAAAAAAAAAAAAAAAAAAAAAAAGAAAAGAAAAAGCGGGAGGGATGGGGGGATGGGGGGTGGGAATCGCAGCCAGGTTTTTTTTTGTGGTTGTTCCGACTCGGGGGGTGTGAGGGGGGAGAAATTTAGGGAATACAAACTTCCCCAGGCAGCCTCGTGAATAAAAAGATACTTAGCAGGCTCGGGAGGGAGCGCCCCCCCTCCCAAACCGGCTCCTGCTCCCCTTTACTTTGCTGCTAAAAGCCTGGAAACAATTAATTTTGCCGCATGTAAATAAGGGCGAGACACGTGGAACGAGGGGACGCTGCCTGGTCACCCCTCTCCCGGCGGGGCGGGGGATGCTGTGCCATGTGATGCCACCTTTCCACGCTGGAATACGGGGCTTTGTTCACTTGTTCCTGCCCTTTCCCGGTTCCTGGGCAGGCTCCGAGCAGGGAATTTCTCCGACATCACCAGCCCAAGGCACAGCATCCACCCCAGTCCCTCGTTCACCCCAAGTGTCGCCGTGCGCCGCCATCGCTCGTCTCCCACGGATCCCGGTGGATCCGTGTTCCTGCCCGTGCCGGGGAGCGGGGTGAGCCGTTCCCTGCCGTTCCCTGCTCCCACTGCACCCCTGAACGTTCCCGGGGGGACAACGGCGGGCTGCAGGTGTGTGTGGGCAAGCAGGACACTGAGGGCTGGGAGTCACCTTGGGGTGTCACCTCAGGGTGTCACCTCGGGGTCCCCCGCGTGCCTGGGGTCCTGAGGACACGGATAAGGATAATGGGAACAGCACCTCTGCTGCCGCACTGTGGGGTGACAGCCAGAGCAGGGCACAGAGGACACAGGGACGTGTCCAGGGAGGCCGGGTCAGCAGGCAGACACCTGGACTCCATCCAGCCCGGTCCCTCTGGTGCCCTGGGCTCCCTGAGCATTCCAGGGGCACTCCAGCAAGCGGGGTCAGTGTCCTCAGTTGCACCCCCTGTGTCCTTGGGGTGGCCTCCCCTCTAGGGTGAGTAATTCCTAATTTCTGGATTTTTATATATCAGTTATTAGGAGTGACAGGAGGCAAATTAAAAACAATTAAGACTGCCTGGGTTTTAACTGGCTTTGAAAACCTTGGAGTGGGAGCAATGTCAGAATCCTGAGTTTCAGCTTCTGACGGTGTCTATGGTGTTACAAATGTGGGATAAATACTCAGAGTCCTGTGGAATCACCTGGAATTAGTATTTACAGCACCAAGTTTGGTCTGCGAGTGGTTGAGAAATTAAAAAATATTGGGCTAGAAACCTCAGCTTTATCAAAACATGGAAGTAAATAAGATGACATTAGGAATGAGCCACAACATATTTCACGGCAAACTCGGGACCCAAAACAAAGCCAACCTCCCTCTTTTGGGAATAAAAAAATTGGGGGAATAAAAGGGAACTGTTTCTTTCTCCAATTCCTTTTCTACCACAGAGGAGCTGCCCACACATTTCCTAATTCTTAGACTAATAGCTCGGAGATGAACTTCCTAAAACATATGAGCTTCATCAGAGCAGAGGGAGGGAGGGAGAGAGGGAGGGAAGAAGGGGGGAGAAGGGAGCGGGGGGAAGTACAAAATGATCTTTGTAAGAAATAGTAGCTGGGATTGCAAGCGTTGCATATGTTACAGCACATCATTAATAACAGTGATCAAAAGAAAGGGAACATCTTAGCAGCTGCATCGAATTATTAGAGAAATTGGAATTTTCAAATGAGCTCGGAGTTAAGGGGGAGGAAAAGAAGGGGAAAAAAGAAAGGAGGAGGAAAAAAAAATGAGGGCACAGTGTGCCAGGGGTCAGGTCACTTTGCAGAGACACAGGGTAATCTCAAAGGTATGGAAAGGGCTGGAGGAAAAACACCTTCTGGGCAAGATTACTAGGGAAAAATGGGGAGAAATCCTGAATTTTAGAGCAGAGTGTAGGTCACTGGATGGACTGGCCCAGGGAACCATGTGGAAGCATGGACAGCACCTGACTGGAGCTGGTCACACGTGCAGGAGCTTTTCCTTGCACAGAACGGGGTCTGAGAAGAGCTCTGGGTGGGGCTAGGAATGCGGGGATCCGGCAGGACCCTGCTGCCTGGCCTGGCTCCATGGGATCAGTCCTGGAGGTGTCCAGGTGCGACCTGGTCCAGTGGGATGTGTCCCTGCCATGGCTGGACTGAGATTCTCTAAGGTCCCTTCCAAGCCAAACCATTCCATGATTCCATGCCCGAGGTGCCACCCCCTGCCTCGCTCCCCAGTTCCCAGATCCCGGAGGCAGCTGGAGCTTCCAGGACACTGGAGGGAAAGGGCTGCTCATCTCTCCAAGGAGAAATTGCGCTTCCTGCGATAAAAATTGGTGCGCATCCATGGATTTTATGTCCCCACGGCGAAAAAGGAGTGGGAGGGCTCAGGGAACATCCGACCTCTGTCTTCCCCCCAGCGGATGTTTTATAACACAGTTGTGCAAAGGCAGGAGCCCGGCCAAGCTCGGCCCTCCTGCCTCAAAAATCCACTTCAGGAGGACAGAGAGCTTTGCTGGGAAGTGCTGCATCCCAGGAGCGGCTCGGCACTGCAGGGACCATCGGGTCCGGCCATTCCCCCACTAAGGCCACCTCTAAACCCTGTCCCCCAGTGCCACATCCAGGGCTGGTGACTCCATCGCTGCCCAGGGCTGGACAGTCCTTTCCGTGGAAAAATTGCTCCTGCAATCCAACCTAAGCCTGGCAAGGGCACCACTGGCTGTGCAGCCTTAGGGGCCCAATCCCCCTGGGCTCTCAGCAGCTTTTGGGAATTAATTGGTTGCTTTATCCATGTCGGTGGGACTGGCTGTGGAGAGAACCAGCACTCAGCGGGAGCTAAAGGTGACGGGAAGAAACTCTTTAAAGATTGAGGTTTGATCTCGAAATAAAAGCCTTTCTTCCCAACGCCTTCCCGAGCCCCCTCCCTCTCCTTCAAAGCCATGTTGTTATAATTCAAACCAGCTCCAGAGGCTCCGGTTACACATCTGCCTCCTGCGTGTGATGTCGCAGCCCGGCTCAGGCGGCAGTAAAAGTACAGGTGTTTGGGGTTTAAAGTAACCATTTCCAAAAGAAACTCTGGCTGCGGCCTCCAACCGTGATTCTTTCCAGCTGGCCCCACTCCCGGCGCGGTGTCGGCGCAAGGGTTAAGCGCCGGAGAAGGGCTGCTCGTGACTTCCGTGCTCTTCCATCTGGTGGGAACCCTGAAACCCATTTGTAAATTAATTTTTTACTTGGAATGCGCACTGCCGCATCCAGTCATCCCTGGATCCCGCACAGACAGCTTGCGCTGCTGCCTCCACATGTCTCCAGCGACGGGCTCTGCTCCGACTGATTGGAGATGCAGGAGAATGGGATCATTAAGTATGTATGGCCATCCTGCCCGCGTGCTCGCTCCCCGCACTTTATTCCATAATTATCATCACATTAGTTTGGTAAATAATGTTGACACATGATTCCAGAACAGCTGGAGAGTGTCCATCTGACAGTCGCGCAATCCCGAGTTCGGTTCCTCGCAAAAAGCAGGACAGACTGAGCCGCCGCTTTGCCCGGCTCCGCTGCCTCGCCAGGGATGCCCGGCGCGGGGCAGGAACCCTGTGATTTCCCGCACAATCCCTCCCAGTAATCCACTCGGCCGATGCCGGCGCGGCGCGGGGCGCTGTTAATCGCCCCGGCGCTGAGCAGATTGACAGACTACTCTCCGTAGCCCTCACTTGTGTGAGGTGAGAGCGGCTCCGGCCCGGCCCTGCCCCGCGCCCGAGCCCGGCCCGTGCGGCTCCGCGGGGGAGTCCCGAGCGGGCACGGGATGGACTGAGGAGCGTGCCCCGCTCCCGGAGAGGCTCCGGCAGAGGGTCCACTAGGAATCCAAACACCGCTTGGAAGGGATTTACTGCTCCGCCGCAGCGCTGGGTGACTCCCGGCATGCAGGATGTGCCCGCCGGGGGTTTAGGGAAACCACGCAACCTGCCCGGAGTAGCTCCGGGGGCAGGAGGGGGCAGGGGAAGGTGATTCCGGCGAGGGCGTTCGTCCGCGCTGCAGCTTTGAAGGCAGGCTTTGTTTTAGGAATGTAGATTTCGGTGGATTCATTGCTGGATTTAAGGTGCAAAAAGCAGAGTGACTAATTCCTGCTCCATGCTCCTCAGTGTCCCAGCAGGCCAGCAGGGAATGGCTCCATGCTCCCCAAAATGGGCATATACACCCTTCCGAAGCCCAGCTCCATCTTCACAGCGGGTGGGAAAAGCAGGGCAGACCCTGCCTTTCCCCAGAAGCATTGTTCCAGGGTCGGGGACATCCCAGTGAACACCAGTGTCCCAGGGGATTGGAGCAGAGGCCTCAATAAACTCCATTATTGAGACTTCTGTTATTCATTCAGGGCGGGGGGGGAGGGAAAAAAGGAGGTGAACAATGCTTCCAAATGAATAATTTATACCCTTAGCCAGAAACTGCCTTTTTAACAGCTGGATCCTTTGGAGTAACCACTGGATTAAAGGACAAACCTGGGCATTTAACTGACGAGGCAAAAAATGTTAAGCCTGCTTGTGGGATACAGAGAGGGAAAAAACCTGCTGGAAAAAACCCAACCAGCAGAAAGGCTTTATTTTCCTCGGCATGAAGGTAAATACAACGGAATGGGAATATTTAAAGGCCTGTAATCTTATTTACATTCGGAGCATGACTCCAGTTCCCAGTACGTTGCAGACATCTGTCAGACAAACAGACAAGACTCCACAAAGATATTTCAGATGCTCTTCCCTTAAACAGCTAGGAAGCTGTTTGGGGATTTTGGCAGGATAGCTGGGATATGACATGTCTTTTTTTCCTGCCTTTTCCCCCCCCCCCCCCCGGTTTTCTATTTTTTGCCTTGTAGCAAATGATTTCTTTGGCTTCTTTCGAGTGAGCTCAAGGCATTGGGTTTGGTGGAGTATTTGCCATGAAAATGGAAGTGATAACTCTTGGACTGAGATCATTTGTCAGGAATTTCCACTTGGAGGGCTCTCCTCTGCCCCTGCCATGCCCCTTCATGTATATTTTAAGGAATTTTCCCCCTTAAATACGGAAATAACACAATGCAGGTCACTCATGTCACAGAACATAAACCAAATGTATGTGTGCCTGTTTAATCTGATGCATCTGAAGGGCCAAAATGGGATCAGCCAGGACAAAACTGCCTTTCCAGGGCAGCTCTCCCCCCCCCCGGGTGTTCCTGATGCTGCCCGGAGCAGGTGGATAAGGGCAGAGCCAGACCTGTTCCGGCACACACAGCATTCCCAGTGTGTCGGGGTGCTCGGGCACGTCAGGTGGGGGGGGCATGTGGCTTCCCTGCTTTTGGGGTGTTGGACACCTGAGTAGGACTTCCAGCACCTTGCTTTGCTGGGTTTAGCAGGGATCAGGGAGCATGAGGCCTGCTCCGAGCTCCACCTTCCTGCTCCCTGGATCACCTTCCTCAGTCAGCACTGTCCCTTCTCCTCCTATCCCTTAAGACAGGCTTAAAGCACAATCCACAGGCAGGGATGCAGATCCTCCCCTCCAGTGCTTCCCCAGGGACTCTGGGACATTCCAATGACTATGGAACAGGTCGTGCTTCCTGTGATCTGCACTTCAGTGGGAGAATCCTCACACAGCTTCAAGGCTCCTGCTACTGCGGGAAGCGCAGTTCGTGGATGGGCAGCATCGCTCCTGGCTAGATCCGTGGGCAGGATGGCCACCCTTTCCCAGTGTCCAGGACATGCTCTGCCCCTTGGGTGGCAGCAGGGGACACAGACCCATGCAGGTGGTGCTCCACTGCCATCCCAGCCCACTGCAGCTGGGCTGGCTGCACCCCTGGGTCCCAGTGCTGCTGGTCCAGCGTGCCCGGTGCCCTTTGGCTGTGGACAACCATCTGTTAGCTGCGGACAGTCACCAGTGTGCTGCAGATAACACGGGCTGCGCCGCGTTCCCGGAGCTCTTCCCCGAGCCTGTTTTCAGCTGCTCGACACAATATTGCTGCATAATTTGGAGTGTCTCCTCTCCGGTTTTTTGGATGCGAGACTTAGCAACAGGGAAAGGTGCTAAAGAGAGACAAAACTTGTGTGGGTGGCTGGAGATTAGCCATTTGGAATTCTCTCCTTTGCTTTGTACCACAAGCTGTTTGCCTGTTCCCACTCCAAACTGCCAGGCCCGGATGCGAGCGCGCCGGTGCCGACGCCCCACGAGCCCTGCTTAGGTGTGCTGCGGTGGGGCCACGGTCCGGGCCGGTGGGCCCCCTGTCCCTGGCCCTGCCTGTGCTCCTGCCCTCTGGGGACACTGCAGGACTCGCCATCACCCCGCTGTCACCTTCCTGTGCCCACATCGGGAGCCTTTTCCAGCGTGGTGGCGATGGGACATCGGCTCCCCGTGTTCCCATCCCCGTGGGATGGCCACTGGCACATCTCCACGTGTCCCTCCACGCACAGTCAATCAGGGACCTGGTGGCCACACCAGCTCATTTCATGGCCATGCAGCATCACCCCCTGTGAGCACCCCTATCCCGGGGTAGGATCATAGAATCATGGAATCCTTAATGCTGGAAAAGACCTTCAAGATCGAGCCCAGCACCACCACATTCACCACTAATCCATGTCCTCAGGTGCCACATCCACCTGTTCTGAACACTTCCAGGGGTGGGGATTCCCCCAGTGCCCTGGGCAGACACTTCCAATGTTTTACAACCCTTTCCATGTACAAATTTTCACCCATATCCAAGCCTGCCCTGGTGCCACTTGAGGCCTTTTCCTCTGTTCCTGTTACCTGGGAGACAAGGGTAAGTCCCACCTGGCTCCAGTCTCCTGCCAGGGAGCTGCAGAGAGTGAGAAGGTCTCTCCTTGTGATGCTTCCACGGGAGCCACCCCCCAAATCCAGGTCAACCCCCTGGCACGGACCTTTAGAATTCCTGCTTCCCAGCGACTTCCCTCATCGGTATGAGACCTGGAGCTCCTCTTATTAAGCACTGTTAAATATTCCCTTCCTTCCCAAAGACAAATATGAACAGAAATGCAACCAAACATGTACTGTATGAAAATCATCGATTCACAATATTTAAATTTCCAGCTCGCCTCCAATTAGCCGGCTTTCCAATATTTGAACAGAAGACCATTTTAATGCAATTACAAACACATTTTCGGCATCGGAATTTTTTGCATAATTAGCTCCCTATTAAACTATTTATGTAGCCCTTTTTCCATCAGAAACAGCGAAAGCCGAACCATTTTATTCCTTACTGTTACAATAATTAACTATGCAAGTAGAACAGCATATTAATAGAGTATAATTTGTTTACATTTAAAAGAAAATTGTGTTAGATTAGCATAGCAAAAGACTATTTCCATATCCAGGCAGGAATGTTCAGGCCTAATAGCAATTTACAGTGTAGTTAAAGAATATTATTAATAAAGTAATACAGTGTAATTCCGTGTGCCCCCACTGTATTTCACAATGTCCTTAATTACGGCTAATTCCAGCGGGACTAATTTGGGGGTTATTAAGCCACAGGCACGGGAATCTTAAATACAACCTGCGGTAATGGGGAAGTTGCAAAGTTCCTGGGAGACAGCGAACGTGGAGACCCAAGGGATGGGGAAGAAGGACGGGCAGCGGAGCCGTTGGCAGAGTCCTGGGGAGTGCAGGTGGCTGGAGCAGGATGGGAGTGACAAATGCACTCTGGTGATGGTATTTCCTGCACCTAATTCCGGGTTAAGCGTCCAAGGCCAGGTTGGACAGGGCTAGGAGCAACCTGGGCTAGTGGGAGGTGTCCCTGCCCACGGCAGGGGGTGGAATGAGATGAGCTTTAAGGTCCCTCCCAACCCAAACTATTCCAGGATTCTGGGCATGGCATCCCCTAAACTTGACATAACTACAGGGAGAAACCTTCGCTTAGAGCACCATTTCTGCCCAGGGGAGGTTATTCCTCCCATGCACAGCCAAGATGTTTCCCATTCCCCTATTTAGATGCACAGCAATGCCCTGGATTAAATTTCTTCATGTGCCACCATGTCCCCGCAGATGTTTTCCAGCACAGAATCTGCATCCCATCCTGCTCAAATCATCTCGGGCAAAATCCCACAAAGCCCAAGTAAGTGACTTTTCAATTGTGCTCTTGAAGGGAATTACACTCATTCTCTTCCATCACAGTCACTGGGGATGCTGGAATTGGGAGCAGTTGAGCCATGGGATGCCCCCTGGGATCAAAGCAAAAGGCTGTTGGGTGATGTGGCCATAGAATCCCAAAATTCTGGGATGGTTTGGGTGGGAAGAGACCTTAAAACCATCCAGTTCCAACCCCTGCCTCGGCAGGGACACCTTCCACTAGCCCAGGTTGCTCTAAGTCCAGTCCAACCTGTCCTTGGACACTTCCCCTGGAAGTGGGATAACTACAGTAAAGATCTGTCAAAATCTCTATAATAATTATCCATCAAAATTGGGTGGTTTTAGGAAGCTAAAGATTTGCCAAATAGTGAGAAAGAGTGTTTGTTTCAATCCAAGATGGGAAGAGACTACCACCAAACATGATTCTGCTGCACCAAAAAAAAAAAGAAATAAAGGAAAAAAAGGCGAGAGGAGCAGGAGAAAGGGGGAATTGAGAGCTGCAGCCTCCTACCCTGCAGATGGCTAATATTCATATGGAACTGTCAGGCGGCTCCCAATGCCAAGCTCCGGCGCCGGGTGCTCAGCTCGTTCCTGCAGCTGAGCCATTACACCCGACGGGGCTCACGCAGACGGATCGCAGGCTGTACCCGGAGCTGGCAGCCGCAGGCTCAGCCCCTTCCAACAGCGCGGGGCCTTGGGAAAATGGGAAAGGCTCCGGCACCACGAGCCGGGGGAGCAGCTCCTGCTCTGGGGGCACAGGCAGCGGGAGCTGCTGGAGGGAGTGGAAAATCAGGAGACTGGGAGAGCCTCAATCCGTCTGACTCCACCTTTTGGACCTAAGGATAGGACAAAGGGAATGGCTTCCCACCGCCACAGGGCAGGGATAGATGGCATACTGGGAAGGAATCCTGGCTGAGAGGGTGGGGAGGCCCTGGCACAGGCTGCCCAGAGAAGCTGTGGCTGCCTCTGGATCCCTGGAAGCGTCCAAGGCCAGGTTGGACAGGGCTTGGAGCAGCCTGGCTAGTGGGAGGTGTCCCTGCCCATGGCAGGGGATGGCACGATAACTCCTCCCTCTCAAAATTACTTGGCCAATTTCTCTTCTCCATCTATTTTGACATGTGCCTGATCTCTCGGAATGAGCAAGGTGTTCCTTAAGTGAAATTTTTTTGGGAAGAACCTGGCAACTGTTTCTGTCTGGCACGACACAGCACAGGCTGTTGTGAGCTCTTGAGAGAATGAGGCTGGATGTGGGATGAAAATGTTTCTGTCCTGGAAGAACATGAATTAAAATGACTCCTATGCCTTGGGGTTTCTTTTTATGGTGAGAGAAATATTGAAAGGGCTGGGAAATGCTGGACTTTTATTCAGATTATAATATTATCCACCATCCCTACCCAACATCCCAACAAACACCCCCTACCTCAGGCTGCCATCCCTAGCCACCATCTCACTAAACATCCACATCCAGTCTCCCTTCCAGCACCCCACACAGATTCCCAGACCTCTGCCATTCCATGTAACCTGGACCCAGCACAATGAGGGGCTGGGAAGAGTAGGTTGTGCTGCTCGGGGCGGGGGGGGAAGATGTTCCCATATTCCCATCATCATTTTCAAATCATTTCCCTGCTTCCTTCACTGCCCGTGGAAGGATTTGTGGATGCGTCATTACCAGTCCCTTAGTTCTAGTATTTTTCCTTGTTTTTCCAAGAGATGCTTTGGGATCTGCCACTCCCTCCCAGTGCCAGTTAAAATGTGCCTCTGGCAGCGGCGCCTCCCCGGTGACATTTTCCAGTGGCTCAGGAAAACAATGGTGCCGACTGGCACACTGCAGCGAGTGGCCGGCAGCACCGGGCCATCCCAACGGCTTTTATTCCCAGGAAACACGGGTAAAATTATCAATCCATAGGTTGGAAACACTTATCCCAAATAATAGCCGCGTTTGCAACCCGCCTCTACTTTTGAGCGCCTCAAATAGCAACAATGAAGCCTCTGTCTTCTTTCAAGATATTTGTCATCTTTTGATCCCGTGCCAGGGAGAATGGAATTCTGGGAGATCAAGCCTCCCAAACTGATGGCTCCTCTCCGCAGCAAGTGCTTATCAAGAGGAATCCAGAAAGATGGCACGTTTCAAAAGTGACAGGGAATAAAGTTCAGCTCGTTGTGCAAAAAGAAGTAAATAAACTTCAAACAGCCCAGGAATTTCCTTCTAATACTGGTAGTCCAACTTGCAGGAATTTTTAGTGAAATTAAGGCTTTAGAAGTGGGATAAAATGGCATTTCAAAGGGAAAATGCTATGATAAATATCAGACAAATATCGAGCAACTCCCTCTTGTTGTGCCTCAGCAGCAGCCCTGGGGGACAGTGGTCCCTCCCCAACTGTCCTGGCAGAATTCCCTATTTTCTCAGCAGAATTCCCTGTTGATGGCTGGGTTGGAAATCATTACTTTTAAACCCACCTCCCCGGATAAATCTGCTCCTTCCCCTCTCTGCAAGGGAAGATTCCCCAGGGAAATCCCTGGCATTGCATCCCAAGGAAAGCCAAGGTCCCCCTGGCATGCCACATGTCCTCGGAGAGGTCCCACTTCTCCCAGCAGAATTCCCTATCTGGGAACAGAGCTGAGCACCCAGCACCTAGGCAGAGGGAGATCTCCTGTGGCTCTCCAGTATTCCTGCCCTGCCAATTCCCGCCTTTGACAGATTCATCCTGTGGCTTTGGGGATGCAGATGCTGAGAACTATTTGGGATCCAGCTCATTACAGGTGTTAAACCAGGATTTTAGACTCCATCCATGCCTCAGGCAGGCAGGCAAGGAAGTAATCCCACTGCTGGGCAGGGATAATCCCTGCTCCTGCCTCAGACCGTGCTGAGCTGCTGGAATATCAGGATCTGGGACCCAGGGTGGGGATCACAGGGCATCACTGCCACCCCCTGGGGTGGCAACTGCTCCTGGAACAGGCGAAGGGACAAAAACTGCTGCTGATGTGCCCTTAATCCTGGAAAACTTGCATTCCCAGTGCCTGGGAACACATCCCTCAGCCTACTAGGAGGTGGCACCAGGAATGGCTTGGGTGGGAATCGCCCTCTGGCACCTCTGCCCTGCAGCCCCAGCCCAGCTCCAGCCTCTCCATGCCACAAATGGAGTTGTCTGCGGGGTGGAAATGCAGCTCACCCCCACGGAGCACCGCCAAAATAAACCGGGAAAATGAGATGGTAAACCAAAATATATAAGGAGAAAATGAGATGGTAAACCAAAAAATACAAGGATTCCTGAAAAGCTTTTTCTCAGAGTGGCGGTTCCAAGGCAGGAGGAGGAAAACAAAGTCAGCAGTGGCTGTAAATCCTCTGGAAACCATAAATTAAAATTAAGGAGTTCAAATATGATCTAAAATCATTTAATCTGGGTGATTTATGCCCGTTCTCCGATGCAATTATTTACGGACGCTCCTGTTTATTGCTCTTTTGACTTTTTTAATTACTGTATTCCAAAAATTCAATTACCAACTGGAGTAGAGATTTCAGGCAATAGTATTGTAAATAAAATGAGAACCAATTAATAATGTGCTTAGTCTAGCAAAGCTAAATCAAGTGTAATACAGAACCCCTGGAAATTTACTCCAGGGATGAAAACTCTTAGGGAAGATCCCATGGGATGGATGGGATGAGCCCAGATGATGTGATGGGTGGGCACTCCCCACACACAGCCACAGACCCTTACTGGGCTTACTGGTCTTGTTTTACACTGTCACTTGTACTATTAAAAACTATTAGGGAGGGCAAATCCAGGTATGTTTCATCCCAAATATTTTGTCTTTTCACCTTGGTTTGTCAACAACCTTTATTGAAAAATGTCAACAGCCATTATTGAAAAATCAATTTCACCTCAAGTTTTTCAACAAATATTCTTGCTTGCAAATATATTTACTTTCCTTCTCTAGAAATATACACAGCAGCCCCACGATGTTTCCCACGCTTTTCCCTCTCATGTTTCCCATGCTTTTTCCTCTCACGTTTCCTGCCATTTTTCCCCTCACGTTTCTCGCCCTTTTCCCCCTCATGTTTCCTGCCTTTTTCCCCCCCTCCTGTTTCCTGCCATTTTCCCTCTCACATTTCTCACCATTTTTCTCTCAATTTAAGTTACTCAAAGGATGGAAAAAGGGGGATTTTCCCTGAGTTTGAACCCTGGAATGGAACTGAGGGCACAGGATGGGTCTGTGCAGGGCTGAGGGTTGGACTGGATGGTCCCTGTGGGTCCCTCCCGGGTCAGCATGTTCTGTGATTCTGTGGTGAGGGACGGGAAGATAAAATCAAAAAGAGAAAGGAAAAGGGCTTTCCCCGGTCCCCACATGCTGCTCTACCTGCTCAGGTGCTGCCGCCCTCTCCTGCGCTGCTCCTTGGCACAGGGCTCGCCCCTCGGCAGTGCTGGCTCTCAGGAGCATCCAGCCACTGCCCCAGCCCGTGTGAGATGCTCTCACTGTGGTGAGACCCGCCGGGTTCGCCCCGTGGCAGCTCCCCGTGCAAGGGGTGCCCGGGTGGCCCCGCAAGCAGCCCCCAGCAGGGCCTCACTGGCCACACCTGCTGGGATCAACCTCATTTGGCATATTAATTAGGACTATTTGTTACATTAGAAACAAACGGAGTAATTTAAAAGAATAGCTGGTCCACACTGGATCTGTTGGGCCAAGGCATGGTTCTGGGTGGGTAAATCTGGCGTTCAGCTATCGGGTGCAGGATGGTTCCCCAGGATGAGACCTCAGCATTTTATGGTGACCTTTTCCATCTGAGGCTCATCCCTTCCCAAATCCCTCAGTCCCCGGTGCTGCTGGATCGGCAGGGTGTCAGGCTGGGCAGCATGGGTGCCTTTCCATACCTCCTCTTTATTAATGGGAGTCATATGGCTAAATCCCAGCGTGCCGAGCAGTGCGATTCCCACCGCAACTCCATCTGGTCCTGAGGACTCCAGTACACCGTGTGTCGGAAGGTACAGAGCGGCTTAATTAGAATATTAAATTGATTTACAGTTCCTAAATAATGGGTATCATTAAGCCAACTCTGCTCAAAAAGGGGTTGACACACGGACCCTGCGAGGGATAACATATGGAGCCAAATCCTCCGCAGTCAGCAAAGAGGCGCAGCGGCAGCTTCCACTCGGACTTCCAAGATGGATGGATGCGGGGCAGCAGAGCGACCAAGGTGAAGGGCATCTTCCAGAGCGCTCAGCCCCAGGTGCTCCTGCTGGAGCACTTTGTAAGGACAAGGGAAGGGCTGGATGAAGAGTGCAGGGTGCAGCCCCCCCTCACAGAATCATGGATTGGGTTGGGTTGTAAGGGACATTAAGGACCCCCTCTTTCCAGCTCCCTGCCATGGACAGGGACACCTTCCACTATCTCAGGTTATTCCAGCCTGGCCTTGGACAGTTCCAGGGATCCAGGGGCAGCCACAGCTTCTACAGAAAAACAGAAAAAGTGAATTTTTAACAACAATTCAAGGATGTCTGAGGGCAGAGAGGGGGCTTATGGCAGAATTTTCTTTGTGTGTATATAAAAACCATTCCAGATGGTGCTCTAGAGGAATTTACACCCAGACCAGCTGCAGGCGGGTTGGTCTGAACTTCTTTCGGCTGTGGAATAGACGCAAAAACTTGTTGCAGGAAAGAAACCCCCAAATTAAAGGGTTTATGACAAAAACTTATTATCAGCTAAATTATGAACGTGCTGCCTGGCTGGAAAAAAGTATTAAAACGTATTTACACTTGAAAAGGAGTAATTAGTGTAGTTCAATCAATGTGCCAGGCCAAGACTGAGGGATGAGTGCAAGTACATAGAAACAAGAGAGAGAATTATTATTAAATTAAAATCACTTAATTACTGCAAATGTTAAATATGCAGTTTTCTGGCATTTAAATGATATTTTTCACCCAAATTGAAATGAATTGTCCACTCTGAATTCCCCCTCCTCTGGCAGCGTGTAAATGTCAGTCCTAAATTAAAGTTAACTGGGATCGGTGTCTGCTTTACCTTTCAAAAAAAAGATTTAATTAGAATCAATAAACCACTTTTTATTGAAGTTTCCAGCATGTTCTGTTATTCCAAACACACAAAGAGCCGTGAACCTGAAACCTTCAAAGATGTTAACAGGTTGGGGTCAAAGGGGAGCACCTGGATGAGGAAGCCCCGGAATGCTGGCACCCAGTGCCGGGGCCTGGCCGCTCCCCCGGGAGCGAGGCCGGAGCCTGGGCGGGATGAAATCCATACCCCACGTTGATTTAGCCCAGATGAGCGCCGCATCCCTGCTCCTTTTTTCTTGCTGGGTGTTTTTGGATGGGCTCCATTCAAGCTGTGAGGTAAAAATGCTGCCTTTTGCCTTTCAATTAACCCCCCTATTTTTAACTCAAATCTGGCCTCCCGACTCCTCCGAGTGTTGGAATCCAAAAGAAATCAAAACACTTCTATCCTTGCTGCAATGATGAGCAGTCCCCCCGGTCCCTAAATATATAAATTATCAGGGCTTGGATTAAACAACATCCCCCTACCTCCTCCCTGGAAGTGCTCAAGGCCAGGTTGGATGGGGCTTGAAGCAACCTGGGATAATGCAAGGTGTTCCTGCCCACTGGGATGGTCTTCACGGCACATCCCAACCCACCCCATCCCAGGATTTGATGATTCCAGGACATTGAGACTTGGCAGTTGTTCATATTGCCAGTTTAATTTTTTTTTTTTTTTTAAATCCCTCTCTGAGCCACACGACTCCCGTGCTCATAATCAGCGCCGCGTGGAAGTGATTATATTAGAGGCCTTTTTCCAGTGCGTGCACTCGGATCAAGATGTAATATGCATTTCATATCCCCTGACTCCCTGTCCTAAAATAGAGACAAAACACTCTGTAATGTCAGATTGCTTTGAATTAGTTTTAATTTGATTAGAAATATCCCACAAGGCTCCCCGAGTACACAGAGATTATGGATAATTAATGCCGTGATCAATTAGATCTGAATTGTTCGTCCATCAAGAAGCAATAACATGGGCTCTGATTTTCAAAGAGTTTTTCCCTTAATCCTCTTGTTCTCGGGCGCTTTATGAGGAGATACAAAAGCTCCTAAATTAGGACAACACGATATTGCACATTCGGAAAAAAATCCCTCTGCATATTATTTATAAGTCTGAGAGGGGGATTCTCATCCAGTGCAGCTCAGGGGAGTTGAGCTGATCCCAAATTCCTCCCGAAAGGAGGTGCATCCCCTCACAACCCCATGGAAACAGCTCCTCCACTCATAATTAGTTGTCTGGCTCCATCCCTATGTGATTCCTGAGGATCTGTAGAGGAGTAAAACTCAATTAATTTCCTGTGTTTGAGGCAAAATTTTTTAAATTTCCAAATAAGTTTAAGTTGAAAATTCCTAAATTAATAAAATTTGGCAATGTTTGGTGTTTGGATTCCAGGACAGCTTTGCCTGGTGCCACTGGTGCAGCTGCTAAGGTCTCAGCTCTGCCACACCATTGATGCCAGGATCGATCTGCACTGGGAGTTGTCCCCAGTCCCAACATCAGCCCTGTCCGACCTGGCTTTGGACACTCCCAGGGATCCAGGGGCAGCCACAGCTTCTCTGGGCAACCTGTGCCAAGGCCTCCCCACCCTCACAGCTGGGAATTCCTTCCCCATATCCCATCTCTTGCTGCCCTCTCGCAGTGGGAAGCCACTCCCCGTGTCCTGGCCCTCCAGGCCCTGAGACAATGCAAGAATTCTGTGCTGCCCCACAGCTGCTCATGGATAGAGCTGGTGCCTTTTCCTGAGGAATGGGAATGCCCAGCAGTGGCCAAGGGTCCCAAGGCACCACAGGCTGGCACAGGGAGCCAGAGGGTACCTGGACTCATACAACATCCTGACTTGGAATGAATCCACAATAGGATTCAAAGCTGGCCCTGCACAGGACAACCCCAAAATCCCCCCGTGTCCCTCTAGGCAACAGAGATAACCTGGGATATGTTTTATAAACAGGAAAAGAAGCTCAATCTGAACTCCACTCCCTGTGATTAATTCTACCTACCAGCTGTTCTTGCAGGGAATCCTCGCACCGTTCGCCGGGATTTATTGCACAATATTCCCATTTCCAGGCACGCACCTACAAGCAGGACCAGGAGAAGGGTTTGGACCCGGGTGAGCATCCCCGGGCGGGAGGGGTGCCTGCAAGGAGGCAGGAGGCTCCATCCTGGAGGCACAGCTGGCGTGGGAAGCGCACACCTGCCCTCCGCCGGGATTCCAGCCCGTGACCTCACAGGTGTGAGGAGAAGGCGCCGGCCCCTTCCGAGGGCGCTAGGAACGCTCGGCAAGGTGGGAATTGTCTTCCAGTGTATTACATGAGAAAGTCCTGAATAATTCATGGAGATTTATTATTCCATGAGTAATCCCGGCCCCAGCCAAAAGCAGGCGGCTGAAGCCCCAAGGAATGTTTTCCTCCAAACTGCTACACATGTCAGTCTGAGAGCCCAGGGATGAATATTTTAAGGACAACAACCTCTTTTGCCCGTTTTCCCAGACTGTGCCACCAGAGATTCCATCCAGGACTTGCCCAAACTCCTCATCTACACTTTGGGAGGCAGGAAAACAATGTGACACTTGCTCCCAGCTGGAAAAAAGTGCACCAATGTGTTCAAAATTCCTCAGGAAATGGGATTTCCCCTCCTCTTCCCATTGTTGGATTCACTGATCTGGTTTTCAAAATTCCCTCTCAGTTGTTTTGTATTTTCTGGGCTGATCCATATGATTCATCCCAGATCACTGATCCCAGGATGAGGAGAATTCAGTGTGTCAGCACTGGCCGTGGGAATGCTCCTCTCCATCCCTGGATTTGCAAACCCAGTGCTGTATTTTTGGGAGAGTCCGGGATTTTGGGAGGAGCAAATGAGACTGAAACCACGTGGAATCAATTGTGGAGTCTCAAATAAAGCCGTAAATCGGGGTTTCCAATCATTTTGCAATAAGGCAAAGTAGTTTGTTCTTGAGGGGATAAAATGTTGGGATTGGTGATTGCAAATTTCCTTAATGATTAATAAACAGGATGAAAATAATTAATATTTCAGGGTGATATTTATCCAATTCTGACAAAATAAGAGGAAATATGTTTGTTACCATAATAGAAGCATAATGAAAACATCAGCAAATAATCAATTTCTTTTCAATTTATAATGAAAACTCCCAATGCACTTTTTGGTTCCAAAACCCTTTTCTATGTCATTTCTCCTGGCCCAAGCGGGATTTTTTTCTTTTGACAAAATTGGGTGTTTCCAGCAGTGTTTTCCCATGAGGAAATGTTTCAGTGAACACATTCCCATGGGGATCTGGGATTGGGTAATGAGGTGTAAAGGAGTACCCTGCACTAAAAACCATGGAATTATGGAATGATTTGGTTGGAGGAGACCTTAAAGATCAACCAGTTCCACCCCCTGCTGTGGGCAGGGACGCCTTCCACTATCCCGGTTTGCTCCAGCCTGGCCTTGGATACTCCCAGGGATCCAGGGGCAGCCACAGCTTCTCTGGACAACCTGTGCCAGGGCCTCCTCATCCTGTCAGCCAGAAATTCCTTCCCAATATCCCTTCTATCCCTTTCCTGGGGCACTGGGAAGCCATTCCCTGTGTCCTGTCCCTGCAGGTCCTTCTTCAGCTCTCTGGAGCCAGAACAGGGATGTGTTGGAGTCCCCTCCGCACTCCTGGAGGGTCCAAGGAAGGACGACATGGCACTCACTGCGCTGGCCTGGGATCAGTCCCAGCATGGACTCCGTGGATCCTGGAGGGCTTTTCCAGCCTCAGTGATCCTGGGATTCTGTGATTCCGTGACGAAGAGGTTCCTCTAATTGCTTGGAATGAGTTCTGGTCAAAGCCACATGTGGGCAACGTGTGTGTGTGGGAGGAGGAGGCTGAGCCCCCTCTTAGTTCTCCGGGTGATTCCCCAGGAGGGGAAGAAAGGCCCTTGCAGGCACACCCGGAGCCACTTTGCATTATTTTGTGTCACTCGTTCCTCATTTGTTGCTCTGCATATTGTGCCATTATAACAGGAAATTACATTTGCATCTTGTGTGGCACAAGCATGTTGTGAATATCATAAAAACACATATGGTCATAAAGGGTTGGGAAAAAAAGGCGATAAAACTGACATTTAGGAAACAGCTTTGGAAAAGAGAAAACATGTTCGGGGAGCTTTTGTGCAGCTCTTCCCTGTGAAAAATTCTGGGCTCTCAGTTTAGAAGCCTTTTCAGCAAACCTTAATTTTTTGACAAACTTCCTAATTTTTTCCCGTGCAAACTTCTTAATTCTTTTTAAACACTTCCTAGCCCTTTTATAAACTTCTTTTTTTTTTTTTCTTGAATTTTTAATAATTTCGGATATTGGATGAAGCTATAATATTTTGGGGTGATTGGAAATGGGGTTTCAGCCACTTGGACATTGGTATGTTTGTGGTGCAGGCTGGGATTGATGTGAATATCCCTGAATTCCACTGGATCCTGCCTGTGGAGTTGAAGGAGGATGAGTTGACCTCACCATCCCTTTATACCAGAATTCTGGACTAGCAGAAGTCCATGTACATTATAAAATATTACCTTTAAATAAGCAGAAATAAATAACTAGGTTAAGATTTTCATTAGAGGTCAGAGATCCTGGATTGAAAAGCAGAAAGGCTTTTCAGCAGATAAAGTTCTCAATAAAACCCTCCTCTCCAAATACATTCCCTCTGGTTTTATCTCTCCCATTCCACTCCCTGGCTCATGTCAGGGTTAACAACTCGCTGTCAGGGCCGTGTGTGCCCACGTGGATCATCCCAGAGCTGCCAGGGGATGGTTCTGCACATCCAGGTACATCAGCATCCTCTCGGAGCTGCCCTTGGTCCAAGGGGATGTCTGGGGCAACATTCCTGCCGGTCACTGCCGTGTGCTCCCAGCAGGAAAGTCATTCCAATTTTCCAGGGCTGTAAACTGCAAGCCTTTTATCTGGAGCCTCTAACACGGTCTGTGACAAGCAGATCCGACACGAGCGTGCTATGCCATAAATCCTCCAAAATGTTCCTTTACACAGAAATTACGGGGCTGATTCATGATCCAAAGGCGGATTTTTGGCTCTTGCCAAGTCGCCATTGCTCCCTTCTGCTTGGAACGATCAGGAGAAGTGTCTACCAAGCAAAGGAGCTCTGCATCACAGGAGGAGGAGGAGGAGGAGGAGGAGGAAGTCTTACAAGCTGCACCAAAAATCCTGGTTTTCCAGAGGATTTCACTCCCTTGCAGCTGTGGACTGTCTGGCAACTGCTGTGTGAGGACATCCAAGGAAGCCTGGATTTACACCCTGCTCAATGCAGAGGGCTTTCCATAGGGGCTGTGCAATTTGGAAGTGGGCACCTGTCCATCCTGTGTCACCTCCCTGCAGGCCTCTCCTCGTCCCCACAGTGTTCCTTCCCACTGTGTCTTCAGGCAGGGATTCCTGCTGTGCTCCCAGGTTTGGCACGTGAGGTTATCCAAGGGATGGAGGGCCAGGACACACGGCATGGCTTGCACTGCCATCCAGCCCCATTCGGGGCAGCCATTCCGAGCCGGTGGATTTTGTCCAGCACTGCCGTGTCCACGGGGAGGGAGGGCACAGCCCGCTGCGGCCGCGGCAGAGCCGGCGGGGCCGGGCCCCGTCCCGCCTCGCGCCGCCACAGAGCCCTTCCCGCCGCTTTCACCTGAGGCCTTCCCGCCTCCGGCCCGTCCCTCACGGCTTTCCCGCCCTTACCCCGCGTCTGCCTTCCCTATCCAGCGGGACGCTGGACGCGGGCGGCTGTTCCCCCCGCACTTCCCTGGTCCCCCGCCGAGCATCTGGGCTGGCGCTGCCGGCGGAGCCGCGGAGAGACATGGAAAAGAGGGGGAGCGTTGGGAATGCGGAGCCAGGCGCTGCCTGACAAAGTTGTGACTTGCAGAAGCGCAAGGTAATAGAAGGGAGAATTCCCCCTCCCTCTCCTGACAGCTGCCGGTTTGTCGGCGGCTCCCACGCCGGTGTAATTCTTCCCCCTAGTTTTCAGTCATGGAATAGGTGCCATTAAAGCAGGAGCTGCTGCAGAGCCCCAGAGGAAGCCCCTGGCCCGGCTGGGGCTGGGTTTGGGGTGCACACAAGCTGGCCGAGGACGCGGGGGAGCGGAGGGAGGCTGGAGGAGGCTGCCCGGCGTGCCCAGATGTCCTCGGCAATACGTGTCCCCATCCACTGCTCCGTGACTCATTCCTTCGCCGGCTGAATGGAGGCGATTGTCGCATCTCCACGGAGCCAGTAAAACCAGGGAACGCGCACCGACCAGCTCCTCTCCGTGCGGTACAGCTCCTCCATCCCGCGGCGTTCCCGAGCCCAGCGCCCGAACCCGGGGCCTTGTGGGCTGAGGCAGCGGGAGGAAGGGGAGAAGTTCGGAGCTCCGGGGAACAACTGAGGGGTCAGTTCGCCCCTCAAGAAACAGAAAGGGCTTGCAAAGTGTGAATGGGGTGTGGGGCACAACTGAGCCCCTTCCAGCCTCCCACAGCAAGAGCAGTGTCAGGATTTACACCCCAAAGCGGTGCCACGCGGAGCCACTGGGATCCAACACGGTGGGCTGGGCCTGCCCCTGCCAGCAGCCTTCAGCACCGCCCCATTCCCGCTGTTCACTCCGATCCCTGCTTCCACGCTCTGCTGTCAGATGGATATGAACATTCCATCCCTCCTGACTTTACACAGGTGTCATATTTGTTGCCGAGCACCCATAATTTTGGGAGGAGTGTTTGCACTGCAAATGGAAACCTGTCATTTCCCCGCGTCTCCCTTCCCCAGCTCGTTCCATCAGCTAATTTCGTCAGCCATTGCAGCTGGAGGTTTCACGTCTCCTCTGTTAAATCAGGACAATGCTGCTCAGATTAAAACTGAAACACACATCAAAAACCCCATAAACACCTACAGTTTCCCCCTTTCTGCCTAAAATCTCATCAGGAGCCATCAAAAGGAGGTGAATGGTACAGAAAGTGGAATATTAAGCATTTTCCTGTGCTGTGGCACCATGGACACAAGCAGGACAAACAGAGCCTTCCCTGCTGCACAGCCACATCCATTTTTAAAAACAGGCCTTCTGTGCTTTCTTTTTTCAGCTCCATCTCCCCAAACCAAGGGAAAGATGTTCTCAGTTAGCGGGATTAAAAAGCAAAGTGTGGCACAAGTATCCTGGCAGCCTCGGCGGCGCTTCCCTAAAACTGTCTGCCACGGGCACAGCTGAAATTAAGTTGGGATTTAATGGCAAAACAACACCAGAAAATGGAGCTGGGGAAAAAAAATTACCAACCCAAACCCATCATTTTTGGAATGGATTGAATGAGAGAGGTCCCCATGGCCACATGGAGAGGCAGATGCGGCTGAGGATGGAAGCTCTGCCTTCCAATGCTGGGAGAGGCAGGATGACCACGGGCAGGAGGAGGATGGAGATATCCTGCTCCAAAGCTGTCACTTGGCCGTTTGCATGCTCGGTAAGTTCCTCATAAGCAAAAGTCTCTTGATTGCTGTTCCAAAATTGGAAATTGGAATCAGAGAAAGAGAAATGGGATGAAAATGAGATGAGGGGAAAAAAAAGAGAAATGGTGTTTTGGAAGCCTGTTCAGGTCTATAATCTCCTGTGATGTTTGTACTGAGAGAATAAATCCATGCTCTGTTCCAGGCTTGGGATAGCAGGGAGGGAAATATCCCCCTTTCCTTGGGCATGGAACTATTAAGGTTGGAAAAGACCTCCAAGATTTCTGAGGAGCAAGGGTGGTCAGGCCTTGGCAGGGGCTGCCCAGGGAGGGAGTGGAGTCGCCATCCCTGGAGGTGTCCAAGGAAGGATTGGCCATGGTGCTCAGTGCTCTGGGCTGGGGGACAAGGTGGCATTGGGCACAGGACATACTCTGTGGGCTGGGAGGGCTTTTCCAACCAAGTTTTTCAGGGATTCTGCAATACCCATGGCCAACCCTCAAATGAGGAAAAGAACTGTGCTCAGGCAGTTCATGTGGTCCTCGTGGAAGCTTCAAGTGTTTCCACTGCAGGCCTGTGTGTTCCTGTTGTGCGTCCGTTTGTTTTGCTCTTCTCCAGGGCAATGTTGTTTTTATCTGGTTCTCAGGAGCTTCTCCTGGCCATCTGCACCGCCCCGCTCTCCCAGTTATCCGCCAGAGCCCTTTGGGTTGTTTTAGGCGTGGCAGGAATCTCCTGCAGCAGCCCCACGCCGACAGCCAGCTTAGCTTTATCTTCCCCGGGAAAAGGCAGTGGAAGCAGTGCTCCCTGCGCCGGTGGGGCTCGGGGAGGGGACGGAAGCGGAGGGAGTGGGGGCTCCATCCCAGCCCCGTGCTAACAATGCTCTTTCAGAGGCTCATAATGAACCCTTTGAGAACACAGAGTTATTTGGAAAAGTCCCGAACTGTGAGAAATATGCGCATGTTGTGGTTGAGTCACCAGTTGGCACGGGCCACACCGGCACACAGTTCTGTTTTTTAAGTGCACTTTTCTTCCTCGGATCCACAGACAAGGGGCCATTATCAGCTTTAATTTAATCTACGCCCCAGAATAGCTGCACCCGGCCCAGTCCTGCTGGAAAACTCTTCCAGGAGAATATCGGTCTTGATTTTGAGCTTCCAGTGCCTGCATTCTCATCCCTCTTGGAAATTTGTCCCCAAACCTGCTTATCTCGAGCTTGAAATTATTTGGCTGCAACTTCCCCCCAGACCTCAATGCCTTCCTGCCTGCAGGATTAAGGGATCCATTCCAATCTCTCCTTTGGCAGGTGTGTGAAAGCCTCTGCTGTCTCACACCTTTTCCTGTCCTTTTTGTTAAATTAGCATGTTTCTCCTATGGAATTTAGGGACCCGTGTGCCTCAAAGCTGCTCTGGGTTTGTCCACTGTAGGAGACACTACCTAATCCTTAAACATTTCCTTGGATACACAGTGTCCCCCCTCAGGACTTGTCCAACCAGGATGTGTCCGTATGGACCAGACAGGAGGGGAAAAGGCTCTGCTCAGAGCACCCCCAGGCACTGGGTGATCCAGGGATCCTGCACTCCATGTTTTCTGGGTGGCCTGAGGCATCTCCCACCCCTAACCCACAGCCATCCCTGTCAGGGCGAGGTAGCTCCCTCCATCCGGTGTTATCCCACAAGGGCACGAGCAAGGACACGATCCCAAACTCAACTGAAAAGTTCCTTTTTCCGTTTGCCTTTCCTTTATGGAAATCTGGGAGCCGCCAGTGTGGCAAACGTGCCCCTGCCCTCTCGCTCAGCCTCAGAGGCTGGGCACGGAGCAGCAAACCCCACACTTCCTGCAAGTGCCCGAGTTTTGGCTGTGGAGGAGCTCTGGGCGGGCGTGGGGCGCGCGTGACCTGCCAGTGCATTGTTGTGGAAGTGCTGATGGGATCAGGCACAGATGGGCGACACAGAGCTGTCAGAACCAGCCTGGATTTGAAAATGTTATAATTGGGATGGTAAACAAGTTCACAAGGACCCTATTGAGGCAAGGGATTGCCATGGTAACAGACCAGAAAAGTCTGGGAATGAGGAAGGGATCGATAAGTGGGGGCAGTGGAGGGAACGGTGCTCCCACCGTGCTGGTCCCTTCCCGGGTCTGGGAGAGGGAACGTGGGGTCCAACCTCTCCCCGCTCTCCAGAGGGACACTGTTGATCCAAGCACTGAGCTTTCCTGAGATAAACCCACCGGGTCTCCCACCACCCAACTCCCGGGAAGCGGTCACAGCTCCCACCCGGGCAGGGCTCAAGGTGTCCTGCGCAGGGCCAGGAGTTGGAGTCACAGTCCAGGTGTGCCCTTTCCAACTCAGGATATTCTGTGATCTTTCCACCAGGGAACAGCATGGAGAGCAATCCCCACTGTGCTGCTCCAGCCTTTCACAGAGTTTTAGGGTGAGAAGTTGGAGGTGGTGAAGCAAGAAACTAAAAAGTTCTGTAACAAAACTACCCTTAGCAACTTATGTACTCCAAACCAGTATTTTTTTAAAGCCCTATTTTATTAATCAGTTATTTGTCTTTAGTAGGACAATACTTCACATTCCAAGATGGATGTGAAGCCATTTTCCTCACTATAATAAACCAATAAAATTAGTTTATAGGCAAAAACAAATGTTAAGGGCTTGGTGGCACTGAAACCCCCTGAACAAATCTTTTTTAAGTGGCATTTACCCTGTGACTTGGGGAAAAGGGCACAAGAAGGAGTTTATCTTCCAATAATCAGGACTTGAACTTGGCATCAGTCTGTTGATTTGGGGTGGGCTGGGTCTGTCTTCCTTTTGTGGCTCAATGAGGGAAAAAATAGGATTTTGCTCTCTAGGGTTACTTTGGAGAACAAAGGTTTGGTTGGGAAGCAAATCCTGCATTAGAAAACAGAATCCCAGAATCACTGAGGTAGGAAAAGCCCTCCAAGACCATCATGTGCAGTCTGTGACCGATTCCCACCTGGAACTCTGTTCCATTATCTAACATTCCCAACTGAAAAAGGTTTTAGGAATTGCTTGGAGCCTTAAGGAAGTGCCCAAATGCTGTGTTCATTTGGTGGCACTGAGGAAAGGAGGACCTGGCTCCCAGGCTGGAACAGCCCCAGAGCTCATCAGCACTCCCACATTCCTCACCCTCTGGGATGAGATGTCTCCTGGGACTTAGTCAGCTTATATGGGAAAAGGCCCTTGAAATACATCTGCCTTCATGCTGGAAATCAGTGGATTTGAAGTCAGAAGGGCTGGACTTTTCCAAGAGTGGAGAGTGAACACATGTTCAGCAAAGGACCCAGATTTTCCCATCCCTCTCCGAGCTGCACGGCAGCTCTATCCATCATTTTTCCAGTTGCTGCATTCCGTTCCAATCCCAGTGAACTGCTGGGAAAGATCTTTGATAATAACTAGCCACCAAGACCTGGGAGACTTCATTTATTACAGCATAATACCCACATTCCCCAGCTTGTGCTGGACCATATGGAGCGCTCTCCGCTGAGTTTGGCGGAGTTACTGGGGTGAAACAAGGATGGATTTTGTTCCTCATTCTCTTCAATTATGCCATAGATTGGATCATGCAGCAAACTCCAGCAGATCATCTGGGCATAGCAATCAACCCCGAGGAGCACATCACTGAGCTCCTCGGTGCCAAAAAACACAGCGCTCGGAGCAGAGACTCCGGCAGGAGCAGATCCTGGGAGCAAATCAATAGGGCTTAGCACTCACTGGAAGCTAAAAGTGGGAACACACACCTCAGTCTGTCACTGGCAGGCAGGAAAAGGCTTTTGGGAAGAGTGTGTTTGTGTGCTGAGACAGAGGGAAGAATTTTATCCGAGATCAGTTTCTTTGGATCTTACACTAACCATCACTAACCTGGGAAATCAGGAAACCTGGTCCTGTCTGGTGCCCAGAATTCCTGTAGAGATGTTCTTTTTTCAAGCCCAGAACCAGCCAGTATTTAGCAGTGACCACGATGGGACCATAATGGTTCCAGCGTCCAGATGCTGTGGCCACATTTCCATGGAATCTGGAATGGTTTGGGATGGAAGGGACCATAAAGCTCATCCAGTGCCACCCCTGCCATGGGTAGGGACACCTTCCACTAGCCCAGGTTACTCCAACCTGGCCTTGGACACTTCCAGGGGTGGGGAGTCCCCAGCCTCTCTGGGCAACTTACACCCAAACTGCTGTGCCTGTGCTTAACTGTCCCCCAAAATCTCTCTGATAAATAGACCATAATTTAACACAAGTCCCCTTTTTGGTGCATAAGGCCTAATAGCATATGACATTTATTATTCAAAAGAGGTGGCAAACGAATCAAGACATTGATTCAATGTGAACAGGCAGAATGTGATCCCTGCTCCTGCCTCTCCGAGCCATAAATAATAGAACGGTTCCCATTCCCATTCCATTATTGCTAATAATGAGTTATGGGTAAAGCCACCACGTCCCTCGCAAAAAGCAAGATATAGCTTTGCTTATGGGTGATTATTAGAGGCTAAAATAAAGAGATTGATGCCCCAAAAAAAGTCTAATTAGCGTTAGTCTATTGGAGAGGAAGCTGAGCATGCTGCTCTAGCACTGCCAAATGAAATTAAGGCCCAATTATTGATAAATGAAGAGTGGTTTGTGCTGGAGCCTGGCCTGGAGTCGAGGAAATACATCTGTCATTTGGCCTGCACAGGAGTCATTCATGTGTGACACGGCATCCTGTGCATTTATCATGCATCTGTAGATTTTTGGTTTAATTCACTTAGCTGTCTAACGAGATTCGGGGCCGGTGCCTTGCGCCGCGGCAGGATTTGGGCTGACAGATGCGGCTGGGGGCTGAGGTGGTGTGTGACACCACAAGCCATCCTGCATGTTAATTATTAGTGAAACCACTGTGCCCCTCCACTAATGGGCTGGTTTATCTGTGCCGTGGCTTTTCCAGCCAGTAATTTCCCGGTGGCTGCAGGGCAGGTGGGACACTAGCTGGATCAAGGGACCGCTGTTGCTCGGTGTCCTCGCTGCTGCTGTACCATTTCCATAGAAATTGGTGGCGGAGGTGTTTGAAGCAACCCCACATTCCTCCGCTCCCTTGAGACTCCAGAAATGAGATAAGCGGGGTCAGAACTGCCCGCTCCTCATAAAGCTCAAAGTGGTGCAATAGTTTATTAAGTCTATTGTCAATGCAAATGGAAAGCAAAGGTCTGTGGGCACGATAAAGCTGCAGCAGGACTGTTGCAGTGCCAGCTCGGCGCACGGACGGGAGGCAGATTTATCCCGTCTCACTGCAGTTGGATTTTAAGTTCGTGGTGGCTCCGTCGTCATCTTGAGGGGAGAACTGAAAATAAATGTCACAGGGGGATGGGGTTTTGTAAGGAGTTCTGAGGCAACGTGAGGACAGGGGATGCCAGAGACCTCCTGAAGTGAAAAAGGGGAGGTTTAGGTTGAATATTGGGAAGAGATTCCTGGCTGAGAGGGTGGGCAGGCCCTGGCACAGGTTTCCCAGAGAAGCTGTAGCTGCCCCATCCCTGGGAGTGACCACAGCCAGGCTGGAATAACCTGTGCTATGGAAGGTGTCCCTGCCCATGGCAGGGGGAGGAACAGGATGATCCTCAAAATCCCTTCCAGCCCAAAGCACTCTGTGATTCTACAGGGATTCAAACCCCCCTGGCCAGAGCTCTTGGCTTCAGAGGTACCAAAATACCTGCCGAGGATCTGGGGCTTGGTGTTGATGTCCCCGGCACCACAACACATGGGGATCACGCCTCGGGAAGTGCCTTTTCTCGGCAGGCACCTGATAACATGGCTGGGATGTAGGTTGGAGCTGTCACAGGTGTCAGAGCTTTGCTGCTTCCAAAGGGCCCCGTGAGAGCTCTGCCGTGTCTTTTAATACCCAAACGTTTTTGGAAATCTGCCCCAATTTTAAGTAGGGCAGGAAAAGTCTCATCATCCAAAAGAGCTGCAAATCATTTCTCTAGATGAGAAGTCAACTTCCCAAAGGCACCACCTGATTCCTGCTCCTCAGTCCCATTTAAAGGAAGCTGTGCCATGGATCCTGGGTTTCCCTAGGGGTTGTCCCTGCTCACTCCTGACCATCACCAGGCTCTGCTCTGGCACCAGCCGTGGCTGCCATGGAGAAACCCTGAGCATGGGGAGGTGCCAGTACACAGGTTGCCCAGAGAGGTGGTGGAAACCCCATCCCTGGGAGTGTCCAAGGCCAGGCTGAACGGGGCTTGGGATAGTGGAAGGTGTCCCTGCCTGTGGAACGAGATGATCCTTAAAATCCCTCTAATCTAAACCATGCACAATCTTTCCATCAGTATTAGAGACACTGAATACCCCAAATAATATAAACCAAATCCTTTCTGGAAGGTGTTTCTCCTTGTGACATTCCTCTATGTCCCTCCGAAGCATAGGAATTGTCCCTGGCTGCTGTTCCCTGGATATTTCTCCCACTGAGCAGCGCTGGGCCTCCAATATGAGCTGCATTTCAAATATTAAAAATAACAATGCGGTGTAATTCCACTTACTCATCCTAACTCGATTTGGGGCCGCCAGCAAAAGCCGGCTGCCATATGGAGATTTGCTGGCCACTTGTGCTGGGTGATGCAGCGCTCGGCGGGCGCCACGCGGGCAGAGCTGCTCCTTGGCCACTCCTGTGGCCACGGGCACCAGGGCCCAGCTCACCTCTTCCAGTACATTTTACTGGTTTTGTCCTCTCTGGCTCCCCAGAGCACCCCAGCCATCCCTCTGAGGTGCCATCCGCATGGCGGTGCAGGCTCTGCTGCCACCCCCAGACCCCGCGGCCGTCCCAGCCCTGTCCCTCGCAGTGTCCCGGGGTGGTGCAGGGAAGGAGCAGGACCCGTCCCGGCCCCGCGGATGCTCCCGGCTCACCTTGTCCGTGCCCACCCGCTCTGTGACCGCGCGGCTCGCTCACAAAAGCGATTTTGTGCTGCCAAGCACAGTTTTGTGTTTACAAAAGAATATGCAAAGCAGTGCTAAGTAGAGAATGACATTTTCCCCCTGACGAAGAGCCAGGTTTCCCCGCGCTCCCGGAAAGCACAACTCCGTCCCCGACGTCAGTCGCGCCCCGCGGGGGCTCGGCAACACCTTGCACGGGGCTGCAGCACCCCGGGCTGGGGAAGGTGTCCCTGCCCCTGGCAGCGGGTGGAACTGGGTGCGCTCTGAGCTCCCTTCCTGTTCCAGCATTCCCTGCTTTTCTGAAAACGCAGCTCCGTGCGTTGTGGAGGGCTTGCTACAGTGTCTTTCAAAGAGACCTAATCCACAGCGTGGAATAAAAAGAGTAAATTGTATTTTTCTGTATGATTAAAAAAAAAAAAAAGGCACTTCAGTAAAGTTCTTGCTGAAAAAAAAAAAACAAAGCATGAGGAAAATAGACTCCAACAAGCTGAGCTACAGAGACACAACAATAGCTGCAGGGCTGAGACCTTGGAAAGAAGCTTGTGCCCGGGGAAGGGTTTTACAGGGAGTTTTAAACCACTTTCAAATGTCAGGTTGGGTTTTTTGACGTGGTTACGTTCACCCCATAAAAATAAAGTGATTTGAAGACCCTTTGGGGGCCCTGGAGCAGCTCCCGCTCTTACCATAGAGACTGTGCTTCACATGTTGGTTTAAGCTGCTTATTGCCTTTTATGACACTCTGGTTATTAGGTTAAATCAGCAGCACTTGCATTCAGAAGCTCTAGTGATCACATGCAATACGTGGACGGGTAGGGACTTTTATGTGAGGAGAATAAATGATCTCTGTATTTCCCGAGGGTTATCAGGGGACCCTGAATGGGAACTGCCTGAAATCCAGCCTTTATTTTGGCAGGAGTGGCGCTTGGTAGGGTGAAGTGTAATGACCCAGTAATCTGCTCCTTAGCAGGGAGCTGCAAAGTGGAATGTTTCACCTTGTCAAACGAAGGGGGCTTTTAAAAACACTGAATACTCTGCCTTCCCTTTGTGTGTCTGCCCCAAGGCCGAGCAGCTTGGAGATCGCAACCTGTGCTGCTGAAAGGTGTCCCTGCCCGGGGCAGGGGGTTGGCGCTGTATGGTCTGTAGGATCCTGTCCAGCCCAACCATTCCAGGTCTCTCTGGGCTCTCCATCCCATCTGCAGGGACAGGGGCAGGCTGGAGCTCCGGCTGCCTAGGGACGCTCGGCACAAGGATTGCTAAACCACCGCGCGCTGTAATGTGTTATGACATAGATCAGCTGTTGTTTTCCAGTCTCAAAGGAAACCTTGTGGAATCTCATTCCTTTGACTGTATTAAATTAGCTGCAAATGTTGTCCTTTAAACACAAACTCAAGGCCCTTTCGCTGGAAAATTGAACGTGGATGGCGAGGCCGGCGAAATCTCTTTAAAGCTATTGTTTCTTTGGAGATGTGGTTTACCTTTAGTGTTATAACAAAGTAAATTAATAAATGAAGGGGTAGGAGAATTGTTACTATAGCAATCCCCATGGAAACATCAAAAATGCCACAAACACTCATCCTCAGCCTCCAGCTCCTGGGAGAGCACGACTCAGGGTAGAACACGGGGACGGCTCCTCTGAATTCAGCCAGATCTCTGTTCTCTTTAAACTGTGCTCAGGGAAAAGTAAAGCTCTCGAATAAAGGGGAATCACAGAAGCAATTCAGTTAGAAAAGCCCTTTCAGCCCATGCAGTTCACCCTGTGCCTGATGCTCACCTTGTCCCCCAGCCCTGAGAACTGAGTGCCATGTACAGTCCTTCACTGGGCACCTCCAGGGGTGGGGACTCCACCACCTCCCTGGGCAGTTCCAGTGCCTGACAGCCCTTTCCATTCAATATCTTGGATATCCACAGATCCCCCAAAATAAAAGACTCTTCCTACCAGACCTAGTGAGCACGTTGCTTTGGGAAGTGCCTCTGTTGCCCCCAGGCTCTGCCCCCCTGGTGACCCTCCACAGGGTTTCCCAAGCCCTCTGTTGGGAAACAGCTCCACAAACAGCGGCACAAGGCCTTGCCCTGGTATTGGCACCCAGTTTGCATTTTTCCTCCATCCCCTCATGTCTCTGCAACATGAGAAGGCTCTGGAGCTGCTCAGCTCTTGCCATGGCCACCCTTCCAAAGGGGGAGGAGGGAGCAGGACCAGCAGCCACGGTTTGACTGCGGCATGAAAGAAAAAGGCACCTGTTGAAAGAGTTTCTGGGGGTTCAATCCTGACATTCTCCTCCAAAATTGATCTTACTTTAGGAGAATTTCCCAGTGAATTGAATGCCATCAGCCTGAGCGAGGTGGAGCAGTGGTCCCACACCTCTGGGCATCCTGCTGTGGCTTCCAAAAAGGGACACATGGAATTCCTGGCTGTGAGGGGTGTTGGGGGGGTGAATGGCACGGGCTGCCCAGAGAAACTGTGGGAAGTGTCCAAGGCCAGGTTGGAGCGACCTGGTCTGTGGAAGGTGTCCCTTGCCCATGGCAGGGGGTGGAATGAGATGAGCTTTAAGGCCCCTTCCAAGCCTGGAACTGAGGTGCTCAAGGAGCAAAGGCAGGAGCGAGGTCAGGGCTGGAAAACAGCCACATTCCATGCTCAGCATCCGTCCGGGGATGAGCTTGGCTCCTGATCAGGGCTGACAATTAGGCCGTACAGTTAATATTTTTACAGCTGTTTTATTAATAACACATACAGAGCATCCAGCCAGGATTTGTTGGAGACACCTCAGGAAAACGAATGATGTAAATAACAGATGGATGAGGAATAGTCTCACAAACAGGCATCAAGATATTCCCATCTTGTTTAGAAGGAATTTAAATAGACAGATTGGAGATAAACAGGCAAACTGAGAAGCGGAGAGGGTGGGAATGGGGCTGGATAAACCTCCAAGGTGCCTGGGGAGTCCCTCAAGTCCTCAGGATCGTGCCATCCATACAGATGCGGGTGTGCCCACCTGGAGCAGCCGGTGGGAGCACAGAGGAGCCTTTCCCCTGTGTCTCCCACCCTGGCTGGCCTGGTTTAACCCTTGCAGGATCTCACTCCCAGCTCCCCAGCCTGGAAATGGTTAATTAGGACAATTTCATCACCCCTGAAATGATTTTGCCTTTAAATCTTAACTCTGCTATTCCATGGTTTTGCTTCTCTGACTGTCTTGGATTTTTGGGGCAGAGCAATAAGAAGGGAGAAGGGGGACGTGACCTAGGAAGGGACTGACTGGTTAGTGCATTTTTGGGGCAAACAGCTGCCAAATGTGAGCACTGCATGAGCTGATAAACATCCCCAGTGGGTGACACACTAATGCTTTGTGTATGGAGGGTAAACCAAAATCATCTGGCACCAGTAGCCGGTGAATCATAGGGATTTGCACTTGGATTTGTACCTTGGGATTTCCTGTGGAGCTTGGAGGGCTCGGAGACCCGGTGGTTAACAGCTGGAACTGGAAGTCCAAGTTATCCGGAGTGTCATGGGAGGAGGGCACGGGGGTAGACAGAGGGGTCTGGCCTGGAGAAGAGAAGGGCCTGGGGAGCCTTGAGGGACCCTGGCAGTGCCTAACAGGGCTCCGGGAGAGCGGCCTGTCCCTGATGTGGGCACAGTGTGATTGAAAAGCCGTGTGGATGTGGCACTTGGGGACGTGGGTTGGTGGTGGCCTTGGCACCGCTGGGGGCTCAAGGCCTATTCCAACCCCAGTGATCCCATGGTTCTATGATTCTAAAGGATTCTATGATTATATCCTGGCAATGTAACTGAATTTTGGTAACTTTAGGCCACAGGCATAGAAACTTCCTGAACCTCATGGAAGCCTCTTCCCAGGTACAATGGGCAGGGATGGAGCCGTGCACCAGAGCTCCCACCAGGAGCTGCTCTGCTGGATAAGGGGATAATCAGGCATTTCAGTGGAGATAGTTAAAGGATAAAGAGTAGAGGCAGGAAGTCTATGGAGCTCGGTTTGCAGAACTCTACAGTACAGACGCCTTAACACATAAATTTAACAATTATTATTGTGTTGCCCTTTTCTAAGAAAGGGTAAAGGAGATTTGTAGGAGCACTTAACACATGTAAATCCCTACCTCCTTAAAGCAAAGCACTGTGCTAAATGGGGCCATAAATATCAGGAGTATTCTGTCCTTTTGGAAATCATACCTTTCTTCCCCCTCCTTTCAATGCAATTAAACTGCGCCTTATTATAACACAGCTCTTGGGAACCAGGCATTTAAAAAACTCTGAACAGGTGTTTACGGAGAAAGACAACGATGTTCCTTGGGTTAAACGGAAGTTGAAGGCAAAGGCAAGAGGCAGTTTGTGGAAAACAGGGCCTGAATCACAACTTGCTGTTGCTTTGCCAAAAACAAGATCCAATCTCCACCCACCGCATCTCCTGCCCACGGGCGGGAGCTGAAACACTCACCTGGGGCTTCTCTTGAGTCCCTCAAAGAGCTGTGGCAGCAGAATCACTGAGGCTGGAAAAGACCTCAGGGATCACGGAGTGACTTTTGGGTCCTGCCGTAACTCCGCGCTGCTGCATCGCCGCCAGTGTAACTGCACTTGTACCGTGACGGTGGTGGCAAAGGGAATAACGAGGATCTTTGTGCATTTGGCACATTTAATCATATAATTATTTTTTTAAGGAAGGAGCAGGAATGTTCAATGCATTTCCCCCTTTTTTTCCATCTGTCGTGGCTGACGTGCAAGACTGGAGCTCTGCTAAGGAGGCTGCTCTGCCGAGCCGCCGCCTGATTAATATTTCAGGATTATTCGGGCCCCCGCTCTCGGCGCGGTGTCTGTTTGCAGGACATCTGGCTGCAACATGTGCCTCGTTAAGTTACACCTGTAAATCTGAGGTCAGCCTGGAGGGGCCCGTGGAAAGGGCCGGGAGAAGGGCTGTTACCGGTGCCAGGTGCGGGCACACACGGCGCAATAACCCTGCGCGGTGTAGGGTATCAGGAAGCAGGGTGGGTGTTAATCACCCCTGAAACACTCCTGCACCAAGCCTCGGTCTCACTGCGTCAGCCAGCGGCTGAAACAACCCACTGCAGGGCACCCTGGAAAGCCTCACTGTGCTCACACACGTCGTGTGACCCAGGCTGGGAGGGAGGGTTCAAAGCTGGCCCAAATCATTTGTATTCTGGATGGAAACCTCACTGGGTTTTTCCCCCTTGGTCACACTGAGTCAATCCATCACATAATGGAGCAAAGAGCAGGGGCTAGTGGTGGGGCCTCCCTGGCCCTCAGGACCAGCCAGGAGGGGCAGTTGCTTTCTGGGAGTGACTTTCTCACAGCCAGCCAGGAGAAAAGTCCAGGAAAAAGGTCACTGGTGGCAGCAGGCAGCGGGTTCCAGAGCCAGTCCTGACTGGGAGAGCAGCTCTACCGTAAGGACAGACCCCAGGAGGGAAGCAGAGCCCCTGGTAACAGGAAAAACCATCCCAGACATTAACCAAATGGGGAGGGTTTTAAGGAAATAGGGATACCTGCTCTCCTGGAGCCCACGGCTCCCTCTGAACTGAAGGGAGCTGTTTCCTCCAGCTGGGAATGGCAGCACAGGGATTTGTTTTTTCATTTCTTTGTTTGTTTAAGAAAACCCTTCCTGGAAAATTAGTTTCTTTGTTACTTTTCCCCTTTCTCCCCCTTTTCAGAGGCAGAATTAACAAATAGTTCATAAGGCATTTTCTGCCCTGCAGAAAAGCTTCCCCTAATTACCAGGGAATCTCTCCTGAGACAGGACTTGTGGGGTGGCCACATGTTGGGAAGTTGTGGATACCTAAAGGTTTGTTCCACTGAACGAGGGAACAAGGAAGGAGGGTTTGGATTGGAATCCTCCAAGGTTTTAAAAAGCATCAGCAGCTTTTTGGGGGCTCCATTTTTTCCAGCAGCTCAGTTTGTGCCACCCCATTTCTTTCTGCCTTTCCCAGAGGGTGGGTGATGGATTTCCCAGGCCCTTGCTCCTCCCAGACCTGGCTTCCAGCAGGTCAGGCCCATCCACATGGATAAGCTTCCGAAAAGGCTGGTTTTCCAAAAGTTTTAAAGTCTACTTTTCCACCAAGTACAACATACCGGATTTGGAAAAGGGGACGTCTCCTGTTTAATTTTGCCGTTGCCATAGTGATTGATTAAATAAAATAAAATAAAATAAAAAAACCAACCAACTTCAACTTGTAAATTCCAAATCCTAATTGTACTGACAACAATCTAAATGTGACTGGAACAGTGAGTCACACTCCAGATTATGTGTCTCAAATAGGTTTTAATTTCAATCTAACAAGGCAATTATTGTACAGTATGTTAATTCCGTATCATTTGATTAACAACAACGTGCTGCTGGAGCTTTAGCACCCCTGGTATTTAGTGAGATCTCTGTCTACAGCAGGGATAAACCCCCTGCCTCGCTTGGTGCTCATAATTAACATGGAATATGCATATGTGTCAGGGCACCCTCCCAGAGCCCATCCCAGCCGCAGATCCCAGGGTTCAGCCCCAGGGGAAACCACTGCCCGAGAAACCAGGGAAATACCAACCCAAACATGTTTACTGTCAAAGGCAGTGAACCCCCAGCTATTCCTGAGAGAGTCTTCCAGCATCCAAGGCTCCTGATCGATGCTGGCTCTTCATGGTGCTGAGAATGCTGCAGCCCCCCAGACACCGTGTTCCTCTCTCCACGCTCACTGTGACCGGCCTGGCAGTTTCTTCCTGCCGGGAGACTGCTCTGGAAACTAAGATGGGAATTCACAAGGAAAATATTTAGTTTAATCCCATAGTGCAGAGGGGCCTGTGCGGCCTTGGTTTATTCATTTTCACGTGTAATCCCATAAAAGCTTCTGTTCCTTAATATTGGAGGCTGCCAAGGAATTCTAGGGCTCCTTCCAGCGGTGAGGTCAGTGCACAAAGCCTCGATAACGAGTCAATGGGGACTCGGCCCTGGGACGCTTCCCCACCTGGCTCTGCTCCTTCCTCCCTGAGATCCCAGAGCGTCCCACGGACCAGCTGCAGACACCCAAACCCCGGGTTATCTGCGAGTCTCCATCTGCCCCCAGAAACTGCTGGACACAGAAGGAAAGCACAGGAGGAGACTGGGAGCCGTGGTACAGCCGAGGCATCATCCCCGTGGTCATTTGGGACACAGTCCGGGGGGAAAGTGGGACCATTCCCTCAGGAAAACTCTGAGATAAGGGTGATCCCACGGCAAGCAGTGTCTGGATGAGTGAGGCAGCACCGGGACACGGGGCCCAGCCCCGTGTCCCCCTGGGGAGTAATACAGTGATTTATTGTAGGCAGGAGCTCCTTTTAAACCCCTAGCTGCTTTCAAGTCATTTTGGATGGATATTTAGCTCTGAACAAATGGCATTTCCTTGTAAATCCATATTCCCAAGCCTGTGTACAAACACAGTTGAGCACCAAATCCCTTCGAGGTTTTGACGCCAACACACGTTTCCAAACTGAGGCACTTTGGGGTTTGACACTGGAAAAAGGGGGAAAACAGCTAAAAACCCCTGAGTTTAGATGGTTTGCAGCACCAGTGCTTGTGCTAAAGTTGTTTTCCTATGAATATAGGTTACATTTTTTTACATGGCAAATAAACAAATGCATAAAGACGCGTTATTTCGTAAGCATAAGAAAACCCTGCTGCAAGTATAGTGGTTTTAATTTGTTTTTATGATTACTTGTAATTAATTAGCATCAAAATGAGATTATCAACACATCTAAAAATTGAAATTGTACCACCCAGCACAGGAGTGATTTCGCTGGTTTATCTTCATATTGAGGTGGAAAAAAAGAAATTATCCTGGTTTTATTTTATTTTGTAACTATACTTAGATTAAAGTGTCAAAAACTAGTGGCAGCACAGCCTAAAAATGGACAAAAATGCCCCAAAAGAGAAATAATATCAATCATTACAAGCTGTGCAGAGCCCTCACCACACACATAAATATTTGGGGCAGTCTGGCTGATTATTAAAGTTTCCAAAAGGCTTTTTAGAAACCATATTTACACTTTATGGAGCAATTTATGGGGTGATAGGGATGTTCTCCCGAGGAAGCTGCTGTTCCTCGTGTGAAGCCAAAGCAAGGAGAAATTTTGGGAGACATCACGGAAGGAGCCCAGAGATCCACCAGGGAAAACTCCAGGGTGCCAACTGTCTAACCCTGTGGGAGGGTTGGAGGAGGTTCTACTCCAAAGACAGGCTTTAATTAAATCCCAAAAACCTGAAAGCAGATGATGCCTCCCAAGCCTTCTTAGGGATTTCTGGCCCTTCCACCACATTCTGCCCTCCTGTTCCACCACTCCAGGGCCATCTGGCACTTGGATGCTCCTTGACATCCTGGTGTTCCAGGGGAAGAAGGTCCTGCACCAAAGGTTGCTGAAATCCCACCTGGGGGTCTCCAAAGGACCCCCAGCACGTAATGCCCCACAGCAAGACCACCAGGGCTTCGAGTCAGAGCTCTCTTGGCCTTCCACACCCAGCAAGGAGCAGCTTCTCTTAGAGGCACATCCATAACTCCCTGAGTGCATCTCCCCCTCTTCTCACCCTGGAAAATTCCTGGCAGCCACCAGGACTGCCAGCCCTCTTCCCAAGGAGAACAATCCCCGAGAAGCTCCTTTTAAACACCACTTTTTCCTATTAAATGCCAAATCCGGCACCGCCTCATTAGTTATTAATGAAGCAACATATTTGTTCAAAATTGATGATTGTTGATCTGCTCCCATCGTTGTATGAAATATTAACGCAGCGTTTGTACTTGCAACCATTTTGCAGACATTAGGCTGTAGATTTGCATATTCATGAGTGCTCATAAATGTTTAAGGAGACAGCCCAGAAAGCATGTGAGCTGTCAGCCAGCCAGTAAAAAGGCATATTTACTGGCTTAATAAGGACTGCAGTTTATAGGACAAAACACAAGAAAACAAATTCAGTGGATCTGAGTTTCCCCGGCACAACCAGCTCTGGCAGCTTTTCCTCCTCTTGGTGCCCCGGAGCTGAGGGAGCTTCAAAGCTGGCTGTGACACTGGCCACGCAGCAGCTCGTGGTGCAGCTGGGACACCCTGTTCTTCCCCTGCAGCATTCCAGGGGCTGCCTGACCTTGTCACCAGGATATCTGTTCCCAGGGGGAGTTATGGGATGTCAGGACAGGGCAGGGATACCTCCCACTATCCCAGGTTATTCCAGCCTGGCCTTGGACACTTCCAGGGATCCAGGGGCAGCCACAGCTGCTCTGGGCAACCTGTGCCAGGGCCTCACCACCCTCACAGTCAGGAATTCCTTCCCAATACCTATCCAACCTAAGCCACTCCCTGTCTCCTGTCCCTCCATCCCTTGTCCCAAGTCTCTCTCCAGCTCTCCTGGAGCCCCTTTAGGCCCTGGAAAGGGCTCTCAGGTCTCCCTGGATTGTTCCCTTCTCCTGGGGAACACCCCCAGCTCTCCCAGCCTGTTGATCCAGATTAGTCCCAAACACCTCCTTTGAAGCTCTTTGTATTTACGCGGTGGTGACACAGGTGCTGTTGCTCCGCAGGGCTCAGATCCCACGCCCGTGGAACTGAGGGAGGGTGGGAAGGCAGAGCAGGGCTCCCGTGGTGGGGCTTGTGAGCTCCTGCCTCAGGAAATGAGTGCAAATTTTGGAAACTGAGGCAGCTTTGCTGCCCGAATTAGAGCTCTGAAGGTACCACCACGGGCAGGAGAAATGGTCTTTATTTACCACAGCTATATGGGTAATAAAATGCTACATTCATGTTATTAAATAAATATTTTCCTGCCTGTTAACTGTGTCTAAAGCAGGACAGTGATTCACTGGCAAGACAATAAAACTTCCTTTTCTGCTTACTGGGATTTTTCCGTCTGCAGAGCATAAATCACATTTTGTGTGGAGCGCATCCTTGCTCGGAGCGCCCCGTGCTGCAGTGTCACAGCCAAGCCAGTTATTTTAATCTCTGCTACTTTATAATAAATGCTTTTTATTGATTTTTATTGTGCACGGCCACGAATTGAATAAACTATGTGCACTAGCAGCCGAGAGGGAAAGGCTGAAGGAGAAAACGTGATCAGCATGTTTCAAAGTTAAAGGTGGAAACACATGGTTGGCACTTTCCTTGGTCAGCAGCTCCCTGGGAGCACCAGGAAAGGGAGCGAACGTGCTGTACGTGTGATTCTTTCCTCTTAAAGTCCCAGATCTGGGAGAATTCTGCAGCAAGGATGAATGTGATATACAGAATCATCAAATCCCAGATGGATTGGGTTGGAGGAGATCTTAAAGTTCATCTCGTTCCATGCCCCAGGGGCAGGAAGGTTCCACCAGCCCAGGTCACACACATTGCAGGGGTATCATTTGAAATCTAATTTAAAAAACAAAAAAAGGAAACATTTTCCTTGAACAAGCAGCTCCTGGCAAAACGGGGTTATCCAGCCGGACAGTGCCCTGCAGTGGCAACTCCACCGCCGCAGCCGGCAGGGGCTGCACGGGGGGCCCTGTAAGCGCCGACGCTGCCCATCATCCCTTATCCGCGGCAACCTGCTGCCCAAGCTCCTCTTCCCTCATGCAGAGCTGCCGTCCCGCTGCCTGTCGCCTCGCCAAGGCCTCCGGGACACGGGAATAACTGTTTGCTTGGCCTTTGGCAGCCCTGCCTGCCCGGGGTCCGGCCCGGAGCGCCGGCAGCCCCGCGGCGCCGGTTCCGCTTTCGCGGAGCCCTGTCCCCGGCGGGGACCCCCGGCACTGATTTATCGCGGGGCCGCCGCAGTTCCGACACTTCCTGCGCTCCTCGGGCTGATTTCTTTGGGGTGTTATAACTCGGAGCTGCTCCACTAAGTAGCAAACAAAGTAGAGCCGGATCCGGCAGGCTCAGCTTGAGGCTGGGCTTTCACACAACCTGCTCGGTCGGGAAGAATGCCGTGCCCTTGTCACACGGCTCCGACTGGCGCCTGGAAAGACGGGAATCCATCGATTCCTGCATAATAGGGACTCACGCTGCCTTTGCACAACAGCAGGTTTCACACCCCAAAATAACCTGGCAAAAAACCCGCAGCAGTTTTCCTGCTGGTTTAGCCGGGAAATGTGTTACTACTCCAGGTAATGTGGTGCTTATTACACAATTACCTCAAGTGCTTGACAATGCATTAATTGCTGCTTGATTCAAACATTTCCCGGGGAGGAACCAAACTATGTCATTGTGACAAATTACGAGTCAATAACCGGGCTCCAAGGGAGAGGGAGAGAAGAAGCTGGAGATCCCTTCATTGAGGGGACCAGAGCGTGGCTGGGTGAAACCCTGAGCAGCATTAGGGCAGGGAAAACTCCCGACCCTCCGGCCCTCCTCGTGCGGGCTCTGTCATCCCCTTTTCCTGGCAGCTCCCAGCCGCGGGCCCCGCCCAGCCTTGCGGCTGCCCGTGGCGGGACAGGGGCGGTGCTGGGACCTCCCCAGGGGTGACACCCCCGGGGTGACACCCCCGGACGGAGCCGTGGCCGCTCCGGGGTCAGCTGCCGACGTTTCGATGGGCTCCGGAGGGAGAGCATTTTGCCCGAGGTGGCTGCAGATGTTCAGGGAGATGCCCCAAGGCCCCGCAGATAGCCGTGGCTCCATTCCTACCCTCAGCTCTTCCTTCTGCCTCGCTGCCCCGCAGGCAGCGCCGGGAACATGCTCGTGGGTGGGCGGCCCCCGGCCGCTGGGCAGGGACGTCAGGGCAGCTTTGGGGTCGGAGCCGTGACGAGGTGCCGGGGCTCGGCAGCCGTGGGTTGATGCCCCGTGGGTTGGTGCCCGTTTGCAGCTGCGGGGGCGCTGGGGCAGGAGGAGCCCCAGGGGCGGGCAGCGGTGTCGGGTTGGACACCAACCACGCGCGAGCTCCTCCCGCCCACCCGGCACCGGCATCCTCCATCCTCCCGGGAAACCTTCAGCTCCGCGGCTCTGCGAGGGCTGGGGGCTGCTTTCTCACCACCTGAGAGAATTCCGCGTGTCGCGGAGATTTTCTTCCAGCAGAGAATTCCTCATGCAGAGGAATGTTTCATTTTCCAGGAAGTTCTGTGACTGTGTGTAAACAGTTCCAGATACCAAAACACCTATCTCTCCTCTCTCCTCTTGTCCCACTCTGTCCCTCAGTGTCAAAGTGTCCACAGAGTCCTGGAATCATAATTTCCCCATTCCAGAGGTTCCCTGTCAGCCACAGCCTCGTCCCTCCAGCTTTAATCCCACACTATCAGCCAGTGCCTGGGTCTGCATGCCACCCTTCAGGGAGCAATATATTTGGGATAAAACCCTTTGCACCGAAATGTGAACCAGCAGGTTGAAAAGTAATTCCCAGCACTTGTGTTTCAGTGCCCAACTGGTAAAATGGCTGGTGGGGGAACTGCTCCGAGGGGATGGAGCCTGAAATTCCCGAGGCTTGTACACACGGAAAGGAACTGTCACAGGGAGCCGCTCCCGAGGAATCCTCCCCATCCAGACTTTATCTAATAAGCAGGAGGCATTAATCAGGAGTTGAGGTCTGCAAATATTTGCCTGTTTCCATAGCGATGGGGGAGCCCACACACACAATAATACCTTTTCCCACATGCGTTATCATCGCTTCCTAATAATATAATCACAAAGCCACTGCTCAGGCGGGGCCAGGGGGAGAATAAACACCATTAATTAACAGAGTTATAAACTAGAGGAGGAGGAGGAGGTGGCAAAGGAGGAATCGAGCGTAAGATGCGTGTTGGAGCACAAGACGGTGGTTTGGGCCTGTCTCGTTTCGCAAGGAAACTTCACAAACTCTTAATTATCTCCCCAAATACTCCCTGTCTTCTTCCAAAAATAAAACTTCTGACAACTGTTCAAACCACGCCACGCTCTCACCCACCAAACACACATTTCTGTAAAAATATAAAGCCATGGCTGGGAAGTGTCAGAGTTATTTATTTGAAGGAGAAAAAGTGAGACTTTTGGCATCGCTCGCAAAATCAGACGCCGAGTTGTCTCCCAAAGAGGACACGGATTGTCTGGAGCTGCAGGGAATGTGGCACATGACAGGAGAGTGACACTTGGCCAGGCTCTGAATGAGTGATGTCACTGCACAGCACCCACAGAGCCGCAATTGTCTGAGAGAATCACTCCCGGGATTTCCAAATCCTGTCACTGAGATGGGAAGTGCAGCCTACCCAAGGTGTTTCACAGGAATGGAGCATCCAGAGCCAAAAGGATTTCTGGAATTCAACCTGGCTTCGCTCATTCCTTATTCCTTACTTCTGAATCAAAAGTAATCAACAGAGACATGGCCTCTGGTCTGTAAAGCAGCAGAGTTTTAAGGCTGGCTTTGGTTTCTGAGGATCAGCAGGACCCACAGGGTTCAGCTTGGAGTTTCCAGGGTGAGAGAGTGTCCCTGTCCCAGAATGCCCATGGCAGCTGAATAGCTGGATAACTGGATAGCTGGGTAAATGGATGGCTGGATAGCTGGGTAACTGGAGAGCTGGATAACTGGAGAGCTGGGTAAATGGATAGCTGGATAACTGGATAGCTTTATGGGTGGATAACTGGAGAGCTGGATGGGTGGGAGCAGCCATCCCTGCTTCCTAACTCAGTCCCATGCCCAGAAGGATGGCAGAGGAGATGGGCTGCACTGCTCCCCAGTGCCACTGCCATCAGAGGGATGTGGATTTGGTTGATGACAACCTCATTATGGCCCATAATTGCGACGCCATCTCCTCGTAAACACTGGGTTAAAAACTCCTGGAAGATGCTCGTTCCCCTCATTATTAATTAGCACGTGTCCACTCCGCCAGATCCACAGCCCAAACTTCATTTGTTATGTGCAGCCAAATGCATGAGTAGCTTTTGAGTAATTATTTTCCAACATCATCTAATACCTCTCTGCACATCAATTAAAAATCCTCTTAACAAGGAACTGCATTTTGTTGGAGATCAAATGCCTTGTCCAAAGCTGTATCAATCATGTAGAGCTAATTAGTGGGTCTGCTTTATATCATTTGTTTTACTTTATTATTCTATTATACACTTCCTAATGAAACCAATTGAACAATTTTGAAATCTTTGTTCAATTAATTGAAGGCTTAGAGGCCAGATACTGGGGTTTTTGCTTTAAAAAGCATGAATGTAAAAGGAAATAAAAATCCCTACGTGTTTTATATCTATTTATTTTATGTGTTAAAGGCTTTAGCACTATTTTTATATCGCTTGCAAGTAACTCATGGCTCAGCAGACCCTGGGAGCCCTTTGGTCAGTCAGGGGCTGAAAGGATGGGAGAAGATCTATGGGAGCTGATCTGGGCCCCTCAGACGAGAGAGACACGGGCCTAAATGATCCTGTGGTCCTGTGATCCTCAAAGTGTAGCAGTGTTTCCTCCTTTTACCCCTTTGCACACCGATTTTCCACTGTCCAAACAGCCCAACTCGCCCGGTATCTCTAGGAGGACACATCACATGTGGCAAAGCATATCTTAATTAATGTACAATCAGAGTAGTTCATGATGCTAAAGTAGAACTAATTTTCTCCAGCCAGGCTGTCTGAGCAGCCCCTCTGCAGCAAAGTGAATGCTTTTTAGCTAAATAAAACTGACAAATCAGCAGATGCTTAGGGGCTTGCAGCAAATGGACTGTGTTTCCTTTTTCATATGGATAAGGAGGGTAAAAATAAGAATGACTTTCACATGCCGTCAGATTGCGCCGGAGAAATCAAGGGATATTATAGAAGCATTGGAGCAGAGGGAATTCAGATATAGACCTCTAGAAATCTGGGTTTGGAGCTGAGTTTCTACTTCTTGTTAATATAAAAAAAATATTGCTTGCATTTGCTACAGGCTGGATTTAAAGGCACAGGTCTGTCAGAAAGGTTGCTCCGACACCCAGGAGCAGGAGTCACCTGTGCTTCCATCCCTCTGGGATACATGGGTCATCCAGTGGGATGTCTCCCCCATCCCCAGCAGGGTTGGGACAGGCTGGATGTGTGCCGAGCTCGGGGAGGGATGAGTGGTGGGATCCCAGAGCTGACTCCAGGCTCCAAACTCTCTGAATCACAGAATCAAGGAATGGATGGGGCTGGAATGGACCTTAAATCTCATCCAGTCCAACCATTTTCCATGGCAGGGACACATTCCAAAGCCCAGGCTGCTCCAAGGCTTGGTCTCAGAACATGAAGAGACCCCAGAGGAGCGGCAGAAAATGACTGGGAGTATTTCTGGGTTCCCAGTGAATAATCAGGGAATTCAGGTTCTATTTTACTGTGTAAGCAGGTCCCACTGAGCTTCATCTGTAGCAGATGTGGTGGAACTGCCCCCAAGGGCATCCTGCTCTCCCTGGACATGGGTGGTCACACCTTTGATGTCCAGTGCCCAGGTGGGAAGGGCCTCTGGAGTCAGGACATTTGGGAGCCATTAAGATTCCTCGCTCCTTCACGGCCTGTTTCCCGTTTCTCCCGACCGAGGGGAGCGGGGGACACATCCTTTTCGGATTATCCCGGCATCCTGTTTGGGAAGTTTGTGCCAGAAAGAGCAGCTCCATTTCACATCCAGCCACGAAGCAAAAGCAGACACACACAGACCCTAGGACCTCTCAGTGTCACAGGAGAGCTGTTGCTCCCTTGGCTTTGGGGCCTCAGCCGTTTCAAAGCTTAGGAAGAGTCACAGGGAGAAAATTTCCTATAATTAGTGGAGTGCTAAGCTGATGTGAGTGGGAGGAAACGCAGGGAAAAGCAGTTGAGACTGGTTTGGAATTGTGCAGAGTTTAATTATCTTTTGGGGGTGATGGAAATAGCCCTCGTGAGGGTGTGAATCCCTTTCACACCTGGATTTGAGCCGGAGGAGCAGCAGCTCCCCAGACTGCCTCTGCGTGGAAAACAAGGGGCAGAGCAGGAAGTTCCTGGAGACCTGGGCAGCCTGGGCTGTGGAAGGGGGCCCTGCTGGGGCAGGGCTTGGAAGGACGTGGCCATTCCACACCACACACCCCTGGCCAGCTGCAGCCTGGCCTCGGGAACACTGGAGCCTTCCTGGAGTTACGTTTTCCCTGAGAGTGCTGTGGCAGTTAAATTTCCTCTGCTGGAGAACCACCAAAACCTTTGGGAATCTTGGATGGTGCAGCTGGAGCTCCTGTCCCTTAACTGAGCTCCTTTCTCTTTGTCTGAAGGTCTCTGCAAAGCAGCACCATGCAGACACTGCATTGGGAGTTCTACACTTCCCCCTAAGCATTTGGAGCTGTATCCATCTCTTCCAGCAGGGATTGAGTTGGCACCCAAGACTCCAGTTTCCCAAGGGAAAAATGCAGCATATTTTGTTTTAAACAAGTGGTGCTCCAGTTTAATTAACATGAGGGCAAGCCCCAGGCTGTGGATGCCTGGATCTCTGCACCTGAGCAGGGATAGACTTTAAAAAGAAGCCTAAAAAGTAGATCTAACACACCCAGGGCCCTGAATTGAAGCTCACCTGTGTCCTGAGGGCTCTTACTCAGCCTGCGGAGTGTCGGAGCCACATTTCCAGTCCCAAAATAGGGCTTAAGTAGGACAGGAGTGTTTGTAACCTTGTGCTGGCCACAGCGCGGGCATGTTTTCAGCTCAAGTGAACATTGAATTCTTGCTGAAATCCTCTTGGCACCGAGCCTGGCTCAGGGCTTGGCGAGGGGACACCGGGTACAACATCCAGGACCCGGAGTGTGCCCTGGATGAACCGCACGGAGCACATGAGCTCCGTCCTGGGTGAGACATCCTGGGCACGTCTCAGGGCATGGATGTAAAAAAGGGTCTCTATTTTCCCACGTCCCCTCTCTGAAAATTTAATGTATTGGAAAGCAAATGCACCCCTGTCCTCCTTTTTTTAGGGGGGTCACCAGCTTGTGATGTCCTTACAATCCATCCACAGAGCGATGGTTCCCCCTCCCACCCTGGTCCTGCTCCACACAGCCCGGCATCTTCTCCTGCCCCTCAGCTGGAGCACAGGAGAACAGCCATCTGGAAATTAATTTGGAACAAAGTGTAAAGAGAGAATATTTTTGTGATCTAATCCTTTCGGTGCCATTATTTAATTTCTGCGCACAAAGCGAGGAGCGCGGAGACAGATGCGCGGGAGCTCGAGAGGCAGCGAGGACATTGTTCTGCTCTCCTCCTCTAAAGAGCCAATTATTCTCCTGTAAAAGTCCTTTAGTTTCGGGGGCTGACGGAGTAGTTTAAGGGATAAAAGTATTAGCCTTTCATCTGGAGGATTCAAGTGCCAGTCCTCCAGGCAGACCAAAGCAAAATGAAGTGGGTTGGCTTATTTTCCCTCCTTAATGCATTATTATATAATGGTATTATTAAACATTAGTGAATAGAGAATTTAAATTTGCAGCATTGACAGCTGATTAATTTTTTTTTTTAAGCAAAAAAAATTTAGCTCATCATCAGAAATATAAATTAAATCCTTGAGGAGAACTGTGCAAGGAAAAGCACAATGGTTGCTTTTTTCTGAGTCTGATGCTCCTTTCTGTAATTCTGTATCGGGGGGGAGTTTTCTTTTGGCCGCCGAATAAAATACAGATTTGGGGCTTTGCAGTAAGGTAATTGGAGGTGTCCTGACCTGTGATGCCATCACAGCAGGTGCCGAGGAGCTCCTGAACACCTGGAAACACCCGTTTTCCACAGCAGTGCCCAGCACTGCGCCCCAGCCTCTGGCACATCCGTACTTATCCACACTCTTCCACACTCATCCACACTGCCAGGTAATGGGCAGCCTGAGGAATAACAAAGAGAGCAGCAAAACTGTGGGAATGTGGTTTATTATGTGGTAATGTCCAAGACCACAGTGTTCCTGGAGGTCTGACCTGAAGTGTCTGACCACACCTCTGCTCTACACTAGAATGGCTTTAGGTCACTTGAACTCTCAGAAAATCAAATCATTTCCCACTAACGCCACTTTAATTCCAAATGTAACTGTTTCTTCAATGGCTTCATTTAACTGCCTCATTCTAAATTCCCACCTGCTGCTCACCCCTCTTAACTTTACCTCCTGATCTGATGGAGAAAGTCTCACCATCGAGTCATAGAAAGGTTTGGGTTAGAAAGGCTTGAGAACTACCATCAGATATAAAGATTCCCCTCCGATCTCGAGTAACAGATTTATTGAGCAGTGCCCTTGGTTTTCCTGCAGCTCCCGGTCTGTATTCCCCGCCGGAGGGAGCATCAGCAGCTCCTGTGGCAGCGGTGTCATTGTGCTGACTGCACACAAGTTTAATGATTTCCATCCATCTCGGGGACCCGGAACCGCTCCTGGCACGACACACCTGTGCCTGGGACGGGGACGGCCGAGTAATTGCCGCGTCCTTCCCGCTCCGCTCCAGCTGCTGCAGCCCGGCCCTAACAAAGATGCATGGCCGAGCTGGCATCCAGCTGCACTCCCGATCCGCTCCTGGGCGCGGCCCTCGCCGCTCTTAACCCCTTCTGCTTCGCCCCCCAGCCCACACACAGCGGCCACAACTCCCTCTCGGTTGAGCGAGGGCAGAGGAATTGTACTGTTTGTTATTGCTGCGCGAGGTCGTGGAATGTGTTACATTCCCCTCACCGGGGGTGAGGCACGTGAGGGTTTAACCAGTTGTAGTTCATCACTCCTGGATCAGGGATGGGTTCAGGCCAAAGAGCCGCAGAATCCCAGAATGGTTTGGGCTGGATGGGATTTTAAGGATCAGCTGGTTCCCACCCCCTGCCACGGGCAGGGACACCTTCCATGGGATCAGGTTGCTCCAAGCCCCGTCCAGGGGAATGGAACGGATGATGTGTAAAGGTCCCTTCCAATCCAGACCATTCTGGGATTCACTGGGATTCTTTGGAAACGCTCCCACAGGGAAAAATTCCCTGAGGCTGAAACAAGGGATAGTAATTCAAGGCATCCAGAACTCAGCAGGATCCTTCTCAGAAACTATTTGGACCCCAAACCCCTAATTTTTGACCAAATTGGACCCTCCTGCGCCTCCCCAGAAGACCCTGACTGCTCCCAGCCACCATACAGGGAAATACAAAATCCCATAGAAATTGTACTTCCAAGGGAAAAATAGAGAGACTGATGCAGTACCTTCCAGCTCTTTACAGGGAATCGAGAATCTGAGGGATTAGGGGTGGTTTAGCCCTATAAACCCAGCACAGGCTGCTACAAACAGCACTTCAAACTCCTAATTTCCCAAAATCTCCATATTACCCGGTCAAGATCTTTAAGCAACCAGCAGATTTCCCCAGATTGTTGCCCAGAGCTATTAATCCCACGTTTCATCCTTTCCTGGGGGTTTTGCAGAGGCTGAGAAGTGTAATCCTAATTTAATCCTGACTGTGGAAACCAGTGGGGAAGGTGGAGGGGCAGATCTGGAGCAGGAAGATCTCCACAGCACAGACTGAGGGGTTGAGTGTGAAAGGGCTTCCCAGAAATCCCCTTTGTATTCCCAAGGGAAAGACAGTGACCCCACAGCCCTGCTGGGGGAAAGGCCACAGGACATCTGAGGGATTTACCCCCAGGGCATCCCGTGCTGGGGTGGGATGAGACACCAGGGAAGCTGGAGAGTGAGCAGACAGCTTGGATGTCACTGAGAACAGTCACTGAGGCAACACAAGTCATTCAGTCACTGATCCGAGCTGATGCCAAATATTGTCAGGTCCCCACAGGCCTGACATACCCTGGATGTTCCAAGAACTTTTATTCTCCTTGTGACCCACTATGTCTGTCCTTTGCACTGAAAATTCACCCTTTCCGAGGGGGGGGAGAATGGATCAGGGTTGAGAGAACTATCTATGAGGAGCTGATCCTGGTGGGCCCCTCCCAGCTCAGGCTGTTCTGTGATTCTCTGACCTTCCCTCATTCATGCAGAGAGAAATTCCTTGGGCAGCAGTTGTGTCCATGCAGATTCCACTGCTGTTTACTCCTCTCTGCACTGAGTAACCCACATTCCCTTGCGTGTCCTCCCCTCCTGAGCCAGCCCAGCTCCTGCCTGTGCTTGGCTGCCTCTGGTTCCACTGGGAGCATGGATCCCAAATCCCACCTCCCGCCATCCCCTGTCCAGCTGCAGCCGGCCGGGATAATGCGCTGCTTCCAGCACAAAGCATTTGTCCTGTTTATTTTTCTACTGACAGGGGGGAAAAGCTTTCCCTGCTTATTTAGGCTGCAAGTTCTGAATGCTTGACTGTTGCTGTTACTCATTTAAGCTGTTCCAGGTGCTGATAATGAGTTAAGGGTGATCAGGTGTGGATAAAGGGTTAAGGGTGATCAGGTATTGATGAGTTAAGGGTGATCAGGTGTGGATAAAGGGTTAAGGGTGATCAGGTATTGATGAGTTAAGGGTGATCAGGTGTGGATAAAGGGTTAAGGGTGATCAGGTGTTGACAGGTGTTTCTGGGTTTGTGGTTTGTTTTGTTTTTTTTTTTGCCCAGAAAGAACAGTAAATAGAAATGTGACATTCCAAAAAGCAAGCGGAGAGAGGAACCCAAAGGCCTGAGCCTCCAACCCACTTATTAGAACCAGGATTTACTGTGACTTTGTGCAGTGGGGGATTAGTGGAATGAATCACCTTACTTCCCCTTAAGATTTGCCTGGGCCTGTGATTTGTGCCTGCTAAGCTGGTATAATGATGAACAATCCTTTTTATTAATGTGGCTAAAAATAGCAACTGCAGCAAGACCTTACATAAACCAGGAGTAACACGTGCCAACTCCTGCCCAAATCCCCGGCGAGCTGTCTCGGTCTGGGAGATGCTGGCATCACACAAGTTGACTATTTTGAGAAAAGAGAAAAACACAGGATAAAGCTACTCCAGTGCTGTGCTTGAAGCACAAGGTCAGGACTTCCCTTGGCATGTTTTTCCCACAAGATAACGGGATGGGCTTGGGGCCCTGTGGATGGAGGAGCAGCATGTGCACCAGGGCACTGATAGACCCCCCAGAAATGCACACAAATACATCCCCACAAATACACACACACAAATACCCCCCCTTAATACACACACACAAACACCCCTGTCAGGAGGAGAGGTGGGGACACCCCACATCCCACCACCAGAACTCCTCTCCCCTCTTTTACTCCAGTATTGTGATTTCATCCCAATGTTACTCCTCAACTGTGGTTTCATCCCAGTTTTACTCCTCAGCCTCTCAGTCGCCCTCTTCCCCTCTCATCCAGTGATGACAACTCCAACACTCCAGTGGCTGCTTCCTCCTCTTTTCCCTCGAGTTTTAAGGGGACATGAGCCACCCTGGGGCTCCATTTGCATGAGGCATTGGAGTTCATCTTGTGGATGCCTTGGAGTTCACCTCTCCGAAACACCACGTTGTCCCCTTCCCACACAAGCTTTAGCACCTCACCTGTGCCTTCGAGCACCATCCCTCACCTGCTCTGCCTGCAATAAAACAGGTGGATGAACAGAAGAGGGGTTTATGCCGTTCCTAAGAGAAACAGAGCAGGTTAGCAGCACAGAGAACTCCCAGCACCAGGGAAATCCTTGCTCAGAGAGCTCCAGGAGCCGCTCGTGAGCTCTGCCCACCTGGCCCGGTCCCAACCCGCTCAGAACCCCACAGCCTTATCAGCCCCGACACTCCTGCCCAAGCCTCGCCTGCTCGTGCCGCGCCGGAGCCCAAATTAGCAGTGCAATCAGGAGACAGAGAACGGAGCCTCCTCCAAGCTGTCAAGTGCATTTTGCTGGCTGATTAGTTGGCGGAGCCACGGCCAAGCCCTGGGTCCTGCTAAAGGCCAGGCCCCTTGAACTGCACCTGGCGCGGCTGATTGCGGGGCTGGGTGGCTGTGCCGCGCCCACCCTCTGCTCCCGGGCAGCTACTGAAGCACTCTGAGACCCCAGCCAAAGAAACACAGCAATTCCAGGAGAACTGGCCGAGAGATACTCACAGAAATGTTCTGGGTGTGCAAACACTGAGTTCAGAGCTATCTTTAGTGGGAGATGTCCCTGCACATGGCAGGGCTTGGGATGAGATGGGCTTTAAGGTGCCTTCCAGCCCAAACTAGTCCATGATTCCAACTCCCAGCTGCCACAAGGCCAGGGGTGACTCCTTTGGTCCTGGTTCCCCATCTCCCACCTGTGAGCAGGGAAGAGGGAAGGCTCATCCACTGCACTCCCAGGAAATGCTTCCCTGCTCCCAGGAGGCTCAGACACTCCTGATTTCCCCAAGAACCCTCGGATTCTCCTGGCACACACAGGAGCTGGGACTTTAAGAGCTGTTCCTAATATTGTGAGTCTTGCAATCAAGTTGGAAGGGTTGGAAACACTTGTGCTCTATAAATAGCTGCTCTGTGGAGCCCATATGCAGCTCCTGTATTTGAAACCTCGGGAGACATGGAGAAGGGAGTCCTGGGAAGTGTGAGCTGCTCATTAGTGTGGGAGCTGAGGGGAATCAGAATTCCTTGTGCTTTCCCCACCCAGATGCTCTGCTCCCACCCAGAGACTCCTCCCTGGTGCCTGGCATGGCTGGGGACACCTTCCAAGGGGAAAAGCAGTGGGAAAATGTAACACTTTCTTCCTGCTTTATGTACTTAGTGTGAAGAAAACACTCCAAAATGCTTTGCAAAGCCAGAGGGGAAAGGTGGGACCCTCTGATCATCCCAGAATTGGCCTTTGTCCTTATTTGTCCTTAAGGGGGATTTCTTTTTAAAATGGGGAGGTTTTTCCTCAGAAAACAGCAATAGAATTGAATAACATAATGTGGATGAGCACAGTGTTGGCTCCCTGGGGTCAGAGCATCTCTGACCGTCACTGGAGCTGCAGTAGAACAAGCTGGACTCAAAGGACACCAGCCCTCTGTGGACAAGGAGAAAATATGATCCAAAGGCTGCTTAGTGCTGATGTTCTGGTTAGGAGGTGGGTGGAATCATGGAATCATAAACTCATGGGATGGGGCAGTCATAGCTTCTCTGGGCAACCTGTGCCAGGGCCTTGCCACCTTCCCAGCCAGGAATTGCTTCCCAATATCCCATCTGGCGGTGGGGAGCCACTCCCTGTGTCCTGTCGCTCCCAGGCCCTTGTCCCAAGTCCTTTCCCAGTGTTCCTGGAGCCCCTTTGGGCCCTGGAAGGGGCTCTGAGGTCTCCCTGGAGCATCCTCCTCTCCAGCTGAACACCCCCGGCTCTCCCAGCCTGTGTGTCTGGGTAACATCATTCCTGCAGATATCTCCAAACCTCCCCTTCCGTTTGGAAGCTGCTTGGAGCTCCTTTGGGAGCGCTGCCTTGGGAGCTGTGTAACAGCCCAGATAACCCCGTGGAGCAGAACGTGCTCTGGGATGACCTAGAAATCACTCCTACTGGTAAGGAGCACGTCCTCCGTGTGTGCACTCAGCTACATTTCACTGGTGCAGCAGGCGGAGAAACCCGGAATGGAGAAGTTGGTCCTTTAAAAGTCAATTTCTGCGTGCGTTTAACCATAAAAGCAACATCTGCTCTGCTAAATGCAGGTGTTTTATATCCCTGTCATTAATTGGAGGGGACATTATGTCAGTGCACATCAACAGGGAAAGTTGGGGAAAGTGCCACTTATCTCTGGCGCTGTCATTAATCAGCTCCTTTCACCGGGGTGCCCACACTGCCGCTGTCTGGGGCTCTGTCACATCCCCTCGGTGCTTTCCTTCTCTTCTTTGGCAGTCTGGGATTACAGGTGTGGAATTCTGACATGCAGAGTGGTCACTGAGGGGAGGGGCCCTCACCAGGCAAACCCCCCTCCGTTTGTGGAACATGGATTGTGGGATCCAGCCGAGGATCCCACAGGAGCAATCTGCGACAAGGAGACCATGGAATGGTTTGGATTGGAAGGGATTTTAGGGATCATCTCACTCCAACCCCGTGCAATGAGCTGGAACACCTTCCATAGCCCAGGTTATTCCAGGCTGGCCTTAGACACCCCCTTGGATGGAGCAGCCACAGGTTCTCTGGGCAACCTGTGCCACCCTGGAAGAGGCTGTGCCCTGGCACCATCATTTCCCTGGACATGGGAGCAGGAGGAGGTGGAGCAGCCATCCCCAGGGCTGCAGAGCGAGGATCACCCCCCTCCAGCGGGGGCATCCCTGACAGGATGGGGAGCGCACGTGGCAAACGGCCCGTCTGCAGCCTCAGCTGATGGGAACTGGGAGTCAAACAAATTGAGTGTGACAGAAATAAGTGAAGTCTTCAATGGATTTGCTTCCCGAGAATTACACCAAGTCAAGTATCTTATTAAGTTCAAGAGAATTACATTTTCCATGCTCCAGCAAGAGACAGGGGCCCTTTAGAAAATAATAATGAACTGCTTTTTTCCCCGCCTTCATTTACATACCTTTGATAAATTACTGTAACCAGATTAGGGAGATAAAATAACTAGTCTATTAATTACAATGATTATTATTTAATAGAAAATGGGATTGTGGGCACTGCGGATGGGAAAAGGGAAGCTTAGCAATGCATTATATGGATGTGGTGGTTTATCTTTAAGAGTAAGATAAGTGTCCAGCTCTTTCTGCAATCTAAAGAATATGTTCATTACCTGGGCAAGATTTATAAGTATAATTGAGTGTAATATTTTAAAACTCTTTGCCTTATTTCGTGGTGGACAAGGCAGGGCTGCTGTAATTAAGCTGGGTAAGTTCCTCCATGGAGTTGTCTAATGAGGGTCCCATTTGTGAGGAACGCACGGCTTTGTTTTAACAGTTTGGGGGATTATATAATTACTGTCCTGCTTGAACTGAGGTGGGGGGGTGAAGTGATTTACATCTGTCTGTGCATCTTGTGTATTTTTTATACAAACCAAGCCCTGTGTGGCAGCAGGACCAGGGCAGGGATTGTCCCTCTGTGCTCAGCACTGCTGAGGCCTCATCCTGAGTCTGGGGACAGCTCTGGGCCCCTCAGAGAGAGACACGGAAGGGCTGGAGCGTGTGCAGGGAAGGGAACGGAGCTGGGAAGGGCCTGGAGCAGCAGGAGCGGCTGAGGGAGCTGGGGGGGCTCAGCCTGGAGAAAAGGAGGCTCAGAGGGGACTTTCTGGCTCCGCAACTCCCTGATGGATCCAGGGGGGAATTGGGCTCTGCTCCCAGGGAACAAGGGACAGGAGGAGAGGGAATTGCCTCAAGCTGCTTCAGGGGAGGGTCAGGTTGGACATCAGGAGGAATTTCCTCCTGGAATGGGTGGTCAGGCCTTGGCAGAGGCTGCCCAGGAAGGTTTGGAGGTGTCTGAAGAAGGCCTGGTCGTGGCACTCAGTGCTCTGGGCTAGGGGACAAGGTGGGCATTGGGCACAGGGTGGACTCTATGACTCTGGGGTCTTTTCCAACCTTGATGATCCTGGAATTCCATGATCCTGTGATTCTGTGTTTTCACATTCATGGGCTGCACGTCCCTTCTTCCCCCACTCTCTGTTGTTCCAAGCGGCCTCTCAGCTCTTCACACTCCGTCAGCAGGACCCCCTTGTTCAAAAGAACTTTGCCCAAATAAGAGTTGCCTGGAAGAGAAGGAAAACAATAAAACAGGGAGCAGGAGGTAGTGATATGTTCTGCAGGGTGCCTGGACCCCCTGGGGCTAAGGAGGGGCCCGGGGACAGATGTAGGCACAGGGATGGATGTGGGCACGGGCAGGGATGTGGGCACGGGGAGGGGTCGCTGCTGCAGCCGCGGCTCAGGGAGCGTCTCCCGCTCTCGGGCAGAGCCTTTACCTGCCACTGAAAAAGAGAATGAAAGATAAATGGCAACATCTGCGCCCGCACATGCGGCGGTGGCAGGGGAGGCTAAATGCTAAGTAGAGCACGAGACGTGTCTGGCAGAGGCACCTATGCATAAAATGAGCCTCCCCGCAGTGCCCGGAGCTGTGTCCATCCCCGGCCTCCCGCAGCGCCCGCCCGCTCCCCCGGGAGCCTCCCGGGCCTCCCCAGCCCGCGGCCAGCCCGGGCCGGGCCGGGTCCCCGTCTCTTCCCTCCCTGCCTGCTGCCAGGGAGCTGTTGTCACCTTTCCCGGCTCTGGGCTCGTGTCTCACATCTCCCGTTCACACTCCAGGCATCCATCATCCTCCGGAGCCCCGCGGCCGGAACTTCTCCCGGCATCTGTCAGCTCACCGGTTACGTCTCGGCTTTCTTTTTTGGGCGGAACATGCCCCACGCTGGGAGCGTAGCCTCATGATTTATAACCCCCCCGCCCTGGGTGGCTCTCTTTCCAGCAGGTCGGGAAGCCGCCCTCCCGGCCCTTGGGTGAGCTGAGCACGGGTGTTCTCAGCTTATCTGTCACATCTGCTTTCAGTCACACATCTGGCAGGCAGCAGCCAGCCATTCCATCTATTTTCCCCAAGTGCTGCTGCCTTGCCTGCAGCCGGAGGAAGGGGAGGTCAGGCGGGAGCAGCTCCCTGACAGCCCCGAGATGGCTCAATGCGGCCACCTCACAACATTCATCAGAGCTGCCAGTAATTAACTCTCCGGCCGCTTTACCCTACAGCCGATGCTTGAACCGGCGACCGGAGCGCCGGGATGCTGGGATAACCACAGCTGGATGGCAGCTGGATCACTGCTGACCCCCAGCACGGGGCTGGTCCTCACAGGAATGCTGAGTTCCCAGCCTGGGCACCCCGAGCAGACCCAGCTCTCCCATTCCAAGCACTGAGAAATAGAAACAACCACCCATCAGGTCTGATTACCTGGTATTTCCCACAAGAGATTGGATTCCCTGTTAAAGGGCACTGGAATTTTCCCTTCCTTACTCATTCCTCCATATGTGGAGGAGACAGGCAGGATAAACTGGAAAACCATGTGAGAAACAGCAGAGTAGTCCCTAAGCCCAGCAGGATTTAATAAGGATGGAGTTAATGCACTTAATAGGTTCTGCAATAGCTGAGCTGAACCCCTGTAATGTGCCAGCTCTGCTTACGGATCAAACAGGGAGCCCTGACCCTCTTTTCTACTCAATACATTTCACACACAACTTCCAACCCCGGAAATTCCTTCAAGGAGTTGCTGATCAGCGCAATGCCACCAGAAATCAAGAGTAGTGGTGGTTAATAATAAACCAGGCAGCGTGGAAAGAACAGATTGCATCGGAATTACTGTTTTCCCTGAGATTTGGGGGCTGGGGGGGCTGGTCTGGGTTCGTCGCTGTTGTTTTTAGCTGATGGATCCCAGCTGGGACTATAAATTGGTGTGTGTGGAGCTATTTCCCTCCCTGGTTGTGCATCCTTCGGGATGCTTTAGCAGATAACAGCATTGCTCACAGTCACAGAGTCACACACACAGGAAGTCCTGGCAAAAAGCTTTCTCTGCGTCCTACTCCTGTGTTAAGGAGATGTTTTCCATTAGAAAAGTGACACTGAAAAGAGTCACTAGAGAGTCCCTCAAAAGAGACACTAGAAAAGAGCCAGCTTTGCTGGCTCCTCATGATCAGGTTAGAGCAGCTGCGTGAGAACCATCTTTTGCCACCCACAGGTGTCCAGAGGGACATCCCTCCCTGGCTGGGCCATTTCCCATGGAGGCCTTCCAGCCACAGAACTCGACCAGGGCTTGGAGGCAGCATCTTGGGAATTATTTCACCAACAAAACCTCCTAATGGTGGAATCCCAGAATCCCAGACTGGTTTGGGTGGGAAGGGACCTTAAACCTCATCTCATTCCAGCCCTGCCATGGGCAGGGACACCTCCCACTGTCCCAGGTTGCTTCAACCTGGCCTTGGACACTTCCAGGGGTGGGGAATCCATCACCGAATTCCAACTGCTGCAGGGATGACGGGACTCCTGCAGAGCTCCCAGCAACCCAGCTCTGGCACCAGCGACAGGAATTTGGGCAGTCCCAAAAATAGGGACGCAAGTTGAGGGGATCCAGGACTTACCTGTGGTCATTCTGAGGGTTAAGTGAGATAATCCGTCATACAAATCATAAAGACAAAACTGCCAGTTCCAGCATTTCCCTGTGGGCACTAATGGGGTTCCTCTCAGGGGGATGTGATGTAAGAACATCCAGGTACTTCTGGATTTCAAACAAACAGAAAATTCCCTGCTCTCATTAAGGAAAGGGATGGAAATACAGGAAGAAAGTGCTGGGAGAGCAGTGTGTGTGTGTGTTAGTTTATACCCCACTTTAACTAACAAGCCATGATCTTCTCCAGAACAGTAGATAAACCGGGAAATGAAATATAGGGCAATAATTGTGACACGGAGGCGAAGTCGCTGCGTTTAATATATTCCTTTTGCGAGCAGATAGGCCATAACATGACAATAATGAAATATAAATGACCGACATAAAAAAAAAGATAAAATCAGGTAATTACCGAAGCGTCAGTTCTTTACAAAATAATTGGTAATGACCTTTGATAAAGAAATCACTTCTGTGATATTGCTGACAGCACCATTTCCAGCGGCAGGAGCACACAGCAGCTGGCTCACAATCAGGGAAGGGGCTGCTGGGATGAGCTGGCACTGGGGCAAGGGGGATTTGCCACCCCAAGCCTGTTTGTAGGGTGAGTGCGGTGGGACCCAAACCCAGCAGGTTCCAGGGATGAGGCTCAGCTGCCTGTGGAACCTGTGCCAAGGGAGCTTTGCGTTCCTTAGGAAAAGGCTCTTCCCCTAGAGGGTGGCTGGGCACTGACCAGGCTCCCCAGGCCGGCCCTGACCCCTCAGTCCCTACCACCGGGGGTCAGCCCTGCCTGCAAAGCACTGTGTGGAGGGTGGGATGGCAATTCCATATCCCCTGCCCTCCTGGGTGATCCCTGGCAGCAGGAGTTCCTGCGGGACCCTGGCTCGCTCCGGGCAGGCTGGAGCACGAGCTCAGATGGAAATGACTTGTGATTGCTCCCAATCTGGCTGAGGCTACAAACAACAGGCTGCAAATGTCACAGGCAGGCCCCCCCTGTGCATGCTCCCCCTGGAAAAACTTGGGAAGAGTGCAGGCATGGGGAAGAGGAGGTGGTAGGAGCATCCCAAAGGAGCTGCCCAGCATGGAGGAGTGACAGGGCCCCGCTGCAGGCAGCCCCCTGCTGCAGTGGCAGAGCTGCTCCCCAGGTTTCATTCCTTACTGATCATCTCAACGGGAAAACAAGGGAATAGCTGGTGTGCTCAAGAGGATGTGGATAGCTCCATCTCAGGAGGAACAAACCACAGAGCCCCCACATTCCTGTGGCAAAGCAAGGGCAGCAGTGAGGCTCAGAGGCCGGGGCAACGGTGATCCCTCGGAGGAGCGGCGTGGGATCACATCCCTCACAGAACGTGAGAGCCACACGAATATCAGAAAAATCAGACTCAAACTGGGATATTTCAGATTTCCCCAGGTCAGGAATGAACCAAAATGACATTATGGACAAGTGTGTCCTCTGCCCTGTGTCTCCTCATGAGGATGCCCAGGAGGGCCAGGCTGGGTGGTGAGGCTGCACTTCCCACCGGGAATCCCAGCAGAGCCCGTTCAGGAGATGGAATTGTGCCACAAGGCTGAGGAACAGCTGCCGAGTGAAGCAGCACGACAAGATCAGCACATTTCCTGGAACAGGGAGGGGGAGCAAAAAGAACCCTCCAAATGTCCCGGCTTCCGCTGGAGCCACGTTCCCAGCACCGAATCGCGCGGCTCGACGTGACAAACCTTGCAGCACTCCCACTCCCCTTCCCTTCCCCCAGCCCCAAGGAGGGAGAAAGGATCTTCACACTTTCCCTAATACCAGCTGGTTCATTTATATTGCAGAAGTTTCCCGAGACAGTAAGTGACAGTGATATCCCAAACACGGGCTGAACCTGCCACGCTCGCTGCCGCACTGGGAAACAGAACATTGGCACAGAATCACCACAGCGGCCCCAGATTCCTGCAGGAACCCTGGGAAACCCACCTGGGCCCCCCCAGCCAGAGGCCACAAGACCCCTGTGGAAGATGAAGGGATTCCTGCTCTGGGATTGCAAGTTACTAAGGTTGGAAAAGACCTCCCAGACCACCCAGTCCAACCGTTCCACCACCACTCGGATGTCCCCAAGTGCCACATCCACAGACCCACAGGAGGCACCTCGGGAGAGGGTGAACACTTCAGTGTTAAAAAATCCTGCTGCTAAAAAGGTGTGGGGAAAAATATTCCCTTTCTTTCTTGGACGGAAGCACCAACCTGCCTTTGGCCCTGTGCAGCTCCCCGACAGGAAAGCTCCCTATGGAGGATACCTGTGGAGGATCCCTAGGGAGCAGTGCATGCTTTGTGCCACAGCCTGTGCCTTCCAGAACCAGGCAGGAAAAAGCTCCAGGAAAATCAGGTTTGCAGATGTTTGTGCTCTTCATTTGGTACTCAGAGCTGCTCCCAGTTCTCCACTTCTCCAGGTGAAAGAGAGGGAGCTCAGCTGCTCCAGCAGCTTTTCCTGTGCCGATCTGTGTTTATTAATTTCCAAGCTTTACACACAGAGCCATCCTGGAATGTGGCAATTTTCTTGCTAATATGGAATTGGGTACAGATTTGGAGCTGCTGCAGCTGGAGCAGAGTCTGAGCACCAAACTGGGGCTCTGTGGAGCAGCAGCTCCAGCTTTGTTGGCACTGGGAAATGCATCCCAGGGACATCGGCACCAGGACCTGTCAGGGAGGGTCTGGAGTGTCATCAGCTGCCTCCATCACCATTCCAATTGTTTTCCCTGCCCCTTGGAAGCCCAGCTGGTTACCACGATGTGCTAATTGCTTTTGTGCAAGTGCTGTCAGTGCTGGGACTGGACTTCCCAGTGCCAGACATGGTGTCCCGGCACATTCCTGGAGGTGGGAGTCAGTCCGGATCCATCACCACACTGGATGCACAGATCCAGGGCTGGCACGGGACTCTGGGAATGGGTTCGGAGTGAGTGTTGGATGCAGCCTTACCAGGTGTCGTGCTGAGGGCACCCACATCCCATGGTCCGGATACTGGCCCCGTTCCCGGGGAATCCTGTCTGGGCAGCAGCACCTCTGGCTCTTGATCGAGGGAAAGGAGAAAATCTGAATCCTGCATCACCACAAAACAAAGGAAAACAGGCAAATTAGAGATGCAAAACAACTGTTGTTGAAAAACCACTTTCTTTAGGTAGCTTTTTTTTGGTGCAATTTTCAGGATTAGGTGGGGATTTTTCGGGATTTAGGAACACTCCAGCCTTGCACTTCTGAAAACACCCCTGGAAAAACAATCCACCTCCAGAGGGATTAAATGCCCAAATATTGCTGCCCGTTTTCCCATCTAAATAATTAACTTTTAATTCTTTTCAGACTTTTAATTTTTAATTATTTTCCAATTAAATACATATTTTTAGGTCCAAAATGCCTTGTTCTAACTCCTACCCAAGCTCTGTGTGGAAATCAGGAAGCTCACGACTTCGTGATCCTCCACTCGGAGTGCCTGAAACAGGGAAGGGGAGGAAGGCTGGCTCCCATTTCCTTGTTAAAGAGGGGGTAAAAAAGGGAAAAACAGGTGCTTAAAAATTTCCAAGGTGCAAAGCAAATGACAAAGCACAGGAGCGTTTCATTGTTTGACTTTGGAATAAAAGGCAGATAATTAGGAAATTGGGAGTCTATTAATTTCCCAAATTTACTCAGGCACGAAGCACTGAGCTATGGTGATATTTGCTTACCTCGTCATTATGCAAAAATATATTAGCTAATTATTTTGACTAATGCAATTAAGATATGCATATTTAGCATAAACTCCACAATAGAAACGTTCCAGTCAGCAGTTGCTGGGTTGCATTCATGGGCAGTGGAGAGGGAAAAGGGAAAAGGCTCTGTGTGGCTCTGATGACAAACGGGAATATCGCTCCTGCCCTGCCCGGCGGTGGGTCTGGCACAGGGATTAACTGACTTTGCAGCACCAGGTGGCACAGTGGGCACTGGGGTTACCTGTGGTAACAAGACACTCCGAGGTATCAGCCTCCTTGCACAGAACCCCAGGATGGTTTGGGTTGGAAGGGATTTTGAGGATCATCTCATCCCACCCCTGACATGGGCAGGGACACTTTCCACGATCCCAGGTTATTCCAACCTTCCTGGAACACTTCCAGGGATGGGGCAGCCACAGCTTCTCTGAGCTGCCTGTGCCAGGGCCTCCCCACCCTCACAGACAGCGATTCCTTCCCAAAAGCACATCTATACCTGCCCTCTGGCAGTGGGAAGCGGTCCAGATGTGGTCCCTCCCTGAGCCATATCCCAAGTGCTGGGGCAGGGAGGGGGACCGGGAATGTCGGGAGAGCGCCCCGCTGGAAGCTGGGGATGTTTGGGTGCATCCCCAGGCCGCAGCTCCAGCTCCGGTGGGCACTGGCTGTGCTTCCAGCGGGGCTTGGCGGCTCCCGGGGAGCCATGTGGGCTGTCAAATGGCTTCTGCTGTATTTTGTTGCCCTTTCAAATATTTCTGCGAGAGTGGGATGTACCATCTGGTGGCCAATCTGGCTGTGTCTGGAACAGCGCGGCAACCAGCTCAGCGCCCATGGGTGCTCAGCACCAGCCAGCACCCACCCACAGCGCCCAGACAGCACCCACTCAGCACCCACTCAGCACCCACCCACAGCGCCCAGACAGCACCCACTCAGCACCCACCCACAGCACCCAGACAGCACCCACCACAGCACCCACCCACAGCGCCCAGGCAGCACCCAGACAGCACCCACCATAACACTCACTCAGCACCCACCACAGCACCCACTCAGCACCCACCATAACACTCACTCAGCACCCACAGCACCCACCCACAGTGCCCAGCCAGCACCCACATCACGCAGCCAGCACTCACCATAGCACCCGTGGCGCACCCCCAGGCCGAGGGGCCAGTGGTGTCAGCAGCGGGGTTGTTCCCGGGGAGCGATGCCCACCAGGCTCCATGCTGGGGAAGAGGACAGTCCTGTGCTCTGATCCCCCACAGCAGGTCCAGCTCAGGGCTCCAGGACCCTCAGAGCTGGGCAGGTTCATGGGCAGCTCTGGAGACTGAGGGGGGTTGGTTGGAATGGCTGACCTTTAAAGGCCCCTTCTGACCCAAACTGTTTTGTGGATGTGGATGCCACATCCCTGGAGGTGCCTAAGGCCAGTTGGGTGGGACCCTGAGCACCTGCACTGGTGGGTGGCATCCCTTCCCAAGGCAGGGCAGTGGAACTGGATGATCTTTAGGTCCCTTCCAACCCAAACCATTCTGTGATTCCGTGATTCTACACCTGCAGGACAGTGAGTCCTTCCACTGCCACTGCAAACCTGGAGGCCTCCCAGTATTCCCTCCATCCTCACCATGTGTGGGAAAGATGGTGGGAGGATTTCCCTGAGGGAGAACAATTCTGGAGCCACATCATCAAGTTTTAAAGCTCCTTCCCTGCCCCTTTATTGGTTTCTTTTAACATCTTGCACATTCAGAGTTCCTGCTGACTCCACACTCTGCTCCCTGTTCCCAGCACGCTCCGAGAGGAGCTGCCAGACAGGTTAGAGAGGGTGGATTAGACACTGCTGACAGTATCGAGAAATCCTCATTTATACCCTGCCATGGCAAGAACAGGATGGTCTTAGGGAAATCACCAATAATTCCTTGGGGATTGCTCTGAGCTTTGTTATCCAAAGCAAGAGGCCACCTTAGGTGCAGTTTTGTGCCTTGGGAATAGGCAACACTGGGACAATCTTTGCCAGGTAGAGTTTAAGGAAATAGGGAATGGGCTTGCAGGTGGGATTTCCTGCACAGCGGAATATTGAGGCAGAAATATTGCATCTAGGAACAGGAATTGTCTGATGGCTGCAGGGCTTGGCCCTCCTTGGTTAGATTTTAATCTTACCTGGATTTGGGGAATTTCTGTGATATGAAATTTTAGAAAGAAAGGGAGAGTTAGAATATCCAGGTGTGCTCCAGGGAACATGCTGGGAGGGCTCCTGGGTGCCAGTGATCCCAGAACATCCCAGGCAGGGTTGCTGCTCCAAAGGCAATGACTGTGTCTCACCCTGTGGTAATTTCTCTTTATTCCCTGTCATTTTATATATGCTTAACCTGCAATTTATCTTTATTCCTTATTATTTCCTATATGATTAATATGTGTGAGCAGAGCAGCTTTGGGGGCCAGATTATTCCAGCGATCACTGGAAAGTAAATCCCATTAGGTTCCCCCGGAACACATCTGACAGGGCTATCTGGCAGCACATCTCCCTCCGAGGAGGGATCTCTGCTCCCCTGGAAGCTGGAGTGAAACTTAATCGGGAATTACACCCTCTAAATACCCACGGAAGAGAGAGTGGACTTTTCGAACTGGGCTGGCGTCCCAAAGCCCTTAATCCTCTTAGGCAGTGAGGGGAAAGCAGTGGAGATGATGGTGTAGCTCACCAAGGGGGAAACTCCAGCTCTTCCTCTCTTTATCCCATTCCCCCCTTAATTCCCCTTCCCAAGGATTTTTTAGCCCCCCCTCTCCACAGACAACTTGCTGGAAAGAGCAAAGAGGCTCCCAGCAGCCAGCAGAGAAGACCCTTCCATTCGTTTTTTCCATTTCATTAATTCCACAAGGATAGGAGGAAGGAGGAAGCCCTGGGAGTGTGAATGGAGGGCAGCAGGTGGATGGTGTGAAGAGCAGGAATGCTGGTGGGAGATCCCACAGGGGATCCCAGTGGTGCTCTGGGCATTTCCCACAGGGCCAGGCAGGTCTGAATCTGTGGATGGAGGAGCAGCGTGTGGAGATGCCCCCGGAGACCCGGGTGGCTCATCCTCCCCAGCATAGTCCCTGCTGGATGCTGGTAATTCTACCCCAGACGGATTTAGCAGGAAAACTGCAGCACGGCTACATCTGCTTGGCAGCTGTGGCAGCCTGGGATAGGCACGGAAATTCCTCTTGCCACCTTTATTTTCAGCCAGAGCAACTGGAATTGATACAAAAATCCCAGTGGGATAAATCTGAAGGGGGCATGGAATAGCTTGGGTTGGAAGGGACCATAAAGATTACCTGATTCCAGCCCCTGCCATGAGCAGGGACACCTTCCACTAGCCCCATCCAAGCTGGCCTTGCACACTTCCAGGGATGGGGAATCCACAACCTCTCCGGGCAATGACCATGGAGGGTGAGGAAAAATGTTAAAAGCTGGGAAAAAAAGGAAAAGAAAACTTCAGCTGTGCCTTACTGGGAAAACTGGAAAGGACACAGCTTCAAGTACTGATTATTTTTATTTGAGAAAACATTATCCAAGGGCCCCTTTCCAAGGAAAGCAATCTGGGCTGTGTCTAGGCTAAGCACACAATGTCATCCCGCTGCAAAAAAAGCAAACATGGTACCAGGATGTCTAAACAGGAATGTCATGTGGGACACACATGAAGTAATCCCTCCCTCCAGGATGGGCTCAGCTGGAGAACTGTCCCTGGCCTGGCTAGAGCTTTTGGAGAAGCTGTGCAGCCACAGGAGCCAGTCTAGGGAGAGCAGCAAGAACCATCTGAAGGTGGAAAATAATGACCTGAGAGGGGAGACTGAGCCAGTCGGGCTTGTTCAGTCTGGGAAAGGTGGGAGAAGGAAATGTGCTCTTCAGCAGAAGCAGAGGGAGGAGATGGGTGCTCCCAGTGCCACCACACACAGGGGAGGTCGTGGCCAGCTGACCACACCAGAAATTGGGGAATTGCAAATGAATCCAGTGGATTTATTATCCAATGAAAGAAGGAACACTGTTCCTGAGTTTTCCCCCTTGTTTTATCCCCATGGCAGAGGGAGGCAGGCAGGAGAGGGCTGTGGGATAAGTCAAGTGCGGAGCTGTCTGATCCCTCTTTTCTGTGCTGCTGGGAACAAGCAGAACTCTGCCGTGTCCCGGCTCTCCTGCAGAGGGCTGGATCCCAGGACAGCTGCCCCAGGGAGGAGGGAGCTGGTGACCTTGTCCAGCTGAGCCAGCACTCGAGCTGGCACAGCAAAGCCACCGTAAGCACTTGCAGCCCAGCCGTGAGGAGGTCACGGTGCAGGCGGATACCTGCCAATCCGCGGGCTCTCCGTGGAGCTGGCAGCAGTGGGAAAGGCCAGGATGAGGCAGTGGGAATAGAAGCACTTGTGAGAACTCATAAAGAAGAGAGGGGAGCTGCTCATGGCCACTGTAACGCTGGGAATTATGCCACCATCACTAGCCTTAATCCTGAGGAAGCTCTGTGGTCACACTGGGGGGAGTTCCACACTCCGAGTGCTCCCAGAACACTCAGAGGGGCAAAGGAATGAACAGGGAGGATGCAGAGAGGAGTCTGGGGTTTGGGAGACCCGCTTTCACAAGGGTTTCCATTGCAATTTTGCCTAATTAGTCTCCAATAATTAATGCTGTGAGTACAACAGAGATGGAATCAGACAAAATGCCGGTGAGGAAACCCCATGGAAGCCATCCGTCTTTGGGTAGTAATGATTATGTTCTTTTTTATTATTAAAGATCCCATTAGAAAGAATTTATGATTTTTCCCCTTTGTGAGAGAAATAATCAACATTCCGTTGGCTGCTCCCGGTTTTGGTGCCGAGCAGCCGCGGCTCCGTAATTAGCCACAGTTAAAAAGAAATTTTGCCTGATTGGCTTTTGGGGAACATTATTTCCAAATTACAGCCCCGCCGATTTATTTCCAGGGAAAATACACTCCCAATAAATAACTCAAATACAGTTGGTCTGAAAAAACATTTGGAAAACACGCAGGGAAGGGAAATGACAGTGCTGAGGGTGAGGGAGGGCCATGCCAGGGGCTGGGCCCAGAGCACTGCGCAGATTCGTCCCCCTTTCCATTCGGGGTGTGACCGGGATGCGCCGCTGTGTGTTTGTTCACGTAAGGGATCCCACGAGAGTTTGGGCCCCTTTTGAGGGGGGCCCAGGAGGAGCCACCAGCAGGGACAGGAGTGTACTCTGGGGAGGTATTCCGCCTGGGGATCCTGTGGATCACCACCATGGAACAGGGACACCTGTCCTGCCCCTTCCTGCACAGAGGTGTTGCTGAGGCTCAGCCAAACACCCTGAGAGCACCAAAACTCCTGCTGAGGGGAGGAATGAGAGGGGGGTGATGAGGAAGGGAGTGAGACAGGGAGATGAAGAGGAAAGCCTGGGAATAAGTTACATGAGCAAGCTCTGGAATTTTGCAGAATGCAGGTGGAGCCACAGGCAGGGAAATCTCAGGCCAGCTCAGCAATGGGCTCCTGTCTTCTGGACCAGCTTCAAGCTGGGAGAGGACATGGATGGCTCCCAGTGCTCCTAGGCATGGAGGAAAGTCACATTGACGTACTATCCATAGATCATGAGAAAAGAAGTGGCTCCAAACTCCTGTCCTGTCAGCACTGGGAAACAGGAAAGAGGAACAACATGGTGATAACAGTGACCTCTCCCAGAGCCACATCTGCATTCCCAGGGTGGGGAGGGGATGTTCCAGCAGAAGCAAAGCCAGTGTCTCCTGGGCACTCCCAGATCTGCCACTGCCCCGGGCCTCTCCTGAAGGGGCAAAGCTGCCCCAGTGCTCCATGGAGTGATGTGGGCTTTGAGGTCCCTTCCACCCCACAGCATTCCGTGATTCCAGGGCCCACAGAAGTGAGCAGCGCTGTGAGCTCCATGTCTCCTCCACCTGCCTGTTTTCCAAGAGACAGCACTGGCATTCCCGAATCTGTTGTCAATCCAGTTCTGTCTGGATATAAATAGGATATTTTCCTGGGACTCTGCTGTTCCAGCTCAAGGTGCAGCTTCATCCCTTCCATGGGTGCCATCTCCACAGCTGCACTTGGAAGTGCCTTTAATGGGCAGCCATTACAGGAGAAGCCGTTTGGAGATCATTCTCATGCTGGGAAATTTTGTTCCCGGAGCCATTTAATGCAAATTTCGGTCTTTGCTTGTTGGGAGTTGATAAATTCCAGCGGCGCCTGCCTTGAGTGAAAACATCCGAGTTTTATGCTGCGGGATTCGCTGCGGATCTTAAAAACAATGGCTGCACAAGTCCCATTTAATGTGGGAATTCAGCCTTTCATTTCAAGCCCTCGGTTTCAGAGCGGCGCAATTGGCAGGCAGCTCCATTCCGCATCCGGGAAGGCTGGAGCCTTTTCCCTCTGAATCAAATGGAACTGGTGATTTGCATGCACCTTTGGAGTCAAAATCAAACATTTGCCCTGGCTCGGCCCTGGCTTAATTAAACTGATGAGAAGGCGCGATAGGCTTTTGGTCTGAGGCAAAAAGGATGCACAGAGCTGGAATTTGGAACAAACATAAAAAAACCTGCGCAAGGCATGGCTGGAAGTGATAAGAAATGCCAAGACTATGCATTACATGGGATCACGGGATGAAAATAGAAAATATCCTTAAAAAAATCCCGGCGTGCTGTGCAAGTGTTGTCGGAAGGGTTGGATTGGATTACAGGCTTTATGGATAATGTCCTGAGAGCGGCACGGCTGGGGGCTGGCACCCGAGCTCCGGGGACGGTCGTGGGGGTGACAGCTGGGGGCAGGCAAGGGAACGGGAATTTCAGCTTGGATACAGGCCGGAGGAGCCGGAGGGGTCCTGTTCACAGAGGTGCATTCTTGTGCTCAGATTCATTTCTTTAGTGGGAGCTTTAATGTATTTTAAATGAGTTTAAATGTAAGTTCTAGAAAACAACTGCTCAGTTCTGGTGAGCATCACCAGTTTAGGGAGCCGAGGGTTCTCTCTCTGTTATTCCCATCGCTTCTGTCTCCGTGCAGCGCCGCATTCGGGAATTCTGGGCACTGATATTGCGAGATTTGGTAAACTGGCTTTTGTAACCTTAAAGCACAAACTTTCCCTTCGCCTTTCAAACCATCAAGTCCAGAAATGAGGAATATGGGCACGTCCTCCTACTCCAGGTTGGCCAGAGCCCCATTCCAGTGCGTGAATTAGGGGATGAAGGGCTGAATCCCATTTCCCAGTCACCACTTGCACCCCCTGCCTGCTTCACCCAGCCCATCCAGACTTGCTTTCCCCATCTTGCTCAGGTTGCAGATACCCAAAAACAGGGAAGGGGTGTAGTGTTTTAAGAACATATTTCCCCCCCACCCCCCCCCCCAAAAAAAAAAGAGTTTAGTTTAAAAAAATGTAATTTCAGAAGGCTGTTAAAAAGAGCTGATTGAAATAGATTTTGTTTTCACAAGACCAATCGCCGGTGGAGCAGCTGAGCTATTTATAGCCCAGAGCTTTGCACTTTTAAGTTGCTTGTTTGATACCAGTAAAGAACAAAGGAGGAATGCGTCTGACCTGATTTAACCCTCCAGAACCTGCTCTCTGCTTTGCCCTGGTCACCCAGGCTGGTTCTGGGGCCTTGGGAAAGCTCTTCCAGAATTTTCACCCCTCTTGGACATAAAATCCTGAGATGTCTCGATGCTTATGTTTGTTTAAAGAGTCATTCTTGTAACCACCATCAAAATTCAGTGTCAGCTGCACACAGCAGCTCCAGAGGATACAATTCCACCCCATATTATTTTCCTCTTAGGAAGAGCCCCACACTGGGTCTCCAATAGCCCACCCCGTTTCCTACAGCACCACAAGAGCCGAATTTATTTTCATTTTAAATGCTTTGATGTCGGGGAACTTGGCTCTTGTACAGCCCTCAACTTCCAGTACGAGGGAACAGTTTCCAGGACTTTTAACTTGACTTGGTTTCCCACTGTTTTCCGGGATTTGCATTCATCTCAAGGGGGAGCTATTCATTTCCAAGTGGGATTTTCTCCCGCTCTTGGGCTCGCTGCTATTCCAGCAGTCACGCGAGGCGAGGCTCCTGCAAACCAACCCGTGCATCTGGTTTGGGAAGGACTGGTGGGAATGGGAACGGAGGAGCCAGGCGGCACAACTCCAGCTGATTTGGGACGGGGAGAGGAGGAAGGAGGACTCTGGGGACCCGTTTTCCCGTCTCGCCTTGTAATATCCCAGGGTGTCACCTTGGAACCAAGCCAGGCCACGGGAGGGTTTCTCCCATCCCAGTTTCGGTCCGTGAGCCACCGGGCTGGAGGTTAAATCCGAGCATCAGCTAACGAGGTTAAACCCCGTGTGAGCACAAAGCCCAGCTCAGCCCTGGCTCCTGTCACAGCCCAGGAACTGAGAGACACGTGGAACTGGGGGCTGAGAGGAGGTGTCCCGTCCCCGGGGCAGCTCCAGCCGGGACGGGAGGGAACCCGGGCCAACCAGCTGCGTGTGATCCCCTCGGATCCCAAACGAGCACGAAGCCTCTTTCAAATCCCTGGATGCAGCGCATCCATAAAACATGCACTGCCATCCCTCCACACGCGGCTTTCCCGGCTTTTAGGGCTGTCAGGAGCGTCCTGTCCCTCACGGACAGGGCCTCGGGTACCCTGGGGTGCCCAGCACAGCTTCTTGCCAGGGGTCAGATGGAGCCAGGGATGCACAAACATCCCAGGGCTGAGGAAGGCGCCGGCTGCAGCCTCCAGGCTACTCGCGGTCTGCGCCGATCCCGGGATTTAATGCGCTTTCCGAGGAGACGCGGCCCCCCCCGCGCGCTGTTCTGGTTTGGTGCCCAGAACATCTGGTCACCCTATAGCCTTTTTTTAATCCAATCGCTCCGTTCCCTCAGCACACTCCCGACCGCCGGCGGCTGAGCGGGCACCGGGGAGCCGGCGGGGCCCCCTCCCCGGCCCGGGGGGCTGCCGGGGGCATCCCAAATTCCGTATGCCGCCTGCACTGGGCACGCTCGTTCCCAGCTCAAACACAGTGTTCATCTCCAGCCGAAGGAAAGGCCGTTTGAAGGGTGTTTTGGGGGGCACATGGCACGGAGGTTTTAGTGCCCGGGGCAGCGTCCCTGCATCCTGCTGAGCCTGGATGGGCACCGGGAACGGCACTGCCCCGGAGCAGGGACTGGGAATGGCCCCCCCCCGCCACGGGGTGCAGCCCCTTTAACACAGCCCCAAAACCGCTCCTGCCACTGGCTTTGGGGTGGGGGCTCCCAGCCAGGGGCACCCAGAGTCCTGACAGGCCAGGGGGCATCCCAAGGGAACAGCACCCCAGGATCATTCCAAGGAACCATCACAGCCACTCCAGGGCCCACCATGACCCCCAGGGTGAGTGAGGCACTAAAAATCAGCCAAAATGCTAACACTTAAAGACCCACACCAAGCGAGCCTGTTCCCCCACTTCCCTCAGCCGTGACATAAGTATTCCAAGATGTTCACCCAAGGATTACACATCAGTGTGGGCCCTCAGCCTGGCACAGAACAGCACAGGCTCTGGTATTTGGGAGTGATATTTGAAATCCTACCCCCCAAGGAAAGCGTAAGGCAGTAACATCCTGTTTTCCACGGAGAGTGTTCCCCAGCCCCAGCAGTGGGAAAAGGCTCCTCATTCCTTAGCAAAGCATGTAATGCAAAGCCTGAGCACTAAACCCTCCTGCTTCACAGTGCACACGGACTGGGAGGCAAATATTTCTCCAACAACATCACCACATGGAAAGTTTCAGCCTTCTCACAATATTGTTTTGGGAAAAAACAATCCAACCTGGTGGATCAGCGTCAAGCTGGGAGGGACAGCAGCCACTGCTGGCAGCTTAGTTGGTGCTTTTAAATGAAAAAGGGGAGATTTAGGGGGGATATTACAAGAAATTTTCCCTGAGGGTGGGGAGGCCCTGGCTCAGGTTGCCCAGAGAAGCTGTGGCTGCCCCTGGATCTCTGAGAGTGTCCAAGGCCAGGCTGGAATAACATGGGATAGTGGGAGGTGTCCCTGCCCATGGCAGGGTGTTGGAATGAGATGGACTTTAAGGTCCCTTCCAGCACAAACCATTCTGTGATTCAGACTGTGATTCCATGAAAAATTCCCCACAAGATGGCACTGCTCCATCTGCTTTTCCCAGCGCGGAGGGCTGGAATCCGGCACAGCTGGGAGAGACACAGAGTCACAGGATCCTGAGTTTTCCACCCACCAAAACTCCTAAGGCTCAGTGAGGGTCCCCCAGTAACCCTCTTTATCCCCGAGGCTCCTGGAAACGCTCCCAGCTGGGCTGGAAAAGCCGCAGTTTCCTCCTGTGAGAGGAACCACCAGGCTGCAAATTGGGGCTCCCGGCAGGAAGCTGTAAGGTGGTGCCAGGTGTGCAGCTCCCGACCCGCAGCCGGGACACGGTGCTGGGAAGAGCCGGGAAGGGAGCGGAGCTGCGGAATGGGGCGATGGCAGCGAGCCGGGCTGAGCGAGCCCGGGAGATGGAGCGTGGGTAATGTAATTACACACCCACTCCTCGTGCCGCACGGGCAGGCGAAGCAGCACTAATCCCAAACGGATACCTGCAGGGAGCACGGGCGGGAGCAGCTGTTGGACAGCACGGCAGGAGCCACATGCACGCCCGCATCCGCAGGCTGCGGATCGCTGCACGCTGTACCGGGAGTGCGGGATGCTCCGTGAGAGCAACACCCAGCTATTGTGTAAACCCTGCTCCCAGCTTGTTTAGTGTTGGAACAGCCTTTGGAATTGCCACGTTGGAAAGGACTTCTCCTTGGTTTCCTGACCTCACCCGTATTCCCAAATCAGCTCCCGGTTCAGGGGCCACAGAAGTCTCATACCCAGGGAGTGCTGTTGATGTTTGGGGTGAGTTGGCCCTTTAATATATGGATATGTTTGGGATGGCATGTCCTCACCCAGGATACACTGACCAACAGGATCCTGGGCTGGGGACATTTTCACTTTATGCTCTGGTAGGAGTTGCCCCAGCCCATTCCAAAGGTCCCCTTGGTGACCTCCTGGCCCCTCTGTCATCCCCTCTGACTCCATCCCCACCACCAAAAGCACATCCACATCCAGGCTGGATCCCCCCAGGGCACCTGCAGGCAGGCAGTGGGATTTTTGCACCAGAAAGGCTGTGGCTCTAGGTCAGGACCCATCAGAGCAGGCGGAAATCCAAGTGGAAGTGGGTTTTTGGGAGGGATCTGATGGGTTCAGCTGAGCCCCACGCGGAGCCACGGCGCCATAAACAACTCCGGTGGAATTCTTTGGAAACTATTGGCCCATGTACATGTTGCCATGTGTGTCCTGCTTTCAGGAATTAATGTCTTTTCCTCCTGAGCCACCTACTGCTGTTTATTAATGACATTCTGGTCATCATTCCTGAGGGCAGGAAGGCAGAGCTAAATCTGGCTTCATCTTCATGGCAATGATTGCAACTCTCCGGCCCCAATTTCCACTCAGGCTGCACCAAATGGGGGGGAATATAAAGAGAATTAGTGTTTGCTGCTGATAAGGAATCATGGGAGGCTCTGTTTCCACTCCATGGAATCATGGAATGCCAGAATGGTTTGAGTCAGACAGGACCTTAAAGCCCATCCAGTGCTACCCCCTGCCATGGGCAGGGACACCTTCCACTATCCCAGGTTGCTCCAACCTGGCCTTGGACACTTCCAGGGATAGGGCAGCTTGTGCCCAGAGCAGATCCCACCGGATCCAGGGCTGGGTGCCCTCTGGAAACAGGAACCACACTTGGACTTTCCCCAGGGGGCCTCAGTGTGACTCCCCAGCCCAGACACTGCGGCTCCAGTAACGATTCCCATTAAAGGAATGCCAGCGCTGCTGGATAATGTGTGGAGGGTAAAGAAGGCATTTAGAGGATGGAAAAATAATTGGTTTAGGAATCAAATTTGAAAAATGCAGCATCTTCCTGGAGCAGTGGGAGCACAAAGCCTCCGATCTTAACGAGCTGCCTCTGAAGGAGGCGGATGTGTCATTTTCCTGCGTACCAGTTTGCATTAGGAAGCTGCTGGGATGGGAATAGTCATTACCTGCTTCCCACAAAAACACTGGCTCCTCCCGAGCCGGGCGGCGCGGTTACCCGTGGATGGGGACAGCGGCGGGCGAGGGGGCTGGAGCAGCCACGGGGGTGTGCAGGTGCACGGCAGAACTTCTGTGGAGCTGCAGCAGCTTCCCGGGAGCAGCCCACAATGGATATTAAAGGAGTCTGGGACACTCTGAGCCCTGGTGGCTCAGATCGCGTTTCTAATGAGCTCGTTTATACCTCTGCAAACATCTTTTCCTCATTATTCCTCTGGAATTCTGAGTGCTGCAGCTCTGGGGGGAGTGAAGGTGTGGCAGTGACATCCACCGTCCAGGATACCCTGGATCAGCAGCCATCCAATCCCTTGGGAAGGGAGATGGGACCCACAGCCATTTTATTGCCAAATGATGAAACAACAAACACAGGCTGCTGCTCTTCCAAATCCATAGGCCAAACTGAATGGAAATGAGGAAAACCCCAGCTGGATGTTGTGTGTCTGTGTCCCTGCCCTGGCAAATGCTGGGAACCCCCTTCCCAACCTTCACTCCCCCAGCTCGCACCACACTGGGCTTTATAGACATTTACCCTCCTTGTTATTTAAGATTAAAATCCCTTTCATGGCAAATCACATCCATTTCCCCAAGTACAATTCCAGGACTTTCCCCACCTTATCTCCCCAGTGTTCCCAGAGCCGTTAATGAACTTGCTGACACTCATTAGTGCCAGTGTTGGTTTGTGTGGACCTAAAACACGTCTGAAGCCAGACTTGGCAGCTGCCTTTTTAAAACCAGTGGCAGGAAAAAGATCCCCACTTTGGCCTGGATGTTTTGGAAATAATTTTGTTTTCATGCCTCAGTTTATTTTTGTTTCCAGCTTGCTTTTATAAACGTGGAAAACCATGGAGAAATGGGACCTCTGGCTCCTTCAGCCAGGGGAATCCTTCAGGCTTTGTGTGGCACCGTGAGAGCTATGTATAAACCATAATAAACAGGGAACTGATAGGGAATGCTCAAGTGTTTCCAAAGGAGACACTGCTCTTTACCTGAATGTGGAGTTGGGATTCCAGAAAAACTGCTTTCAAGTAACAGGAAAACTCTCTGGAAACATGGAAAGAGTGGTGTTGCCACCCCTGGACAGGAGACCGATGCCCCAGGGCTGTCAGTGTTCCAGAGGCACTTGGAAAATGTCCTTAACAACACACTTTAGCTCATGGCCAGCCCTGAAGGGGTCAGGCAGTCAGGCTGGATGGTCGCTGTAGGTCCCTTCCAGCTGAACATATTCCACTCCATCCCATTCTCTCTGGCAGCCGTGGCCACAAAAGGCCAGGGAGGCCCTGCCAGGTGGTTTGGAGCATTTCAGGGCTCCCTCTTCCCTTCCCTTCCCTTCCCTCCCTGGTCAGGGAGAAGGCAGCTCCAATTCCGAAGCAGGGCAAAGCCAGGGCTTGTGTCCCTGGCGGCCTGGCAGATGCACAGCCTGGAAAAGCACTTGGAAAGGTCAGGAGAATACATTAAACCTGTCTCCTGGCCACCTCAGCAGATGCTGGTGGGTCTTTGTGCCTGGGAACCTCGGGCAAAACGGCCCCGGCACCCCCTGGGCTCATCCTGCGTGCCTGTGGAGTGGGGCCGGGTGGGACAGTAGCACCTTCCCCAGGAACAGGGAAAACCAAGCGTCCTGCTGGGTGGGTGTCAGGGACAGAGTGGGAACCACAGAGATGGGGTTGGTGCTGACTGGCAGTGAGGGTGGATTACTGCAGAGTACCCAGACATGGCACTGCCTGGGAGGTTTATCAGGGTAAAACTCCAGTTTGGGAGTTTGAATCCCACTCTTTGGGTTTATTTTTTAACTGTTGGTATCTCGGGGTTTGAGCCTCAGTGGTTCAGCCCCCAAAGTCCTGCTGGTCTTTCCCACCATGGAGCAGAGTCTGTGCTCAGAGGCACTGCCTGGGACCCCCCAGTCCTGCCTTGTGGGGGAGCTGCGGATGGCACTGGTGGAGAGAGCCCCTTACAGCCACTGCCAGTGCTGGGGAATGGGAGGGGGGCCGGAAGGCAGCTCTGGAAATGGAAAATATTCCTTTAATTAAGAAATAAAAGCTTCCCATCCTACTCTCAGCTCGGAGTGCACAGCCCCGCTGGATTCACGGAGGGTTGAGGGAGAGCAGGATCTGGCCAGTGGCTGGAAGAGATAAGCCATATGTCTGCACACTCTGGAATGTGGAACAGGGATAATTACGTGATATTCCCGCTGATAACAAACCTCCCCCGTGATGGGTGGCGGTGGCAGCTTTTCACAGCGTTGGTGTTTGCAGGGAAACACGGGGCGTGAAAATGGAGATTACGGCGGAGCTGTTGTTCCAGACGGAGCAGCTCTGAGGCTCCTGGGCCCTGGGGAGACAGGAACCGGGCAGGGTGGGGGTTCTCTGAGGGTGTTTACAGAGCCATGGAACGGTTTGGGCTGGAAGGGAGCACAGGGATCGTTCCAGCCCCTGCCATGGGTGGGATCAGGCACTATGCACTGGCACGGGCTGCTCTCAGCCCCAGCCAAGCATGTGCTGAACACAACTTGAACACCCACTCGGTGTCAAGTTGGGGCCAAACAGCAGGAAAAAGGCTCCCGGGATAGGGACCGTGTCCAGGCCTTCCCGGGGTGCGGGGCCATCCCCACGTGCCCTCAGCCGACGGCTCCTGGTGCCAGCTCTCCCCAGCTCCACGTGTTTATGTTCCTTCTGCTTAATATCTCTGTAATCTTCCCTGGCATCATCCACTCGGAATTCTTCTCCTCCCACTTCACACTTCGGAGGAGCCTTCTGGTCCCGCAGCAGATGCATTGTGAAGCCTCTCCTTCCCCGGCGCCTGCATATGCTTCATTAAAAGTGTTTGTTTCCTTGAGCAGCTCCAAGTTGGGCTGTGACAAAAAAAAAAAAAAAAAGATCCCAACTTTTTTGGACTTTTCCTGGCAGTCCCTGGGCCCGGGCTTCAGGCTCTCGGGGTGCCTGTGTCACCCACCCGCTCTGTGCCAGCATCTCCCTGTCCTGCTGGGAGTGGCTCCGACATGCTCCCGCACCCAAAGATAGAAATTGGGCTTTTTTATCCCTGCACATGAAAGAACATGGTGGGAGGTGCCAACTGGGAGCAGCAGAAACCGGGATAGATTTCACCACCGTTGCCTAGTGATGGGAATGCGGCAGGCTGGCAATTCCCAGCCCCCCTGGCACGGGAAAGGGGACAGGGCACACGAGGGACACCCCAGAGCCTGGGGGTCGCCCTCCGGTTACGCTGAGGCACGGCCAGGCACGGATCCCAGCTCTGCTCGGGGATGTCCTCAGCGCTCCCAGGGGCTCTGCTGCTTCCTGCAAGGATACACTGGGAAAGCATTCCCCCCTAAACACTCCCTCCAGGTGCTGTTGGGAAGCCCGGCCCAGCCCTGGTGAGACTCTGCTCTATACCCCCTGCACAGAGCCAGAATTCCTGGCTGGATTAACAGCCCTGTGCACAGGTTTTTATGGAATGGCTCTGGACACAGCTGCCATTCATAAAATACCCCAGCCCGGACTTTTATTCGTCTTGGAAAAGGGATTTGGTTACAATTCCTACAAATGTGGGGATGTTAAAAACAGCAGTATCCTGCAAGCCCTGACACACGTGGGATGTTAACTTCCATAAAGCGTGTAAGGGTATCCCAGATTGTGGGATTCCACATCCTTTATAACAGCAGTATTACACCGCATTTCAGGATGCTTCCCAATGGGAAGCAATGCCTTTGTCCTGTCTTTGCCATGGGCAGGGCTGCTGAGGGAGAGGTGTCCTGTCCTGTGCCTTTGGGTGGGAATTCACATTTTTCCCATTTAGAACTGGAATTGCAGCTGGGAAAACACTGCCCTTGTCCCAGTCCCTACAAAAGCAGTCGGGAGAGCCCCTGCTGGCTGGTGGGAGCTCTGTGGGATGAAGGGGGGGCTGCACCCACCATCCCACCATTCCCAGGCTGCCGGCCCTTCCTTCCATCCACCCCATCCCACCTTGGCTTCCCGACAGCGGGAAGTGAGGCAGGAGCTCCATCCTTGGCATTCCATCACCATGGCTCTAGCGGGGAGGAACAGATGCTGTTCCTGCTCCTGCTGTCCTGGAACTTCCTGAACAATTTGGGGGTGATGGATGAGAAGCTCCAAGATGATTTCCAGCCATGCCGTGGACAGTCCCAGGAAAGAGCCACCCTTCCCACAGGGAGAGCTCCAGAGTGGACCCACCATGGTCCAACCCAGCTCTGGAGCCCGTGGCTGCTCCGAGGTGTGAAGAGCCTGGTCTGCATCGAGCTCTAGAGACGCTGAGCCCATCCAGCAGCACATCCAGTGGGATCTGCAGCAGCAGCTGCTCCAGAGGGGTCTGCCCTGTCCCTCCCCAGCCCCACCACCAGCTGGAAATGACCCTTTTTGATAAGATTCACTCAGTAGTTAAAAAAATCCCTAAACATTTGTCCTTATTTCACTTACAACAGTAAGAGCCAGTGCAATTCTCAAGCTGAAATTTAATTAATTGCAGTTATTTGTCCTGAAGTTGATGGATTTACTCCCATCCCTAAGCACAGGATGGAATCCTGTCAAGGTTGTGCAACCCTTTTCCCTGCCCATGGTTTTCCAGTGCCCAGTTTTCCCCATGCCTGGGGCAGCCACAGGTGGTTTTGGCAGCAAAGCATCACCTGCCTGTGGCTTCCAAAGCCCAAAACTCCAAGGAAAAGGTAGGAGCCGCAGTTTGACACTTGCCAACTGCTCGGATCTTCGTTGTCACTGGAAGTCACCGTGCCCCCGACTGTTGCCGAGTTTCACATCCCATTTTTCTGCTGTCTGGAATGAAAAATGCCAGCACACGGCTCCTTCCCCCGGCAGGTACCGCTGTCGAACATGTTGCCTTCCCAACATGACACGGAGACTAAAAACTCACGGAGAGACTAATTACTGCAGAAAATTGCAGCAGAGCCCCTTTCCTGGAGGTGGAGCTGACAGCCCCCAGCCTAGCCCCCTGCCCAGGAGAGCTGTCACTGTGTCCTGCTCTGGGATCCAGTGGGAATCCTGCGGATCCCACTGGGATGGGCACATCAGGGGCTCACAAACACGAGGATTCAGGCCCCCCCCCCCCGAGGCTGCCTGGGAGACAGATCTAGCAGCATCCAACCACCTAAACTGGGCCTAAAATACTTATAATTGAAACCTGCCAGACCTCTCTGCTTCCCATCCTTCCCAGAAATAATATTGATAAATACGAATGTGTAACAATAATAAATTCTTGAATAGAACTGCAGTTAAATTAATGCCACAATAGCTACAAATAAACCTCTGAATGGAAGATCTGATATAAAAGCAAAGTGCCAGGAGATAACTGATCTGGAAGCTGAGGAATTAGCTCCGATTTACCTAGATGAGGTATAATAAATGTAATGTATCGCAGTCACATGCATGTAGCTCTAATTTCCTCGGATTCGGGAAATACTGCCACATGAATTCCTTTAAAGAGCCATTTTGCCCAGGAAAATTAAACTGGGAGAACATATTGTTTCTGTGAAATATTGAGCTGTGCAATTGGAGCTGCTGTGTGCTCTGAGCAGACCTGGGTGGGGGGACTCATCTTCCCTCCCCTAGGAGCTGCCTTGGAAGGGTGGGAAACCTTTCATTTCTGGTGGCCAAAAATGGGGGGAATTTTACCAAAACACCCCCAACATTTGTCTCCCTCTTTATCCTTTGACACTAAAATGGGGTACACAGAGAAACCACCTAAAATTCCCTGTTCCTTTTGGGATGAGTTACTTGGGAGCTGATCCTGTGAGTTAAAAAAGCATCCTTGTTAAAAGCTACTGATAATTTGCAGGAATTGCTTTTGTGGGATCAAATCCCAGCACGCTTTGCCTGGGAGTGGAGCCACCTGAAGAACGCTTGGGTTTCTCCACCTTTCCTGGCTCAAGAAGCAGCTCCACGGCTAAATCAGTTTGGCACTGAAGGAATCATAGCCTGGAATGTGTGTAAAGCAAGGCTGGACAATCACAGGATGAGGATTATTGGTTGGATTTGGGTTAATGTTTGGTAATGGAAATGCCATTTCTGCAGGATAAAAGGTGTTTTGGTGCCTGATCCACGAGCAGAGGACGATCCCATGCCTGTGCTTCCCTTGAAACCTCCATCCCCACACAGGACTTTGTGCTTACAGAGACACAAACCAGGAAAAATGAAAGAAGAATTTTTAAAAAGTGAGGAAAATTAATTAATATTTCCTAGAAGTTCATTTAAGGGGAAAACCAGCATTTTGCCAGGGAATGGTGTGCTTGTGGTGTGTGTTTCTGTGCCTGAGCCCATGCAGGGAGAAAAATACACCTTTGAAAGGGGAGGAAAAGTGCCGGAGAGATTTTTATTGCCTGGTTTTTGGCAAGATGCTGCAAGTTGGAGATTTCCCCCAGTGTTAATAACACAGTGTTAGTGACACACGGCTGCCTTCCTGGAGTTCAACCTCCACGACTCCAGGAATTTAGGAAATGCAGGTCTGGTGGGGGAGAATTCAGGCAAACAAAAGCCTTCAGAAAAATCTAAACACTGAAAACATTCGTGCCATGCAATCACAAATATTTCAGTTTCAAAGCATAGGTGTGACCTGATGGAATTGCAGTATTTTGGCCATTAAATGTGATTTTTGACAGGAAAAAATGCAATCCTCAAATTAAGTGGAAAAGCAATTATTTTCCAGTTTGTTTGTGAATCCTTCCAAAATTCTTACAGTGAAAATTTTAGGGGCGAAAAAAGTGCGAAATGCTCTGGAAGTTCTGCATGTGCTGTCAAGCATTTGGAATTTAGGGAATAACTCAGATTTGGGGGGGCACAAGGAGAGAGCCCAAGTCTGGCCTGGCCATGTGCTCAGGAAAGCCATGGAAGGTGATTGTTAGTGTCTGGAGAAATTGGGAAGCTCCGCAAATCCCTGCTCCTCAATTTCCAATTGGATTTTTCAGTTGGAGGCTTTTCCACATGGGACACACCAAGGGAAAAACAACACTTTGACTTAGAACTGAGGTACTCCTGGAGGCAAATGTGATTAATGGGATAATCGTGGAGATTTGAGGCAGTTCCTGCCATTTCCCACTCTCCAGGGGCTGGTTCTGCTTCCGTCCAACACCAGCTGCAGATTCCTCAGCACCATTAGTATCCAATCCAGGAATATGACATTTGAAACCCTCTGTAATTATGGGATGAGTGGCATTAATGTAATCCTAAATAGCGTTTCTTGATTGAGGGAATTCTGGTGGAGCAAGTTGTGTATAGGCTCACCTTTCCCTAAATATATTCCCTACGTGTATTCCCTAAATATATATGCACTCACACAGTGCTCCCAATAATATCCTTAAGTTAATCATGTCCTAATTAATCAATTATCAAGTCTTATTAGTTAAAGGGGAGTCGTGGAGCTCCTGATTCCCCCCCGCATTCGCATCCAAGCTGCTGCAGGACACACGTGAGGAATTAAGGGACAAGTTCCTTAATCTGTACAAAGGGGAGGATTAAAATTAATCAATTAAAATCCAGATTACAGCTAAATTATATATGAGGAAAAAACCAGAAAAAACAACATTTCTTTGGGAAAGCTGTCCCAGTGCCCCACAGACAGGTTCTCCTGGATTTAACACAGTTTTTAGGTGATTGAGATGTTCTTTTCCCGTTCTCGTTTTCCAGTTGGGAACAGCAAGGGCGTTGCGGCCGCACTTCCCAGCTCCAGGCGCAGCTCCGGGACGAGGAGTTTTGGGGTCTCCTGCCCCAGAGGTTCGCGCCGAGGCTCTGCGAGCCCCGGGTGGGGACACGCGTGTCCCCGCGCGCATCCCGCGCGCATCCCGCGCGCATCAGCTCGAGCGCATCCCGCGCGCATCCCGCGCGCATTCCCGGCCGCTCCCCGCGCGGCTCGGCCGGGGCCGCAGCGCCACCTGCCGGCGGCGTGTGGAACTGCCGGGGCAGTCGGGCGGGAAGGCGGCGCAGGGACCCCTCTCAGCAGCCGGCGGGACGGGAGGTGAGCGGAGCGGGAGGGCAGCGGGATCGAGAGGGAAGCGGGAGGGGAGGGGAGCGGAGCGGGAGGGAAGCAGGAGCGGGAGGGAAGCAGGAGCGGGAGGGAAGCAGGAGCGGGAGGGCAGCGGGACGGGAGGGAGCGCGCGGGACGGGAGGGAGCACGCGGCCATGGCCGCTGAGGGGCCGCTGTGAGGGACCCCCGGCTCCGCCGCCCCGCGCGGCTCCGGCCTGAGGCCAACCCGCCCCAAACCAACCCGAGCCCCCCCGGGAACACAAACCCCCAGGTAAACCAAAGACACCGCGGCCCCTCGGAGCTGGATGCTCAGGTGAGCCGGGGGCAGGAGGGCAGCGGCCCCAGGCAGGACACGAGCCCAGCCGAGCCGTCCAGGAAATCCACGAGCACGGCGGCGGCAGGGCAGGGAGGCGCTGGAAATAACAAACATTCCACGTTTCGCTCAGCTTTACACCACCACAGTCACTGCACCCGGCACAGAACTCAGGCGGGAGCGAGCGAGGACATCCCGTACCGAGGCCTTTCCCCGAGAATCCGGAGGGGAGGAGTGCACAGAGTCAGGAACGGGAAGGTATTCGTATTAAAAATGGTTTATTTCTATTTACAGTTCCACGTCTTACATCCCTCGAAACAAAGGAGTAAGGAATGAGGAGTCAAGCTGTCATCGTGTGCCATTGACTAACACGGCTCCATGAGGATCCTGGAATATGCAGTGAGAGTGAAAACAAAACAGTGCCCCTCAGAAAATTCCATTTTCTAGAGAATTCCCGGTTTTCTTTGGGAAAAAAAAAAATTTCTATTTTAGCAGGAAATTCACTTGGGATGAACATCCAAACGTGCCAAGGCAGAAGAACCACCCCACTGTGTCCAAGGAACAGCAATTAGGCCAGGATTTAAGTTTTAATGGGATTTGTGTAATTAAAAATGCAGTAGATTTAACTGAACAAAGAGATTAATTATGGCAATTAAACTCTTTGTAAGTTTTCTTGGGAATTCAGAGAATTCTATGGATATGGTGCTGATCAATGCCTGATTTATTAACATTAATTTAGTAAGTTTTCTTGGAAGTATGCCCTAAGTAGTATAAAAATTCCAATTAAGATGGAAAATTAATATTTGTAATAAATATTTCCATACTGAGATCCAGAGAGAAGGAAAACATCCAATAAAATAAATCAGGAACAACATCTAAATCCCAGCCTGCTCGGGAAACAAGGGCAGGCATTTCTAATAATATTTAAAAAACCAGTTTGGAAGACTCAGGAATTTCTTCGAAGTCAAGATTTTATATCTGCTTCCTCTGCTCTGATTTGGGAGGGAAATGGGAATTAAACAGGTGAAGTTCCTCCTATCCAAGAATTAGCTGTATTTTGTGGCAATAAGGATCCAAAGTAACTCAGATTTCTTGTGTTTGACATTAGAAACTCTGAGCAAGCATTTTCTGTGGAGCTTTTCACTGGAGTCAGGAGGTTCCAATGGAATAAAAGAGCCACAACTGTTGGAATAACAAAATTCAGCATGGCCCAAATCAGGAATTTTATCTACAAATCCATGGAGGAGGAGGACACCAGAAACACACTCCAGCTCAAAGCAATGATTTATTGGAAATGGCAGTAAATCAAACGGACAGTCTCTGGTTATGGTCAAGCAATTATCCAGGAGTCAGAGAGGAAAGGGGGAATCTCGGACTGGGATAAGGCCTTCCAGTGGCTTTGCTTCCTAGTGGCTCTCTCCTTTTTTGCCAACTACCTGGAAGAGGGGAAAAAAATAGGAATAATGTTTCGTACCCCCTGGGCAGGACTTTTTTGGTTCGGGTAAATCCAAGTGCAACTCAATCCCCAGGGAGTGAATCCAGGAGCGTGCGTTATGGGAGCACCCAGAGGGATGGGAATCCTTCCCGGGCTTAGGAGGGATGGAGAACACACACAAACCCTTCTGTTTAGTGTTGAACACAGCAAGGCTATTTTGGGAGGCGTTAGGAGATGGGAACTGCGAGAGAACACTCCAAAATCCAGGTTACATGTCAAGCATTAAACCTTAACACACTCCATCAAATATTCAAGTGGGGAAAAAAAAACCCTGGATGCTCAATTTGAGGCTGCTCCTTTCCTTGGCATCCTTTCCATGGGCTTCCCCGAAAATACTGACCTTGTAATGTAGCTCAAACCTGTACAACAATCCAGGAATTCACAGGTATTCCAAAAAAACCCCAACCCCCTCAGCCCTGAATCCTTGGACCCACTGGAAGCATTTTTCCTCCTCCTTCCCCTTTTTAATTCCTTGTCAAACTGTGACAGGGAGGAATTCTCTCCCATTTTCACCTCAAGGAATCCCTAATCAGGAGCATTTCCAACTGGAAATTCAACCTAATGCTCAAAGGCGGGAATATTCCAACCTGGCAATGTGAGGGAAGAAGAACAAAATCAGATAAAGTCAATTAATCCAGTTAAAACAATACAGTTAAACTTATCATGGAGCAAAATTTATCCCTGCTGTGCTTCCAAACTGTGTCCACACACAGATTAGGCAAAGAAATCAGGAAAAGAAAAAGGAAAACCAGAGTTAAAAGATTAAGGATTAGGTGTTAGGAAGTATGGAATACCAACAAAAATGTTCGATACCAGTCGGAGTCAGAGAGGGACAAGTGGCCCATGTGAATTATCTGGAAAACCCAGCACATGGATATGGATATTTTGGCATCTCAGCTCAAACCCCACCTGTTTTCTGCCCATCCCACCCCACAATCCCACATGAAATGTTCATTAGACCCACAGGTAGGTGGGTTTAATTCCATTTGCCTTGCTTTCCATTAAGATATTACAAAGGAGCCCTGGCAGAGCGTCTCCACCAGCCCCACAAAATTCTGGGCAAGGACTCTTTGGTGTGACCTTAAAATGTCAAGTTCAGGGTAAAACCAGGGCAGAATCTGCACAAGTGAAGTGTTTAAGGAATGATTTGGAGCAGGGAGAGGAGGGGGAAGCTGAGCTGGTGAGGTGGGAGGTGGAGAAGGTGCTGGGATTGTGGGAAGGGCGGGAGCTGAGCAGAGGGAGGCAGGGAAGGAGTGCGCGGCCACACCAATCCCATTATTACTTTTTAATTTCTTCTGCCCTTTTAGTTCTTTGGGAATGGGGAGTTAAGCTGGAAAACAAACAGAAGGAGCGTTACAAGAACCAAAGCAGCAGCAAAAGGTGTAAAAACGTGTAGTGCAAACAGGCAGGTCTGAGGAGAACCACGGAATTTACTCCAGAGGGGACAAAACATATCCCCCACCCTGTCAGTATTTATCTGTGGCTCTTCCCACTACTCTCCATGGGCCTAAGCAGCACCTTCCTCCCTGGTGTCCCTATTTTCCATCGCTCTAAAAGACTTCCCTCCTCCCCAGACTCCATGTTCAGGAAGGAAAACAGGACTGTTATATGCAGTGTTGATGAGGATCTGAGTGGGACAGATCAGCCAGTTCGTAATCCAGCCCTGCTCCTCTATTTGTGAGCACTCCTTTCCCATCCTGACCTGCCCAGCACAATTCCAGGAGTACTGGAATTGTACATGTCCACAGACATGTTCTCCTTTCCAGTTTCAAAAGCCACAGAAACCAACAAAGCAACTCCCAGGTTTGGAGCTTGGGAAGAATGAGGAAGGCCTGCAATCTGGATTAAGTGAATTTTAGTTCATTAGAACAACTTTTTAATGACTCTGAGTTGCAGTGAAAGGGAGCAAAGCCTGTTAAACCTATTTATTACCTGCAAAGAAATCCAGTTTTATGTTAAGGTCAAATTTTGCTGTTATAAATTCAGTGGGTGCCACGTTGGTGTTAGTGCTTTAACCTTCTGAAATTAAAGTTTATTTGTAACATCAGTTGTGGTGCTCTCAGTGTTATTGTCACCTCCACAGGAGTTTGCAGCAGCATTTTTCGAAGGCTGCTAATTTTTAAAGCAGTTTATTTTAAAATAAGACCTTTTATGTTAAAGGTTCAAAAAAGGGAGTCCCAAAACCAAGATATAAATCTCAGCTGTTAAAAAATGATATTGCTGTTGGTGTTTAGACCTTGCCAGCCCCTCAAATTTTCACCTTTACATTCTTACCACTGATTCTTACAAAGTGAATGACCAAAACCTTGTAAGAAGTGGGTTTAAGAATAGGGCTTACTCGTTTGAAGTCGTTCATGTTCGTGGCTTGCACTGGAGTGCCAATAAATGTGAAATATGTGATTCGTGTTGTCTCTTCATCACCATGATTGGACTGGACAAACAACTGAACAGGAAAGAAAGAGCCAAAAAAAAAAGGGAGTTAAACTCTCCATCCCTCACTTAATATATAAAACATGAGGTGCTTGAGAAAATTAACCGAATTAACACTTTTTTCCCCAATTATAAAGGTCTCTAACACTTAGATGAGCTCCTGGCCTCCTAATTTAAATAGTTATATATAGAATGCTCATGTCTTCCTGGTAGTTTGTCAAAACCCCACCCAGCTGGGATTTTCCCAGCTTCCACTTCCCCACCCTGAGGCCACAATGAGGAAGCAAAACTGGATTCTGAGAAGTCCCAGCTCAGTAGAATAGAGTCATTGAATCAGATGGGTTGGAATGGACCTCTGAGATCATCAAGTCCAACCCTTTCCAGTATTCACTGGAATGAACATCCATGTCACGCTGTTTGGGCAGCCCCTGAGTTACTCGGGGGGATTTCCCCCTCCAGGGTGCAGAAGGCCGTGGTTTCCAGCCTGTGCTCAGCCCTCGGAGAAGGGGACTCACAGTGACACTGTTGACATTCTGGAATTTGACGTAGCGGAGCTGGATGATCCCATCCTCCTTGATGTCCTCCGGGCCCAGCTCCAGGGCCTGGGTGGGTTCGCTGCGTTCCGCCTCCTCGAAGTCCATCGAGCGCGGCAGGTTGATGAAGATTTTGATGTATTTTGGCCCTTGCCCTGGGTTAAAAGAGAGCGGTGGGATTCCATTTGGATATCATATCCCAAAACTACACCTAATTATGAATTTGACGTGATTTCATAACGTAAAGTGAGTGACTATAAAAAAGGTTCATCTTTCAGTTGCTCTCACCTTAATCCTCGAGTTAAATCCACAAGTCTCTTTGCAGTGCATCGAACACTAATATTTGTGTATCAAACGTTCAAAATACTTATATTTGTGTATAAAACGATAGTAATTATGCTTGCACATAAAAGTATAACAATTCCTTATATTTGTCCCACATCCAACTCCCAGACCCTTCACTCACCATTGTCTGGCCCCTGAAGTTTCATCGAGTAAAGCTTGACAGGCTGACTAAAAGCGACAGTGATAAGCAGCTGTGGAGGGAAACAAACCAAAAAACCCTGTATTAAACACTGTTTTCTTCACCTAAACACCAACTTACTTAGCACAAGAAATAGGGATAAGGGAGCTCTGCAGTAAAACCATGTGGTCACCTCCCTCTACCCACACGCTTTAAATACCAGCCAGCGCTTTTCCGACCGGGATTCTGGCAGTGTGCGAAGCTGCAATGAGCTCTGCATCCCGGGTTTTTTGCACGCCCCCGCAATGCCAGGATAACCCCCGTGCCCCGTTGCCCTGGTGTGCCCCCGTGCCGCACCTGCTCGTCGCAGTCGGACTCCAGGTAGGAGGGGTCTTTACGCAGGCAGTTCTCGAAGCCGTGCTCGTCGCTCTCGTTGAGACACTCGCACCCGGCCTTGTTGATGAACGGCAGCAAATCCATCTGGGAACACAGGCAAAGCGTGCTGACAGCGGGCCAGGGGCTCCAGAAGCTGCTCAGCCCCCGCACGAAAGTCCCACACGGCGCAGGGGTTGCACAAACACAACACGGGGATTACTGGTGGGAGTCATCCCTTAAATCCTGCATCCCTGGAGCCACCTACCATCCCAAGAACCAGGAACTTGCCACAGGGAGAACTTCCAAATGTATTTGTGCTGAACAAGAGCACAAGGCACACACAGGCATCGGCCTGGAGTTAGAATCAATTTAATGAAAATCCATCCCAGTTTAGTCTTATGTTCCCAGCTCTCCGTGCTCCAAGCCACTTAAAAGGGGGGAGTATTGCTTAACTATCAATAATGTAATTATTTGTGATAAACATAAAATTAATTATTTTAATGACTAAGGAGAATTTTCATGCTTATTAAATGCGTGCATGTCAATATTTAATTTTTTTCTGGAAAAGGAAGTCCACATAAGTGATTTTCTGAGGCAGCTTTGCCTAAAACCCTATTATTTGGTTTGGAGGGTGCTTAAAAAACAAAGACTTTTTAGAATCCAGGCATTCCAACAAAACTCCTGGGAGACACTCACGTATCCTTTGGGGATGTCTGTGTCCTCGCTGTTCCCAGGGTCGTTCTCCAGGTGCTGTTTGATTTTGTCCTCCAAGCCCACGGCATCTGCTCCCTGATACTGGTCGATCCGCACCTTGTTCCGGAAGAACAGGAACGTGGGGGTTGCGGAGATGTTGTTGGTGGCAGCTGTGCCCTGGGAGGCAGAAACCAGTCCCCGTTAATTGTCTGACTGACCCTTAAGTCAATCACCAGCTCACCTTCGCCACTGTCTCACTGGTCCCACCAGTAACATTGATTTATTGCATTTCTGCTTTTTCCCCACGATAATTACACCAGTAGTCAGCTGGAAGGACTCTTTTTAACTCACACTGACACCAGATTCTATATGTAAAGTATGATCTTAATAATACTTAATAATACTTAATAACCTCTCAGCACGCTGCTTAAGCAAAGGGCAGCACAGTGGGCACTGCCAGAAAACTTGGCTAAACATTGAATTTCATAGTATGGTTATTTGTGATGCCCCAAACATGTCAACAGCCTCAGGACACCCCTCTTAGCATCAAGTCTGAAGGGTCTGATGTTGCCTTCAAACTCCCCATTCTCTGCTCTCTCTCTTCCAGCTAAAAGTGTTTTTTTTTCATACCAACCTGGCATTGATGCACATCCACTTCCAAAAACGTGGCCTGGGGGTATTTGTTACTCAGGGCATTGAAGGCTGGAGCTATCCTTAAGCAAGGGCCACATCTGTGAAAAAAATACTTCCCTTTAATTCCACTTTAATTTTCTTTTTAAATGCCTGCCCCAAACGGAATCAGCACATTCCCGCTCTTCCCGATATCCTGGTGCAAAAATAACCCCTCTACCTGGCTGCCAGCTGGTGATACAATTAAGGATGAGGAGTTAATTCCCAGCTTCCATGTCACGTGAGCGGCTTCACCTATTAATTAATACTAACTCATATCTGCAACTTAACTGCAGCATTTTCAACTGCTCAATAAAGTGATATAAAGGATGGTAAAAGCAGAAAAAACCACTATTATTAGAAAAATTGTATCATTGCTCCACATCAATTCCCATGGAAAAATAGCATTTACATATGACTTAAATATTTAATGGTGATAATGTATCAAAGTTTCAGGGATCGTGAAATGCTTACAACAATAAATCTCATTTATACCTGTAACTGGTTATCCCCATATTCATTTATGGGAATAACTGGTTACATTGTTATTAATATGGCCCTGTTTTCTGCTCATTTAACTCCATCACCTTGGCTGAAAATATGTCAGTTTTAATTATTCTGTGCCGGCAAAAATGTAGGAAGTGTCCAGCTGCAGCTATTCCTGCAGAGAGATATTCTCACAGGGAAAGAAGACATTAAAAGCAAAACCGCTCAAAAGTAGAAAATTAGCTAAAACAAAAAACCGAATTCAGCAGCAGCAACCAGACAATAACGAGGTGCACTCTGAAGCCCCAAACCCCCTGAGATCATCACTATTCGTAGATTAATGTGAATAATTCAATCGCTGAGGTTTCTCTGGTCACGAATTCGTCCAGACCTCACCGCAGCTGTACCTCAAACCCCTGCTGAGGAGGGAAAGAGCATCTACCTTTCCTCGGCAAACAGCGCGAGGATAGGGCGAAGTTTTGCGAGGGCAGATGTTTGGAGAAGTTTGGGATGTTTTATTGTGGTCTGTGCAGCCCCCTGACCCGGATCGGGGTTTTGGACCCGGATCCGAGGGCTGGCAGGGGCAGGGGAGCGGGCTGGGCGGGAAGAGGAGGCTGTACCGCAGGAATAGAACCACGGCGCTGATGCTGCGCCTACACCCGCATCTGTGTCACAGAGCGCCGCGAAAAGCCCAACCGGGCCAGGAATAAATAACGCAAACACGGGCACAGCGGAGCGCGGGTGCGCGCCGGGCGGCTGAGGCGGCAGCGCGGGGCCCCCTCACTCACCCCCTCATGGTGAACTTCACCACGGCCAGGCGGGAGCCGGCGGCGCTCAGCTCGGGCTGGAACTCGGTGTCGTTGGCGATCACCTTGACGCCCGCCATGGCGCGGCTGGCGGCGCCGGTGCGATGTGCAGCGTCACGGCGGGCAGGGCGCCCGGCATGCACCGCTGGCGCGGGGCTCGCACGGCCACGGCCACGGGCGCAGGCGCGGCCGCTCCGCCCGGCCGCCGCCCTCCGCCGCCATCTTGGGGGACCGGGGCGGCGGCGCCGCCATCTTGGGCAGGGCACCGAGGGGAGGGCGGAGCTGCCGGCCGCCATTTTGGGTAGGGGCGCGAAGGCCCTTCGGCCATTTTGGGTGCGGGCAGAGCGGGAGCTGTGGGCGGGGAGCTCTGCCGACATATAAATTGTCGTAGTTTGCTATTCGCTACTTTTTTTTTTCTTTGTGACGTTCCGGAGTGACGCTGCTCTTTTGTAGGCGGAAATTACGTAATTCTTTTTTTTTTTAAGTGTTCTGATAGTGGGGTTTTTAATACAGGCATAATAACGTTATTATTTACCTGATAACATGTAAGTGTCACTTCGGGATGTCTCATAACGGCACTTTTCCTGCTGAAAACGACGAGCCCTGCTCCCAGCTCTTACAACTCTAAGGCCCTTCAGTAACCGTTAGTTAAGTAAGTAATTAAGTCAGTAATTCCCGTCTCCCTGAGAGCGCCGAGCGCGGGCCGGCCGTTCCCGCGGTGACCGGGCTGCCGTGAGGCGCGGCGGCCGCGCTTTGCGGCAGTGCCGTAAGAGCCGGCGGTGTGAGCCGGCCGGGGCCGCGGCTCCGGGCCGGGCCAGCGGGACTCGGAACGGGAGCGGTGAGAGCGGGGCACGGAGCGGGAGCGGTGAGAGCGGGACTCGGAACGGGGGCCGGTGAGAGCGGGGCACGGAGCGGGGGCCGGTGAGAGCGGGGCACGGAACGGGAGCCGGTGAGAGCGGGGCACGGAGCGGGCCGGGCCGGTGAGAGCGTGGCAGGCACGGAGCGGGGGCCGGTGAGAGCGGGGCACGGAACGGGGGCCGGTGAGAGCGGGGCACGGAGCGGGCCGGGCCAGTGAGAGCGGGACAGCGGGGCACGGAGCGGGCCGGGCCGGGAGAACGAGGCAGCTACACCGGGAGGGGCCGGGCCAGCCCCCGGCGCGGAGCCTGTGGGGGCCGGGGGTTCTGCGGCACCGGGCGGTGCCGGAGCGCGGGGATACCGGGAACGGCGTGCACGGGAGCCCAGGAACACGGAGACTCGGGTGTCCAGGTATCCAGGTGTCCGGGGACACGGAGACTCGGGTGTGCAGGTGTCCGTGGACACGGAGACTCGGGTGTCCAGGTGTCCAGGTGCCTGGGCAATGCAGGACCCAGGTGCTCGGATGCCCAGAGCCCCGGGTATCCGGGTGCCTGAGTGCCCAGGGACCTGGGTATCCAAGCGTCCAGGTGCCCGGGGACACGGTTCTCCAGGGACACAGGTATCCAGGTGCCCAGTTCTCCAGGGATACAGTTCTCCAGGTGCCCATAGCCCCAGGGAGCAGCCCCATTACAGGGGCAGGATTGGACTCCGGATTTCAGCAAGTGTCACCCCAAAACAAGCCCCAGGTTCATCGTGGATGGGGTCTGTGCCCCTGTTAGTGGAGCATGGCCTGAGGAGAGGCTGCTCACACGGAGTTAATGCTCCGTGGGGGCTGAAATTCCCTTTAGTGCTGGTTTGTTGTGGCCTCGCAGCCTCTCTGTTTTATTGCCCTTCCTGTACCAGCCCTGTTGGCACCCAGGGTAGGATTTAGGGTTATGCAGCTGCTGGGGATAACTGTCCTTCTGGACTGGTTTGGTGTGTCAGCACGTGAGGCACCAGGAGAACCTGGGAGCGGCTTCCAAGGGGTCAATTAACTGTAGTTTGGAGTCCTAGATTATTATTATCTCATCCTCTGCCTTGCTTTGAAACCTACTGCATAGCCAGAGCAGTGTTTTAATTGTCTTCCCCCCTTAGTCCTTTTTCTCTGTGCCCGAGTAATAAATAGAAAGTATAATTTGTAATTAAAGTTAGAATAATCAGATTTTTAGAAAATGTGTAAACAGCCCATTCATAACTGGTTTATATTATTTAATGCTATTTTGCATTATTTTTTCCTAATGTTAATTCCTTATTTAATGGCAATAAAAGTGTTTGGGAAGAGCAGCTCTTGCTGTTGCCCTGCTCTGGTGTGACAGTGGTGGATTTACTTATGTTTCACCTCTTCCTCCCATAGATTTATTCTGTTTGGGGGATTTTCTGGCTGTAAAAATCATTATTATGGGTTTCAGTGTAAGCAACTTGGCTTGATAAAGGTGTTTAGGTGAGTCTTGGATTCAGCATTTAATATCTTGCACTTAAAAAATCAGTTTAATGGCTTTACTCAAATAGGGACTGATCCCAGACTATTAAGTCTGCCTAAATCCCAACCTTAAACAGAGCAGTTCAGAGAGTCACCAGGTTATTCTATCAGATGAACACATTAAATAGCATACATGTGTAAAATAACAGCAACTCCTTGTTTCATTGTATGTTGGGGAAGAAAACTGAAATTCTGGCACTCGTGGAAACGACAGAGATAAATTTACCAACCCAGTGGAGACCGAGAAGTATAAACAGGAAGAACTTTGCTTGTGGTCGCTCCATTTTCCACTTGAGAGTTCCCTTTCCTGCAGAAATCCGCTGCTTTCGGGAGTTATAAATAGCTGGGCTGTGGCAGCTCATGTGGAATGACTCCCTGGCTGCTTTTTGGCCCATCTGGCAGCAGGACAGGCTTGATTTGCTCCCGTAGTTTGTCATCACTGATGTGAAAAGGGCAGATATTGATCTGCTTCAGACAAAAGGGGCGTTTCGGTGCTCGCAGGGGCTGCAGTCGCGTTTGCCGGGGCCGAGCTCTGTGCTCTGAATTCTTTGGGAATTAAGATGTGGTATTTCCTCAAAAGGAAGTTCTTTCTGAAAGCCTGGCGGCACCATAGGCAAACAGGAGAAGGGAAGAGGTAGTTCTTCTTTTTCCTCTGTCTCCCAAAGCCCTGAGTTGAAATATCCTGGGGATGTCGGGGGTTGGATTGTGTTTTCTGTGCATGGAAACCCTGGCACGGGTTAGTCGTGTGCCGGGTTGTGTGCCGGGTTAGTTGTGTGCCGGTGCTCTCGCAGGTCGCGATACCTGAGACGTTCCTTCGGGAAATGCCGTTCGTTCCGAGTGGTGTGGGTTCTGAGGTGTTCGTAAGGAGTTGGGGAGAGCTCTCGGTGCAGAATTTCAAGGATCAGTTTTGTGCCCCTCTAGGGGAGTGTTTTTAGCAACCAGGTGACGTGGGAATAGCGGGACTCGGTCCCTGAACCTGGAGCAGTCGGACGAGGGAGGAATGGGAAGACACTCTTCTGTTGCTAATTGGCATTTCTCAGCTCAACTTTAGTCATTCATGGGCCATTTCCTCGCCAGAATTGGGTGCTAAGAGTTAAATGGATATTTTTGTTTGCTTTGGGTGGTTTAGTTCTGGTTGTTGATAGTTACATTTTATTCTATTGCATCTGGACACTTTATTTCTGGTTTTATTCCATTTTTGTGATTATTTCACTGTAAATCAAGGGGGGTTTTAATCGTGGCTCTATGTATGTCGCTGTATTCTTTAAAATTTTTAATTAATTCATTTTCCTCTGTTGTGGTTGTCCAGACAGAACAATTGATCCAGCATTGCATAACAATTAACACTGCATGGACAGGTGGGGTTTGCAGTGTAGCAGGTTGCAATAGATTACATTCTTGATTTGTGGTCTTTATTTATAATTTTATTAAATTAAAGCTCTTAATTAAATAATTTTTAATTAATATAGTCCAGTGGGCTGCAAGAAATGAGCTGCCTTATTCTGAAGTGTCATTCTATGTGATCGTGCTGATTTTGTGCTGTGGATTTTGTGGAACAGACCCACGTTAACCCCTCGCTGGAGTGCAGTGGGAGGCTCTGGGGAGCTGTGTTTGTCATCCTTAGCTATTCATCACCCTGCTGCTCTCCCTTCCCTCCCCTTTTTCCACGGACACCACCGTGTTGGATTTCCATGGGGATAAGAAACTGCTTTCTGGGAGGAGATTGCACTCTGGGTTTGGTGTGGGTGAGGGATGACAGGAATTTCTGTTGGAATCCAAACTGGAAGAATCCGTGTTTATCTGTGATGAAAAGAGCGAGGAGAACGCACGTATTTTAAAATATTTCTTCCGTGAATCCTGCTTTGTTGGTCTGTTTATGCTCCTCTAAGTCAGAGATGCTGCTCAGGTGTGAGCTGGGACATTCAGAGCATGGACCTCCACGAGACAGCGTGGAAGGCATGTTTAGTTATTTATTTAACACAACCTCTTCACCGATAAGAAAATGTCAGTTCTGAAAACCTGCAAGTGGTTGGCGAGCTGGGAGTGTTGCTACCAACAACACAGGGTTGTTTGGGGGTTTAAATCTTGTGCTAATCCAACTGGGTTTTATTGCCACAACCTGAGTTTCTGTTTTCTTTCCACTTCCCAGGCACCGAGACAATTTTGGCCTCGTGACAGTTCAAATTTCTCCGTGTTTTTTGTGTCAATATCTTTATAAGATCCCAAATGTTGCCATAAAGATAGGATTGTACCTGTTTCCTGCTGGAGAATGGCCAAAATCCACGTTATCAGTGGGTTACACAAGGCTGGTTTCACCTAGTGTGGGATATTCCATATTCCAACGTAAATACCTGTATAATCAGGCGTTTAATGCTATCAGACATAGAGTAATATCAGATATGTGATATCAGCAGTATAATGATATCAGGGATGTAGTAATATCAGGGCTGTAATAATATCAGGGATATAATAACTGGGGCTTAAAACCTTTGCTAGTTCAAAATGACTCTGAAAAGAGTGATTTTGGCAGAACTATCTGTGTGTCCAGGGATGTACTAGCTGGGGCCTCTAGGGATAAAAAACCCCTTCAATTTTGCCAAACGTGTAAGAAATGCAATCTGTGAGGGTGTATGTTTTTATGGGACTGTTTAGGGAATGCAGTTTGGTCCCTGAGGGAAGGTGAAGGCTCTCCCTGAGGAGAAGTGAGGGGGATCTGAGGGGTCCCTTTGCTGTTGTATCCCATCCACGGCGTCGGCTCTGGTGGGTTTTGTGGGGTTGTGTGTGCAGGGTGGGAGTGGTGGTTGTGCAGCCGGGCTGTGGGTGGCGTTCCCGGTGTCCCCATGGCATCCCCGGTGTCCCCGTGGCGTTCCCGGTGTCCCCGTGGCGTTCCCGGTGTCCCCATGGCGTTCCCGGTGTCCCCATGGTGTTCCCGGTGTCCCCATGGTGTTCCCGGTGTCCCCATGGTGTTCCCGGTGTCCCCATGGCGTCCCCCGTGTCCCCATGGCGTCCCCCGTGTCCCCATGGCGTCCCCCGTGTCCCCATGGCGTTCCCGGTGTCCCCATGGCGTTCCCGGTGTCCCCATGGCGTTCCCGGTGTCCCCATGGTGTTCCCGGTGTCCCCGTGGCGTCCCCGGTGTCCCCGTGGCGTTCCCGGTGTCCCCGTGGCGTTCCCGGTGTCCCCGTGGCGTTCCCGGTGTCCCCATGGCATCCCCGGTGTCCCCGTGGCATCCCCGGTGTCTGTGTTGCAGGCGGACGGGCGGGATGGCCGGGAACAGCCTGGTGCTGCCCATCGTGCTGTGGGGCCGCCGCGCCCCCACGCACTGCGTGTCCTCCCTGCTGCTCATGGACGGCGCCTCCGTCATCGTCACGGGCTGCCACGACGGGCAGATCTGCCTGTGGGACCTGGCCCCGGACCTGCAGGTAACGTTCCCTCGGGAATTCCCCGGGGCTTCAGGGGTGCTGTGTCATCGCTCTGCCTTCCCTTGGGTGCCCGTCCTCCCCTCTCCAGCGCTTGGGTTGACCCCACAGTGACCACTGCAGGTTAAAAAGAGAGATTTTGCCTCTTGAACTTTGTTGCTGTCCCTGCACGAAGTTTTTTAAAGTAATTCCTATGTATACAACAATAGTTTCCCTGTCATTTTTTTAATTCAAACTGAGCCAATTTTGTAAATATTTGTAAGTGTTGGTTTATAGATTTATAAATATTGACGTTAGTTTGCCAATTGCCTTTTTTTTCCCCCAAATTGGCATGGCAGCGTTAAGTAGAAACTCTCTTTCAAGATTATATATCCACAGCTATGCTAATTAAATGTGTGTAAATTAATAGATATAGAATACATGACATAGCAAGCTGGAATATGTGTATTCTGTTTCTCAAATGGTGCCTATGTTATTTTGACTTCCCATTTTCTCTCCCTGGTCCCAGATTAATCCCAGAGCTCTGCTGTTTGGTCATACAGCCTCAGTTACTTGTTTATCCAAGGCCTCAGCTTCCAGTGAAAAACAATATATAGTGAGTGCATCCGAGAGTGGGTGAGTTTCTGAGCAGTTTTGATATGCAGAACTGTCAAATAATGGAAATCTGTCCCCAAATTATCTGTATTTCCACACTGGGGCTGTGTTTGATTTTTTTATCCTTAAGAAAAATTTCGTCAGCAAATACATTTAATTTTTTAAGTGGTTTAATTTACTAATGAGAGCAGCAGTTTAGAGGGTGGAAGAGGGAAGGATTTCTTTTGCAGTTGATGTCCACGTAAATATGTCTGGCAAAGGCAGGGATGTTGTCGTTTCCTTTCTCTAAACGCAATTCATATAAGCACTAATAAAAGGGTCACATTAAGGTCCTCCCAGTGTAGAAGTGTTTTTAAATGCTTGGAAGCCTGGGCTGGTTTCCCTGTAGTTTTAAGGTGCCTTTCGTGTTTCAGGGAGATGTGCCTGTGGGATGTGAACGATGGGCGATGCATCGAGTTCACCAAACTGGCCTGCGCACACACGGGAATCCAGGTCGGTCCTGGGAAGGGTTCCAGAGCTGTGGGTGTCACAGTGCAGTTATAACATTGTGGTTTGGGTTGAAAATGAAGGACTCCGTGGCCCACACGGAGTGTAATTTCTGTGTGTTGTCAGTTCTACCAGTTTACAGTCGGCTCTCAGCGGGAAGGGAGGCTCTTATGCCACGGACATTATCCAGAAATTCTGGTCGTGGATGCAACCAGCCTTGAGGTTCTTTATTCCTTGATATCAAAGATCTCTCCTGACTGGATCAGCTCCATGAGTATCATCCGATCCAACAGGACACAAGGTGATTATTTCCTGTTGCAGGGACACCTTCCGCTTGCTCCAGCCTGGCCTTGGACACTTCCAGGGATGGGAAACCTGTTCTGGGTGGATCAGTTGACATGGTTTAAGTGTTACCTGTGCACAGATCTGTTTCTCTCTGCTAATTGGCATTAATTTGGTGGGCTGTAATTTTTGGCAGAGAGGTGTCTCGTGCAGGTGTGTCTGTTGTGGACACTGCAATTCCTGAGAGATTTGGGGAACACTGAGGAGAAGATCCTGACTGAAGGGCTTCTATCTTGGGTTAAGTTAAGGCTGACAGCAGCTGTAAATTGCATGTTCCCAAAATCCCAGGGAGGGAAAGCTCAGTTGCTGTCCCCAAAACGCATAAATTGCTGGAACATCTGGAAGTGAGCTGTGGTATCAAGTGTTTCCTGATAACACCTTTCACTTATTCCTTGTTTTGTAATAATCATCTTCACAAATAAACATTCTGTTTGGAAGCAAACACTCCAGGAGTGGTTTTGTGATTAGTTTTAGTTTATCCTTAATTTATGTATCCATAATTTATGTATTTGTATACTCAGATATACACAAGTGAAGAAGTCCTTGTGATCTCATCCTCATTTCTGTGTTTCCCAGAGGACACGGTGGTGGCAGTTTCCGTGACTGGCATCCTGAAAGTCTGGATAATCACCTCGGAAGTCAGTCGTCTCCAGGTACACAGAGGCTGCTGGATTAATGGTATTTCCTGTAGGGATGGAGGATTTTATTCCTGTGGTTTCCTGTTCTTTCTGAGAATATTCCTCTTCCTCTTTGCCAGCTGAAAATCAACATCCAGAATTTTGCTTTACTGATCCAAGTTCCTCGTAGAACTCCGGATCCTTCCGAGAGAACCGATTTCAAAATTTAGAATAGGATAATCTCCAGTTTTTCCAAATCTGCTTTTATTTGTACCATTTAATGATTTGGGTTCATATTTGCTGAGCAGAGGATACAGGTTTTAGGAATATTCATTTTTCAGGACTGTCTCCAGCTCCCTGTTATCGGGCATTTCCTGTGTACTAGTGAATAAGTCTGAGAGATTTACTGCACGTCTCAGACCTCTGGTAAATTAACTCCTCACCGAAACACCTTGCAAAAGATGTTTAGCAATTAGAGAAAAATGAACTTAAATAATGCAATGAAATGGCAGTGGAATCTGCTTCATTCCTGTTTCCTACCTGTCTGCAAGGTGATTCACTGACTAAATCAGCACCACTAATCTGTCCTGCTGGGGAACTGGGGAGACTTAAGTGCCCAAAGAGGACACCACGTGCTCCTGCAGATCTTCTTATGAGGAATAATGGAATCAGAACCACTCCAGGTGTTTGGATTTCCCTTAGAAATCGGCCGTGTGGCACCTTTTGAAATAATGTAGCCCCTATTCCGTGGTGTCTGGCGTGGTCCTGACTTCAATCTGAGCAGGAAAAGAATGAATTTGATGTTGGTTTTGGTTGCTTTCAGGATACCACGCCAGTGTTCGAGGAAGAGTCCAAGCCCATTTACTGCCAGAACTGTCAGAGCATTTCCTTCTGTGCGTTCACCCAGCGCTCGCTGTTGGTCGTGTGCTCCAAGTACTGGAGGGTAAGGCAGCAACCCCTGGGGCCTTCTCACCCTGGAACCTCATTTCATTTCAATTGCACTGCAACATTTACATCAAGATGCTCCAAGTCCTTTCAGTGGGATTCTATTTATAAGTTTCATGTATATCTTATTAATATATTAATATATATTTAATCTAAATCTCTGCCCACTAGAGGATCTTTAAGATCCCTTCCAGCCCAAACCATTCCATCCATGATTCTGTGATATTAAACCCAAAATTAGCTGCTGTGTGGGCATTTTAATCTGCAATAGATTCATGACACCACTTTTGTGTTTCTTCTCAGGTTTTTGATGCTGGGGATTATTCCCTCTTATGTTCAGTCCCCAGTGAAAACGATCAGACCTGGACTGGTGGGGACTTTGTGGCAGCTGATAAAGTGATTGTGTGGACAGAGGATGGACAAAGTTTTATCTATAAATTACCAGCCAGGTAGCCAAAAATTAAATACTCCATTTATTTAGTCTTGAGGTAAAACCTGAAGAAATGTTGAAATACTGGCCCAGTAAGGGAAAGTGCAAACAGCTGAAAATACGCACATAAATATAAAACTATGACATAAATTTAAAACTGAGCATCAGAGAGGTTAAACAAGTGTAGAATGACAAGTAAAATCAAAACCTTTTCTTCTGACATCTTTATGATATGCAAACATCTTTGTTCTGGCTAAAGAGACAGTTTTATATTGAATATTGAATGTAAATCTGGTGGGAACTCCTTCCTCGCCCTCTGGTGATCACAGCATGAGGATGGGAGCAACATCCATGTACTAAGGTAGTAATCACTCTGTAAATGCAAGGAATTTTACTCCTTTCTCCTTGTCCTTACACCCAGCTGCCTCCCAGCCAGCGACTCGTTCCGCAGAGATGTGGGGAAAGCAGTGGAAAACTTGATTCCACCGTTACTGTACAGCGTGTTGGACAGAGCAGACAAACAGGTACCTCTGTTTCTTTGGAGTTTTTCTCGTGGACTGCAGTAATTTCTGTCCTGCTTTTAAAAGGCACAGTGAGAAATGTGGAGGTGAGCTCATGGCCTGAAGTTGTTGATTTTTTTTTTTTTTTACAGCTCCTGATATGTCCTCCAGTTACTCGGTTCTTCTGTGCACAAGGAGAGCTTTCCTACAAGCTGCTGATCCAAGGAGACTCCTCGGGGAGACTGTGCATTTGGAGTGTGCCCGACACCCTTGAACAGCAAGAGAGTGCAAGAGGTACCAGATCACCAGCCTTGTTGGCAGATCTTTTAACAGGCATCTGTGTTTTAGGTGTGCTTTTGCTGCATAAAGCCCTGCTGGTTCTCTCAGACATCCGTGAAGTTGGGCTTTATTTGTTACCTTCCTGTAAGGATTATAGTAAGATAATTTGATAATGCCTGATAGAAATCTTAATTTGCTTTATTTATGTAAGAGTTACAATTTTTCATAAATGGTCAAAATCTTAATTAGCACTGTTCTTGTAGTCAGTACATTAATTTCCAGTGTAGAACCAAGGAGTGGTTTGGGTTGGAAGGGAGCTCAAAGGTCATCCAGATCCACGGGCAGGGATGTCTCCCATTAGCCCAGGCTACTCAAATCCTCCTCCCACCTCACCCCTTCCTTCTTCTTTCCCTCCTTTTTAACAGGCCTGCAAACAACCACCTCCGTATCCCTGCAGGAAGCTTTTGACAAGCTCAGCCCTCGTCCCGCCGGCATCATCGACCAGCTGAGCATCATCCCCAACGTGAGCGAGCCCCTGCGGGTGACGGCCAGCGTGTACATCCCGGCGCACGGGCGGCTGGTGTGCGGCCGCGAGGACGGCAGCATCGTCATCGTGCCGGCCACGCAGACCGCCATCGTCCAGCTGCTGCAGGGGGAGCACATGCTGCGCAGAGGTACGGCCACCGCTGGGCCAGGCTGCAGATCCTTTGGCTGAGTGAGCAGGAAGCTGTTTTATGGGTGCAAATCCTCTAAATCCTGTGATGTTCTGTTGCACGGTGAGGACCCCGGGCGGTGACAGTGGAGTTGTTACCCGGCCAAGGTCTGCTGGAAAGCCTTGGATGTTTCCCCTGGGTGTTTCTGAGATGCAGCAGCAAAGATGTGGCAGGGGACATGTGTCTCCTCCAGGATTGTTCGTGGCGCTGGCTATTGGTGTACCAGTGGGAGTCCCCTTGGGAAAATAGTTCATCCACCCAGATTCCTCTGTATCCAAGAGTTGTATTTGGGCTGCCCTTGGATATTTGGGTATAACGTTGTAACTGTGATCAGAGTTGCAGAACAAATATTTGGGGGCTGATTCTTCCCAGTGCTGGTACATAAAGCGTAAATATTTGGAAATGCACCTCAGAGCTTGTCCGTTTTGTACAAGGCTGTGGGCTGCCCTGGTTCCTTTAGAGAACTGATTTAATTTATATAACTTTATACCAAAATGATTTTTTCTCAATGTAAAAAAATACTAATATTAAAAATAGGGTTAATTCTCTAAGAATATGAATTGCAGTGAGTCTGTTTTTTTCTAATCAAGAGCAGCATCTTGGATTGCTGACTGTTCTGCTGAAATCTGGTTTTTCTCCCTTTTTTTCTCCCTTCGCTCCTCTCACCCCAATCCCAGGTTGGCCGCCCCACCGGACGCTGCGAGGCCACCGGAACAAAATCACGTGTTTGCTGTACCCTCACCAGGTCTCCTCCCGCTACGACCAGCGGTACCTGATCTCGGGAGGGGTGGACTTCTCCGTCATCATCTGGGATATCTTCTCGGGAGAGATGAAGCACATCTTCTGTGTCCACGGCGGAGAGATCACCCAGCTGCTCGTGCCCCCAGAGAACTGCAGTGTGAGTGTGTAGGGGCTTAATTGTTATCTATTATGATACTATCATAATTACGATAGTAATACTGATAATAACATGTATAATACACGTCAGATATTTTATTATGTATGTTATGTCATATAGTATTATATATAGTATATAGGTATGGACGTCATTTAGTACTATATATAGAATATACTGTATATATTGTGTATGTTATATACATACAATTACATGCATTATACATCATTATATGTTATCTTATTGTTATACATTACTATGTTGTCTTAAAAAGACCTTAGTTCTCTTAATCGTGGTTTTGTTCTTCTCATGTTTTAATTATATAAAGGATTTAAAAGAGGGGGTTTATTGAACTTGCTAAGAATAAATTTTAAAGGCAATTTGGCCTCATATAACATGGCTGAGTAAGTACAATTTTAATGAACAAAATGACAATAATTGCATGGAAACCATCTTTTCTCTGATTTTTGTTCGATAAAATATGGTTTATTCCTGTTTGCTCTTCATGGTGTGCATGAGGATGGATTAAATGTAATTTCTGCTCAGGCAGTTCTGTTTCCAGTGAGTGTCACTTGAGGCTGAGGTGCCTGTTGTTGTTTATAAAATAGGTTTTTGGTCACCCTGCTTTGTCTAATGGGGAAAAGGTTTGTAATAGAAACTCTCCGCATTCTGATTAAGATTGTTCTCTTTTTGGTGGTTGTTTTTTAATTAGGCCAGAGTGCAGCACTGCATTTGCTCCGTTGCCAGTGACCACTCGGTGGGCCTGCTGAGCCTGAGGGAGAAGAAGTGCATCATGCTGGCATCCCGCCACCTCTTCCCCATCCAGGTCATCAAGTGGAGGCCTTCCGACGACTACCTGGTGGTGGGGTGCTCGGATGGCTCCGTGTACGTCTGGCAGATGGACACTGGTGAGCTCACAGATGCTAATAATCAGTTTCTAGTACATGTAAATATCACTTTGCTGACAGTCCCGTGGAAGTTGTCTGAGGGGGGAGTTAAAGCCGGGCGATAACACACGAAGGGTTTTACGTGGTGCAGCCGGTGCTGCGGGGAGGCGTTTTCACCCTGTGGTATGTGGGGCATTCCGAGTTGTTTCCATGGGAACTCAGGCTCTCCCACACCTCGCAGGTGCCCTGGACAGGTGTGTGATGGGCATCACGGCAGTGGAGATCCTGAACGCGTGTGACGAGGCCGTGCCCGCCGCCGTGGACGCGCTGAGCCACCCGGCCGTGAACCTGAAGCAGGCCATGACGCGCCGCAGCCTGGCCGCCCTCAAGAACGTGGCCCACCAGAAGCTCCAGACCCTGGCCACCAACCTGCTGGCTTCTGAGGCCTCGGATAAGGTCAGTGGGGGGCAGCACCTGGAGCATCTGTTTCTATAAAGGAATAAAACACGGCACGTCTCTGTCAGAATCTGGAATCGTGGAGTCTTTCAGGTTGGAAAAGCACTCCAACACCGCTGAGTCCAATTGTTCCCACCACTAACCCCTATTGCCAAGTGCCACATCCACACAGCTTTTATATCCCCCCAGGGCTGGGGACTCCAGCTGTGCCCCGGGCAGCTGTGCCAGGGCTGGACAGCCCTTTCCATGAAGGAATGTTCCCAATATCCAGCCTGAAGGTCCCCTGGCACAGCTGGAGGCCGGGGCTGTGGCCAGCAGAGGGCAGCACTGCTCCACTCCCGGCTGCTCCCGGTCAGCTTTACCTTGTGCTGTTCTGTGAGTTTGGAAAGACATCTCCCTGAGTGAGAACATTCCTTAGAACACCAGCACCATCACCCACAAGTGATGCAGTAATTGCATGTCTGGGTGAATTTGTGTAGCTTATTCTGCAACAGCATAAATTGATTCTATAGTTCAGTCTCCAAATCTGAAATATTCCATGTGTTTTAAGCATAATTACAAAAGACTGGATTTTTGTTGTTCCTTGGAATATAACTGATCTTGTAGAATTCAGGAGAAAGAAATGTGAACTTGTGTTTTACCTGGAGAACTTTATTTACCCACAGATGTCTATGAGTTGGATTTCTGTGTGTTGAGGGTGTGAGTTTTGAACTTGGATCAAAAGGTTTCTCAGTAGGAATTTCAGTTTGTTCTCTTGTTTTTCCAGGGGAATTTACCAAAATACTCCCATAACTCCCTGATGGTTCAGGCTATCAAGACCAACCTGACAGACCCAGACATCCACGTGCTGTTCTTCGATGTGGAGGCCCTGATTATTCAGCTGCTGACCGAGGAGGCCTCCCGGCCCAACACCGCCCTCATCTCCCCAGAGAACCTCCAGAAAGCCTCCGGGGGCTCTGACAAGGGAGGCTCCTTCCTCACTGGCAAGCGGGCAGCCGTGCTCTTCCAGCAGGTCAAGGAAACCATCAAGGAGAACATCAAAGAGCACCTTCTCGACGACGAGGACGAGGATGAGGACACCCTCAGGCAGCGGAGGGAAGATGGCGACCCGGAATATCGCTCCAGCAAATCCAAACCCTTGACTCTGTTAGAGTACAACCTCACCATGGACACGGCCAAGCTGTTCATGTCCTGCCTGCACGCCTGGGGCCTGAACTCCGTGCTGGATGAGCTGTGCCTGGATCGCCTCGGCATGCTGAAGCCACACTGCTCCGTGTCCTTCGGCCTCGTGTCCAGGGGAGGCCACATGTCCCTGATGCTCCCTGGCTACAACCAGCCCGTGGGCAGGGCGGCCTGTGACAGCGTGGAGCCCGGCAGGAAGATGTCTGTCACGGAGGGGCTGGGCAAGGGCACCTACGGCGTGTCCCGCGCCGTCACCACCCAGCACCTGCTCTCCGTCATCTCCCTGGCCAACACCCTGATGAGCATGACCAACGCCACCTTCATCGGGGACCACATGAAGAAGGGTCCCACCAGGTACAGCAAACATCACTGGGACAGCTGGCAGCTGTTAGCAGGGCCTGCCTGAATTTAGGGTCATATTTTGGGTGTTCCTGCCGTGGGGTTGGTGTGTTTGGTGTATTTTCCACCAGAAACCCTTTGGTGGTGTAACTGATGTGCCTCCTCATGGATGTTTTGTGTTTGTCTCTCCGTGGATATTTTGTGTTTAGGCCACCCAGGCCCGGCACCCCAGAGATGGCCAGAGTGAAGCCCCCCCCTCCCATTTCCAGCCATGCAGCACAAGGACAAATTAAACAAGGTAAGTATCCCATCCTTTGGAACTGTTGGATCTGTCCTTCCAGCTCCTGACACCAGATTTATCACCTGGTCATCCAGCATCACAATATTGCTGGGTTATATGTGGGAGGGAAAAGTAGTGCAATATTGTAATATTAAAAAGGTAGAGTAATAGTGTAATATCAACCTAGGTACAATTACCAATGATGAAGACCTTTTTAAGAATCATTACAAGATGCTGATTCTGCCATGAAGTCACTCCCTGACAAGGAATTGTTGTATATTTTAAGTGCTGCCAAACACTGGTGTTGAGGTAACATAAGAGGTTTAAAGGCTCTAATTAAGGGCTCTCCGGACTCACCCAAAAGCGTTCCTGTAGGAATGATCCCAGCTCAGTGTCACTCACTCATAGTTGGAACTACTCACATTGTTACTGCAGGAACAACTCCAACAAACCCAGGCAAAACAATTCTGGAGTGAAGCTTTAATTTCAGGCCGGGGTGGGTTTTATAATTGCTTTTATAATTGCTATTTTCCCTGAAATAAGCAGCTTTTTGGATACACCTACTGCGAGTGGGGTTGGAAGGGATTCAGTCCATCTCCCTGTGCCTGCCCACGTGCCGTTGGTGTGGGAAGGCTGGGAGAAGGAGGTGGGATGCAGATGTCCCCCGGTGACAAAAGCCTGCAGAGCAAACAGCCCATTCCAAAGACAATGCCTGATCCGTTCGGGAGCTTGATCCCATTGTTGTTCTGCAACGGAATAAAAGGGAGGGATTAGCGGGAGGATGCTTGTGCAGGACATCTGCTGGGGGGGCTGCAGGAGGAAGTGGCAGCAGTGACCTCCCGTCCCCACGGTGACCTCGGCATGTGCAGCACAGAAGGTCCAGCAGCTTTCCGTGGGATAATGCCGGAGTCCCGGGGCATTCGTGGCAGGATAATGCTTGGAACGGCCTGGAAATCACATTTACACCGAGAGATGACGATCTTCAAGGGCTTTCAGGGGGTGGATGTGGCCCCTGGGCACTGGGTAGTGCTGGACACCGTGATGGGGCTGGTTCCTGGTTGGATTTGATGATCTCCAAGGTCTTTTCCAACCTTAACAAATTCTCAGTAAAATGAGAATGTCCAAGATAAATGTCACTGGTTTGGATATCAGGCCTAAATTTGTGTCCTTCTCCTTTAGGATTTTAGGCCTTTCTTTGGGATAAACTTATAATTATTCACCTGGAGACCCATTTAAAAATTAACTTAAATTCCAGCTAATGCTCAGGAATTCATTCTGGGACATTTTGGAGTGACAGGTAGGGCAGCCCAGGTTCATTAAGAGTTACTTTTTGGACTCTTAGTGAGTAGTACAAATCCCAAATCTGCAGAAATGTGGGAAAAGCATGAGAAGAAGCAGCACAGCTCCTGTTTTTATAGCTTATAGTCAATCAAGTGCACCTGTCTAAAGACATATTTAACATCACTTTATTTCCAGGGATTTTTGTCTTTTCCAAACATCCAAGTCTCTCTTACTGTCTTCATGTCCCTCTGCAGCTGCATGTCTGCCTCTCACTTCTTGGAAAACCTGGAATTCTCATTAAGTTGAATATTATTTTTTCAGTTGAATCTTATTTTTTCCATTGAATATTTTAAGTTGAATATTCTCATTAAGTTGAACATTTCAGTTTAAAGTTGTTTCCATTCTCCAGTGGTACTAACCCGTTTTTCTGCAGCTGCTTTCCTCACTTTCCTCTTTTTTTATCTCTTTTCTTCCTTCTTTGCTCTGCAAGTTGCTCCTGCTGCTCCTTCTAACACGGAATCTGGGCACTCTGACACTGCTCCTCCTTTACATTCCTGTTTCTTAGTCAATGAAGGTATTCCTTCCTCACTTTTCTATTTATCCCTTACTTTCAGCTAAAATCCTTTATCATTACTATGACATTTTTAATTTGATTTATAGAGGAATTTTTCTTTGCCAGTGGGGTACCTGGGTGTGGGTTTGCTCTTGTCTCTTAACAAGCTCCTGCAAATGAACCAGAGAAAATCAGTTTCACGTCATTTAAATCTGATTTTTGGTGTTTATGAAGACTTGGGGTGTATTTAAACTACTTGGGGTTGGTGGTGGAGATGAGTTTGGTCTAATAAATACTTATTGTGTTTGAGAAAAATGTCTTTCTGCACAAACACCCTGTGGGCAAGTTGCTTTAAATCAGAATTTTTAGTGCTAGTGTATAAATTCCTGCTTCTTAAACTGGAAATTCCTCTTTTTAATCCTTTTTTTGAAGGAAAATTGGTATCATTTCTTCAGCACCAGGAAGTACTTGATTGGTGAAAATACTCATGTTTTTGTGCCCAATATTGCTGAGAAATCAAAAATTGTAGATCTATATGTTCACCTGAAGTATTTTTCCAGTCAGTGAGATATTGGATGTAATATTAAATGTATACTAATATATTATTAAATAGTTGTTGCCCATGGAGTATTTCAGCAGCATCTGTACACACTGTGCAGTTCGAGCTCCATGTTTCTCTCTACTGGTTTGAACTACTCATTGTTGCAGACCTGTAGCAGGAATTCACCTGGAGTAAGCATCTTAAAATAAGATTTAGGTGGAAAAATGGGGATACAGGCCAACTGTGCTGGGCTTTATTTGCATAACTTTTAAATCAGGACAGAAAATTCCACGTAATCCCTGAAGGGATAATTCCTGATTGGCTGTAATTTATCAGTATCCCTGCTCCAGGTGGGACCTGAAATATGGGGATAAGGACAGCTTGCTGCGGTGTGTTGCATCCCTCTTCCCGGTGTTTTCCAGGCTGGAGCCAGCTGGCTGCCATGCACTGTGTGATGCTCCCGGACCTGCTGGGGCTGGATAAATTCCGGCCTCCTCTGCTGGAGATGCTGGCGCGCCGCTGGCAGGATCGCTGCTTGGAGGTCAGTGCAGCCCTTGGATTTCGGGCTTTGTGTTGTGTTTTACAGATTCCTTTCATGTATGAAAGAATTATTTTCTGCCCCGAACGCTGCAGTTTTTATTTGCAGTGCGACCGGTGAATTTTTGCATGAACCGAAGGAGTGCTGTGTAAATCCAGATGTGTGTGTTGTGCCTCGGGGGTGCTGTGTTTGTGCTGGCCCCAGCCCCGCCTGGTTTTGGGGTGCTGTGGCACTCAGGGCCGTTCCCTGCAGGTGCGGGAGGCGGCGCAGGCGCTGCTGCTGGCGGAGCTGCGGCGCATCGAGCAGGCGGGACGCAAGGAGACCATCGACGCCTGGGCCCCCTACCTGCCCCAGTACATGGACAGCGTCATCTCCCGTAAGGAACGCCGGGCAAAGCGCCGGCAGCCCGCCCGGGGGGGACACGGGGTGACGAGGTTGAGTACCTTGGGCAGGGTTGGACTTCAAGGAGCACAGAGCAAGGCAATATTTGAGTTAATTAAAGGAAGTGTAGGTGGTGCAGTAAATAATTTTCCCAAATCCCTGATCTGTTGTTTCCTCCAGCTGGAGTGACCACAGAAGCCATTCAGACCGGCACTGCCAGCCCAGATGCTGTGGGAACAGAAGCAAAAGTGCAGGAGGAGGAGCAGGACCTGGTCGATGACGACATTGCAGCAGGTGAGCATTAGCTGAATTATTATCTATATTGTAATAAGTTTGGAGCCCTTCAATCTGCCCACAACCAACATTCAGCTTGTAGTTCTTGAGGAATAATTACCTCATATGATTCTTTACAGTTATCCCTTAAACAATTTCTTTTGGAGGAAAATCTGATCTAAGGGTGCTGCCAGCAGTATCCTGAATTTCGGTTTAAATAATTCACATTTTTCCTAGTTGAGCATAAAATCTCCTGGCTCCAGTGGTCAAAATTTTGTAATTTGGTAAGTTGGCTTATGCGAAGTGTCTTTTGAATTACTTTTATTATTATTTTACTGTTATTATTCTATTAATTTGTAGACCTTCTTATTGCGGTACCACTGAACTGAAGTCCTTTCAGATTGATTCCTGAAGTGATGTACAGTTTTTTCCTGTGTGTTATTACCATTTTTCACTCAGGGAAGTCAGGTATTTCAGAGGATGATATTTTAACAGACTGCAAGCTGTGGCCATACTGTGCTTTTCCAGTTTTAGTTTTTCTGATACTGAGCTGGAGTTTTTTATAATGTTAGTTTTTAATACTGGGCCTCTGGGCTCTGTTGGAGGTTCCTCTCTACTCCTGGGGCCGGAGCTCTCCAGAGGGGAGCAGCAGGTGCTGTTTCCCATTGCGTCCGTCCCGCTTGCAGCCCCCAGAATTCGGGGTGGGGCAGAGCCCACAACAAACGGCACCATCTGGCAGCCCCAGCCGACAAGCCGGTGGCCCACTGTTCCACACAATGAGGGTGCCACGGGAGACAAAATTCGGGACCAAATTCCTGCTGGGTTGCCCTTTAAGTAGGTTACACCGGAGCCCAGCACCTCCTAAATCCCTGTCACTGGGAGTTTGGTGGGAGAGCTGGAAAAGCTTTTAATTTGGATTTAATCACCCACTGGAACCCATCCACCGTATCATGCCCTGGCTATTGTGTCACACTCCCAAAAAGTGGGGGTTTGTCATCCAAAACTCAGTCCCTTTGAGATGCTAATTGGGAAAACACATCCCTGGGAAGGGCTCCATCCGTTACAATTGCAGATGGGATGTCACTGCTGGACGGGCTATTTAACGTGGAAAAGGTAATTTTTATGGGAGTTTTTGTGTGTACTAACAGGAAGTCTGAATTTGAGGAAGTATCCAATAGATAATTGCATCCCAGTTAACAGAGAATTTGAGTTCCTGCTATTCCAAAGCAGCTGTCTAGAAGGAAACATGAAATTATGTGGGAAACTGTTCCTTTTTCCTATTGAAGGGACTGTAACTGGGGAGAAGGGGGTTTTCCAGTGAAGCTGCCGGTGTTGGGAAGCTGTGGGCATCTGCCAGGGAAGCAGATGTCTCCCAGGAAACCCCATTCAGCTCCCTGCTCCCTGCAAGGGGTTATGGGCTGGACATCTGTGGGATCGGCATCTGTGCTCCGGGTGTTCATTAGGGAAGTTCCCAACTCCACAAACCCGCTCTGGGGGCTGGAGGCTCCTTTCTAATTAAGGGAGAAGCGTTGGAGCGGAGCTGGGGGCTGCCCAGGGTCCATCCTCAGGGCTCAGCTGCCCCGTCCCTGACAGTGTTCCAGGCCAGCCTGGACCATCCTGCTCTAGGGGAAGGTTCCCTGCCCATGGATGGGCGTGGAAGTCTGGAAAAAATCATATTTATGGGGGAAAACTTGGTTCTCTTTGTGTTAAAAACATTTATTCTGTAGTTTTCCTCCTCTGACTGCTCCTCTTGTGGGCTTTTTGCAGCTTGGCTGTAGTTTGAGCAGCTCTGACTACTCAAAATTAAACCTTGGGCGTCACTATTTGCTCAGAGTGGTCCTGTTGGAAAGTCTAAAGTTTAAATCACATTCATTTAAGTGTTAAAGATCATTGGTCTAAGGGCTCTTTAAAATGTGTTTATATTGGCAATGAACAAATTCAGATTATTGTCCCTTAAATGTCTCTTCTGAGGGATATTTTGCTGCATTAACCTTGTGCTTTAAAAGCTGGATAACAGGTGCCTGAAATTCCTGATATTCCCCATCTGAGCAGCACAGAATCCATTTTGTCTCTGCCTATTTCCCTGGAACAGGCTGCAGCATCCTCACCCATTTTGTGTTCCCACATGCTGCAGCACAGTGAAATATTCCCTCGTAAAAGGTACAGCGCAGCAGAAAATTCCAGTAAACTGCAGGAGATGGGAATGGCTGCAGAAATACTCATTTTGTGTGGGGAAGAGCACGTTTTGGACCTGAGATGAAAGAAATGAAGTTGTAATTTGTAATGCAGGAGACACCTCCCAGCATTTAAAGAACTCTGCCTTTAAATTATCCCCCATTTCGAATTCCAGAGATTCCAGAGTACTGACTGTATTGACAGTGTTTGTATTAAAAACAAGTGATTGGCACAGAACTAAAGCCAGATAAATGTAAACATTGTATTTTTAACAACCTTAATAAGCTGTTAATAAGGATGAATAATTAATAAGAAATTCCTTATTGAATCCCAGATCTCTCTAAACAGGGGGAAGACTCCAGTAAAACCAGTCCAAATCTGGATTTCCCATTTGGAATTATGCTGATTATTTTATTCAAATGAATCTGAGAGTAAAACCAATTTAAATTAGAATTGTTTCTAATTCGGTTTTAATATTTCATAGTTCTGGGCTCAGTTATGGAAATAATGAAAATACTGATTATAGAACGTTATCTCTGAAAGTGTTTGAAATCCAGGCTTGATTTCCCTTCCATCCGGGTTTCCTGGAGGAGCCCAACGTGAGGGACTATGGAAACAGCACAAATAAAAACGGGAAAAATGATAAGTATTAGACTGCAGAATTCCCAGGTACAGGTAAGGGCTCCTTAACTGCCTGTAGTGCCAGGTTTCTGTGTGTCTCCAGGGTGGGCTGCCAGGGCTTCCAGGGAGAAATTCCCAAAATTCCTGCTGGTCTTGGCCCTTCCAGGCAGGAACTTCAGCTCGGAGGAGAGGCTCCCAAAGTGCCTTCAGTGCTGGGCCAGCGGAGGGAGCTGTGGATGCAGGAATGGCTGCACTTCCAGGCAATCCCAGTACTTTTACAGCAGGAGGCTGGTAATGAGTAACCACAGGTTTTATAAGGTTGGATATAATATTTTCCTCTTTTCCTGCATTTTCCTCATCACATTTACTGTGATTTCTTGCTGCTGTTTCACAGTCCTGATTTACTTTGAGCCAGTCCTGCAGACTCTGCGCTCAACAAATCATTTTATCCACTCTATCCATTTGAACTCTGTGTTTCTGATATCCCTGTATTCCCACAATACTTATTTTGTGCACATGGAATGGTGTGACTAAATCCCAGTGCTGGGAATTAGGAGGTGTAACTAAACCCTGGGCTGGGTTGGGCTGGCACCACCGGGGACTCTCTGGGACTCTCCGTGGCCATGGTTTTGTTGGATCAGGATCCCTGTGGTTTGGATTTTATGTTTCATAGAGCTAACTGGGTCTGACCCCTGCTCCTCCAAGCTGGAGTGGCTACTGCAGGCTGGGAGTACTCCAGGTTTGCACCTGCTGGCAGATACAAAGTACCTGGGCACAGCCCACCTCCCATAAAACTGCCTTAATTCAAATCCATTGATTCCTCTTCCAGTTAAACCTGGAGAACTTCATTTGGCTTTTAATCCTTTTATTGTAAGCTGGGCTGAAATTAATTTTCCCCTCGAAGTGTGCAAAGCCAATTAAGGGAGTCAGGGAGGGAAGTGCTCCAAAGTGTTAAGTGCAGCCTGACCTCGTGGCCACACTCTCCGCCGCGCTGCCAGCGGAGCAATCGATATCCCACAGCCTCCTAAACAGGGAAATTTGGGAAGATTTCACCTGCCTTTCCAGTGCTTCATCCGTCTGCTTCGTGCTCTCTGCTCTGAGCAGTTGTGGGGGTTTAACACCTAAAGCTGTAAATGTTTGGGAATATTTGTGCTTATATTGGGAGCTCACACACACCCCCACCTGAAACGGGGATTTTTCCAACTAAAATCCCGAAGGTTTTTGTCCTGTCAGCAGCGCAGCGTCTGTTTTCCACCCAGACCTATTTGAGGTTATTAATTTTGTCCCAGTGATAGGGTGATCAACCGTCCTGTCAGGAAAATGGATCTGTGTGTCAACCTCTGCCGTGATTAAAGGGAGCCACGGCACAGGGAGAAAATACCAAGTTTTCATGGCCAAAGGAAAGGGCTCCTCATCAGGGCATTATTCCAGTGGAAAAAAATACCTCTCAGTTTAGTTGGGGGAAACCATTCCAATTAACTGGGGGCTTCCTCTAGTTGGGGTTGGTTGGAGTTTAATTTCTTGGAGTTTTGGCAGGTTTTTTTGGAATTCCTTTCTTTTTGAGGTAGGAAATCCTCTGAGGATTGTGGTGTGGGTCAGATTGAGACAGAGTTTGTGGATTCCCAGCAATTTGTTTTTGTCCATCTCAGATTGATCTGTGAAAATTCTGTTGGTACAGATTCTGTGGCCCCAAGAGGTTGTGGCTACCCCATCCCTGCCAGTGTCCAAGGCCAGGCTGGACGGGGCTTGGAGCAACCTGGGCTAGTGAGAGGTGTCCCTGCCCACGGCAGGGGATGGGACTGAATGAGCTTTAGGGTCCCTTCCCACCCAAACCATCCCGTGATTCTCCAGGCCCGTGGCTGGGAGGATGCTCCCAAATGCCCGCTCCAGGATCTCCGAAGGGTTAACTTCATCTGGCCGCAATCAAGCGATGGCAGGGGGGAGGGCGCAGGGGTTTAATTTCCTACTGGAAGCCGCACATGTGTTGGCTTTTCCTTTCATTGTGGGCCGGAGCGGGCGCCCGGCGGGGTCAGCGCCTGGGCTATTGATCCGCATCCCGCCGGCCCTGCTCCCGCAGCTGCTCCGCATTAGGGCACACATCCATAACCCGCGCTCCGCTCGGCCCAGCGGGGACGGCGCCACGTGGGACCAGGCGAGCTTGGAGCGGGAGTGGGGCCGATCCATCTTCATCCCAGGGGTCTGGCCGAGCACCTGGAATGGGCTGGGAGCTGCCTGCGGCTCCGGCCATCCCAGGGAACAGGGACCTGTCTGTCCAGGTGTGACAGCCAGCGGGATGTACACGAATGTTAACGAGAACCCGGGATAAACCTCTGTTGGACAGTTCCAACTGTTCCCTTCCCTGCTTTGTTCCAGCCCGTTTTCATCCTTCTTCCTCCGAAGGCAGTTGCTATTGATTTTTTCCTTTCCTTTCTTTTCCCTCCCTTCCCATTGTTAAGCTTTCCCTTGGTTTTTTTCTCTCCCTTTTAGCTGGCAGGGGTTGCCTGACCACAGCTCCTAAAATTTGGTTCAGTTCCTTGTTTTCCTGTGGAGCCCCACGGATGTCATTAACAGAGACGTCCCATGCGCCTCATTAATTCCCCCTTCGTTAATCCACGTGCCCAATGAGCCTCATCCCATGCCAGGTGGTGCCTCCCAACTCCTCAGCCCCTGGGAAGGATTACAACTTCCTTATTTTTGGACAAAAATGGTAGGGAATTTCCTAGGATGCCGGGAATTAATATAGGTAAAAGTGAAGTTTCTTTGTCAGAAAAAATGACAGCGGTGGTTTCATTCCAATAATTTCTTCTAATATTTTGGGATATTATTTCAAAAAAAAACCCCAACCTTCCTCTGCTTAGAGGAATTCAGAATCCCTGGAGTGTATTAAACTCGTGACACATACTTCAATTTTATTTAAAATTCATAATTGTGATGTTCTTCCCACTGTTAAAATCCCGGCTATAACATATTACTCTATAAAAACACCAGTTTGGTTTAATGGCATTTACTGTTATCTTAAAATTTAGTAGGAAGTTGGGTGTGATGATGGATCCTAAACCAAAAGGATGCTTTTATATAATATATGACATAGAAGTTATCCTGAAAAAATCCATCTTCTTTTAAAAGCAATGAAAATTGCAGTCTGCTAATTTAAAGTGAACAAGAAGCACCCTGAAAATCACTAGACAAACACAAAATTCCACAGATCTTTGATCACTGAGCAAATAAAACTATGGAATTAGGCAGTTTTCTGGTGGATTTTTTTCCCTGTGGAGGCAGGTTTTGAAGGTGATGTTTCGAAGGTGATGTTTCTATTTTTAGTGTGCATTGGAGGTTTTTAGAAGTAAAATGGAATCGTGTCCATGCCTAAAAATCCTGGTAGTGCTGAAGATGGGAGTTCAGGTTCTTTGTTCAGGTATTTTCTCTGGGAAACACTGTTTGGAATATTCAAGCCAGCCCTCCTTTGTGTTTTAGGGTGTCTCTCGGGTCTCCCCCAGCCCAAGAAGGTCTCCACGTCCTACGAGGAGAGGCGGAAACAAGCCACGGCCATTGTCCTGCTGGGAGTCATCGGGGCAGAGTTCGGAGCGGAGATCGAGCCCCCCAAACTCCTCACGCGGCCCCGGAGCTCCAGCCAGATTCCCGAGGGATTCGGCTTGACGAGCGGCGGATCAAATTATTCCTTGGCCCGGCACACGTGTGAGTACCCCGAGCACTGCGTTCCCTGGCTTGGGGAGGGGGGTACAAGCTGCTTTGTTTAAATTCCCTTTCCACTGGAAAAGAGAAAGGCTAGGAATTTGGGATGTACAGAATGTACAGTTGCCAAGGAGTCAGTGCTGATGGAGCGAGCTGCTGGAATTCTGACAGCCTTTATTCTCCTCCCAGGTAAACCAGAGCACTTAGCCTACATTTATTTAATTTGCTCTCATTTATTTCTCCTGGAATAACCAGGAGCAGGGACACTTCCCACTAGCCCAGGTTGCTCCAAGCCCTGTTCAGCCTGACCTGGAACACTTCCAGGGATGGGGAATCCATAAAATACAGGGTATTTCTCTGTGACATGGAATTGTGATCGTGCCTTTTGGAGAGGGTGGAATCCTCTAGAAATCCCCACCGTGCCCTTGCCTGACACCTGCATCAATCACTGGTTCCCTCACAACTCGTTCCCGGAGCTATTCCAGGATAAAACACCCCCCCCAGGAACTGCTCGTTGCAGATGCCCCACATCCCCCCAGAAGTGCAGCTAATGCCGTGTTCACGGAGTTAATGGGCTGGGAAATCCGACTGCCGCGTCCTGAATATGGAAAAGCGACTTCCATGGCTAATTCAGTGGATTTTCCGGGCAGCTGCCGTGGGTGCCGTTATTGATGAGCAGCTCCTTGCCCTTTCACTCCGGCGGTGTCGCAGGGACGGCGCCCTGGCGGCTCCCAGTTATTTATATCTCTCGTGTATTGACTCACACCTCCTTCCACAGGGAATTCTAGGCTGGCCACGCTCCCACATCCCTGCAGCCACTCCAGGTTTGCTGCGTTCTGGACTGGCTAAGCCAGCCAGCAGTTTGGTTCCTAACTCAGGCCCCTGCTACCATTATGGTAGCTGCAGCCATCAACCCGAATTCCCAGCAGGGGAAGCAAGGGGAATTTCTAGGCAAAAATTAGGGAAAGCAGCTCAGTGACTTCATGTAACCGACCCCAGAGCTGGATTGGTGGCTGGACATTGTGTCAGAGATGCAGGAAGCTGCTAGGATCTCCATGGATCCTGTGGTGTGTCCCTAAAATCCTCCAGTGATCCTCTCCTGGGCTGTTGATGAAAACAGCTCTGGGGTTGGTTCTTAATGAGTTCTTATAACGAGGTATTAAAGGGAAGCAGCGAAGCTGCGTGTCCAGGGCTGCACATCCTGCAGGATCTGCCCAGCCCCACTCCACCGAGCTTTTCCAGGGCTAATTACCTCGTTGCTGCGCTGCCTCTAATGTGACATGTTTATTGCCCTAACGAACAACTCATTAGCTGCGGTGATGTTTTTGTCAATATTAATTCCTTCAGTTAAGCCAAGTCAAAGCTTTAAACAAAGATGTCCCGGCTGAGAAACGGGCGGGTTCGGGTTAGTCCAGCTCGTGCTCTGCACAAGGCAGCTGTGAGCAACAACACTCCAAGGGAAAAGCTGGGAATATTTCATCAGAGTCACGGTTGAGGAGTCACACTTTTAGTGAGGTTTTAGAGTTGGGACATAAAACTGACACTTTTGGGTGTTGTTGGGGTTGGTTGGTGTGAATCTCATGGAAAACGTGTCTGTTGGCTTTTCCCAATCCTGAAAACAACAGGAGGTTTGTTTAATAAAGAAAACAAGCAACTCATTGAGGACAGTGCAGGAAAAACCTGATAAAATCAGTAATTATCTTTATCAAGAGGTATGTTATTAGGAGGTAACAAATAATGATGAGAAGATAATAATAAACTATCTGTAATGGCAAGTGTTGCTTCTACACATATATAATTAATTTTATTAAAACATAGACTATGAAATGAAATACTAATAATTTTTTCTCAATATGCAGAACCTGGATCAGGATTCAGGATTGTTGAAGTTGTTTGGGATGTTGTTTCTCTCCCCCATGAGCTCTATTTCTCAGAACTATTTAGGGAGTGTGGACTTAACATTTTTTTCCCCAAACAATCCTATTTCTTGTGTAGTGAAAATATTATGTTTGAGATGCAGCACTGGCACAGGTTGTGGAGGCTGTGGATTCCCCCTCTCTGGAAGTGTCCAGGGCAGGCTGAACAGGGCTTGGAGCAACCTGGGCTAGTGGAAGGTGTCCCTGCCGTGGCAGGGGGTGGAACCAGATGAGTTATGAAGTCCCTTCCCAGCCAGTCCATTGTGGGGTTCCATGACTCACTCAGGGCCCTGGGTTGTGTCTCAGGCCCAGCTTTCCAGTGGCAGGGGCTGGGTGGGACCATGTGCTCCTGCCCAGCGAGGCTTTGGAGCCGGGGCAGTGCCGGTGCCACCGTGTCCCGCTGTCCCCCCAGGCAAGGCGCTGACATTCCTGCTGCTGCAGCCGCCCAGCCCGAAGCTGCCCGCGCACAGCACCATCCGCAGGACCGCCATCGACCTCATCGGCCGCGGCTTCACCGTGTGGGAGCCCTACATGGACGTGTCGGCCGTGCTCATGGGGCTGCTGGAGCTCTGCGCCGACGCCGAGAAGCAGCTGGCCAAGTAGGTACCTCGGGCACTGGCTGTTCCCACCCCTGCAGCCGGGGGATCGAGTCCTGGGGCTGTGGTGCTTGGCAGGACACTGGGAAGGAATCCCTCCCTGTGAGGGTGGGGAGGCCCTGGCACAGGCTGCCCCATCCCTGCAGGTGTCCAAGGCCGGGCTGGAGCAGCCTGGTGGGAGGTGTCCCTGGCCATGGCAGCGGGGTGCAATGAGATGGTCCTTAAAATCCCTCCCAGCCCAAACCATTCCATGAGGATTTGTTGATAACACACAGATTTTAAATGCTACCTGCAACAGGGAGCTGCCCAGGGTTGTTTTAATCCCATGGATGTCTTTGCGTCCGTCAGTGGAGCTCTTGAGGATTATGACCTTATTCTAAGGCAGATCTCACCCATTTTATAAAAGTTGTAATTTCCTCAAGATACTAAGAACGAATCCATGCATTGTGTTAATGGAGAAATGTGGACAAATTGGATTACAGTTGTTTTTTGTCTGAACTCCAATTACTCCTTGTAGTGTGGCAAAAGCCACCACCACATCTACCCTTCCCACAGCCTCTCCTGAGCCCCTTTATGTAAACCCCGACTTCCCAGCGCCCAAGTGAGCACAGTCCTTTTCCTCGTGTGATTCCACCCTTAGCTGTCAGGAAGATTAGTCTGGCTCTCCCTCCACGGAGCCAGGAATAAATGAAGGGATCAGCGTGGAGCCTTGAGGAACCTGCCGCAATTTTCCTCATGATAAATTGCATAATAAGCGCGAAAGTGTTTTGCTTATTAATCCATAACAAGATTTAGATTGAAAATGGCCTGTTACATTCCTGACGGATCCAGGATGGAGGGAGATGGAAAGAAACGGAGCAACAATGTGTGCAGGGGGTTAAGTGTGGCTCTCACCCTCCGGAGCCCTGTGGAGCTGCCTCTTTGTGCCTGATTTGCCGTGGACACAATAACGGCACACGGCTCCTGCATGTTTTATCCAGGAGCTTTTATCTCCAGCTCCTGCTTTTAGATGTATATAAAAAAAAAATCACGTTTATTGACCAGGAAAACAAGTGGGTTTCTTTTTTCCCTGCTGAATTAAAGGAATATCCAGGCTGGCAGGTAAAACTCAGGGGTTTGTAACTCCAGCGCTTGCCCAGTTCATCCCAGTCCCTGAAAGTTGGACTGTGCTGAAGGAAACTGCTCGGTTGTGAGATTTGGGTTTTGCTTAATGGAGTTGTTGGGTCCTTACCACCTTATTGCTTCTTGCTTTTATCTTTGTCACAGCAAGTAAAAGCCTTGAATTAAAGAGAATTTCCCTGACCAGAGGATTTCTCAGTCTGTGTTTCAAATACTGTAAAAACCCAAACCATAAATCCTTGGGCTCTGGGCTCGCCTCTCCCTCCGTGGGGTGATATGTATTCAGCACATACAGATAATTTGTTAACAAGGCCTTTTCCCCACTTTGGACAGATGCACTCACTGTTTTCAATCTTCATGGTTAATTATTCGATTTGGGGTTGATGCAGGAACACCCTGACTCCTAATCACTGCTCATTGTTGGGAGTCCATTATCCTGGAACTGTCGGAGTGCTCCCGGTGACCTTGAACTGACATTATAAGCTGGTTCTAATCTTTTCACTCTATATTTCTAATGCTCCTTTTCTTTGTCCCTGCCTTTGTCCCGGCCCCGTTTAGCATCACAATGGGGCTGCCCCTGAGCCCGGCGGCGGACTCGGCGCGCTCGGCCCGGCACGCGCTGTCCCTCATCGCCACGGCCCGCCCGCCCGCCTTCATCACCACCATCGCCAAGGAGGTGAGCAGGGCACCCGCGGCCAGCCAGCCCGGGAACAGCCCCGGGAGTGCTGGGTGCCCAGGGAGATCCAACCCTCCCAGACTGGTTCTGTTTGATGAGTCCGGTTTGATTTGTTGTATCCTGGTTGGAGAAGTTTCCAGAGCACTGTGGAAAATCCTGCTTGCTTCGAGCAGTGCACACGTGACCCTCCAAGTATGAATTCTGATGGAATGGGGACTTTTCCATGGGGTTTGGAGGATAAGGGGGCAGGAGAGCGCAGGGGGTTGGTGCAGGCCAGGCGTGGTCTGTCTGAGGGTCATGAGCGATGCCAGAGCAGGGGGAGCTCGACCGGGCCAGAGGACGTGGCTGGGCGGTGCCCTGGTGGTGATGCCAGTGCACGGTTGGGCTGGGTGACCCGGGGGTCTTTTCCAGCCACGGTGACCCTGAGGTGTGTCCCTGTCTCCACAGGTGCACAGGCACACGGCCCTGGCGGCCAACACGCAGTCACAGCAGAACATCCACACCACCACCCTGGCCCGTGCCAAGGGTGAGATCCTCAGGGTCATCGAGATCCTCATAGAGAAGATGCCGACCGACGTCGTGGACCTGCTGGTGGAGGTGAGGCCGTGCTGGTGCCGCAGCCGTGGTGTGTGTGCCTGCAGTCCAGCTGGACAGGTCCTCTCTGTGTTGTCTCTTGGATGTGGGGAGGTTTGGTTTATACCGAGTTCATTTCTCGAACTTTAAACTGCATCAAATTACACTGCTGGGGAACAAATCCCGAGCGGGAGAAGGTCAAGGCCGGGTTGGACAGGGCTTGGGGTAACCTGGTCTGCTGGAAGCTGTCCCTGCCCGTGGCAGGGCGTGGAACTGGATGAGCTTCTCAGCTTTAATTGTGAGACAGAAAATACAGATTGTCAAACTGATTTTCATTTTTTATTTCCAAGGTGATGGACATCATCATGTATTGCCTGGAAGGATCTTTAGTTAAGAAAAAGGGTCTTCAGGAATGTTTTCCAGCCATCTGCAGGTAAGCTCTTCCTCCAGGAATACTGTGAAGTAAATGATAGGACCACCAGCAGGATGTATTAACTGAGAGTGAAACAGTGTTTTGGGTGCCACTGACCCGTAAAACAACAAATAGTAAAATGTGATTTATAAAGCAGGCACATTTCCAGTATCTTTAAACTTGGATAAATATCCCAGTTATCCTCTTTAACTGGTCCAACTAATAAATTCCAATAATCACCTGTCAACCATTACATCTTAATTTAATAAGCTATTAAAATATTAAATAGTTTCAAAGAAAGAACAATTATTCTGTTGCCAGGTTGGATACTGATGGAGGTGATTTTCCTCCTTCCTGATGCTTTAAAAGGCTTTCCTTAAAGCATAAAAGCAGGGATAAGTGGGAATTAGTGCAAAAACCTCCCTATTCCTATTGTATATTTATAGCTATACAGTATTTTTAAAATTCTTGGCAATTACTGGTAATATTTCCTGTTTATAGCCAGGATAAAAATGATCCAGCACCCACTGACGGGATTGTTGAGCCCAGAGAAAATTGCCATCAGGTTGTAGCAAATGGGGGAATCTCTGGAGAGATTCCAGATGGAAGTGCTTGGACATCATCCTATTGTGAATTCCTGTAATATCCCAGTGTTCCTTTTGCTGTGTTGCCGTGTGTGCTCACCTGCTGTGGTGAAACCATCCAGGTTTGCAGCTCCTCTTCCTCGGATCAGAGGGATACGAGGAGCAGACTGAGGGGACAGACACAGCTGACATCCTTGGGAATGCAGGCACAGGGATGCAAACCTGCACCTCAGCTGCGTTTTCCCTTTTTTCCTGCACAAAAACTAGTGATTTTCTTCCTTTTTATTTTTGATTGGCTTTTTTCCACGTTCCCTCCTGGTTTTCTGCCGCGCTGTAGGAGTGTCTGGGACCTGAGTGCGAGCAGTTGCTATGGCACTCTGGGAATCCTGAGGAATGAGGAGATAAATCACTGGAAGATTGGTTGTTTGAAGCCATAAATATGTTCAGCAGCATGTTTTTAGGGACTGATTCCAGATATTTCTGGCAGATTTTGGTATAGGAAAATTTAACTGTAAAATTCCGGTGTAACTGGAAGCGCAGTCAGCATTTTCACAGGTCTGCTCTCCCTTTTTTCAGGGAAGGCAGTGTTACCCCCAAGGATTTGAGTATGCAATAAGGATTTGGACTCTCTTGGGTTTCCAGGTGTCGGAATTCCTTGGATTTATCAGTTGTTGGAATTCCAACTGATACCACACAGTCACACTGGGCACTAAGGACTATGCCAGGCTTCACCCCAGGGATATTACTGGATTAGGGAATGTCTTTCTTTTTTCTCTATACCCATCAAAAATGGATGAGTTTGCATATTTTTCTTTGCACCTCCCTTCTTTCCTGTTTGATTCTCCCAGGAAATGCCCTGAAGTCACGCAGGGTGTTGGACTGTCATTTAACCATTTGACTTCCAGCTTTACTGAGGTGCTGCAATGCTAAGTGTGTATCCCACGTGGGCATGCAGGGTGATTACCCCCTGGGTTATTCCCAACATTCTGTATCAAAGCAAATAAATCTGACAGTTCAATGGGATTCCATGGTAACGTATCAAACATCAGGTGTTTTCTTGTGGAATGCCGAGTATTAAACCGGCAGCGGGTGGGTTTTTAAATCCCATCCCCGCTCCAGCCCTTCATTAATGATCCAGGGGCGTCACAAAGGGGTTTTCCTGTGGTGCAGGCAGGGGAGGCCTCACCTGCTGCCCGTTCCCCTGTGCCGAGCAGGTTCTACATGGTCAGCTATTACGAGCGGAGCCACCGCATCGCCGTGGGAGCTCGGCACGGGTCAGTGGCGCTCTACGACATCCGCACCGGCAAGTGCCAGGTACGTCAATCACGGGGAATTCCTCCCTCCCTGCGAAACCTGGGAGCTCGGGAAGCACAGGGCAGCCGGCTCTGCATCCACTGAGCCACTGTGGATAATGCCCAGGGGATCCATGGTTTAGTGAAGGACTTGAGGATATAGAGTCCCACTGGCTCTGTTCCCTGGGGCTGCTCAGGAGACGTGGAATAAGGAGAGGATGGTGTGGCTGAAGAAGTTGTGTCAGTGGAGAAAAGATGAGGATTTTTATTTCCTTTTATTACAAAAGTTAAAAAAGAAAACAAAACAGTGAGGGGTTTGGGGTTCCTGAAAACCATTTTTGGGTTGTTTTTAGGAACTGAGTGAGAAATGACATGGACTGATGAATAGGATGATGACTATCATGAATCCCCCTTTTTAACAAATAATAAATCAACACTGAACTGGGATAGGGTTTTGTCCAGTAAAATTTACTATATTAGCAAGTACAGTAAGTTAGTAAATTGTGTTCCAAACACTTATCTTTTTAATCCATTTTTCCACAATTGGACACAGAGATCAGGCCCTTTCTCTTTCCCCTTCCCCTAAAATGACTCACTAAACCTGTCCCGAGGGTTGCCGGTGTTGCAGCGTGGGACAGGGCTCCAAGGGGTTTTTAGGATGCTGTTTTCGGCGCTGGGAGCCGGGCAGTGCCCTTCCCGTGCCGGTATTGATTTGCCCTTCAGCTGTTGGCAGCTCCCAGAGATCCCAGGGCCGGGTGTTGATTATCTCCGTCTCGGGAGCGGTATTGACCCGGAGCCGCTCGCTGCCGATGGCCCTTGATTTTTCACACCGTCTCCATGACACTCCTAATAAAACAAACCGGCTGATTGCTCCATGCCTCTGGAAGCCAACCCGTCCACACCAAGAGCTTTTCCCTCCAGGAGCCACCTTGGAGGTGGTTTTGTTCTCCATTCCAAGGGGGATCTCTGCCCTGTGCATGGACTCTGTCCCACATGGCATCGATAATCTGCTGTATTCCCCCCGCACATATTCTAGGAAAGCTGAAGCTGAGAATTCCTTAAAAAACTAGCTGAGCTTTGGCACAATTTGGGAAATAAATATCTCTAATGTTTGCAGTTGAATCCATGTAGCATTTTCCATGCCTGGAGAGGCAGTGGGTTTGTGACCAGAATATTTATAATCCTTTAAAAACATGGGTTCCAAGGCAGATGATGGGAGATAAAGGCTCTGTAGGAGGATTTCCCAGGTGGATGGTGTGTGGAGCAGCCCCCCAGGAGCTTTGTCCCTCACACAGGTTGTCACTTTTAGGCTGAGCTTGGGCACAGCTTTAGAACTGAGTGTGGTTCTCCCTGTTGGAATCCAAAGGGATGTGGGGGGAACAGGTTTGTGGGTGTTCTGTGCTCAATCCCAAAGGGATGTTCGAGGGGATAGAGGTCTCTCCCAGCCATTCCAGCAGGATTTGGAGCGCTCCCACAGAGCTGTCTGGAACTGAGTCCTGGTTCTCAGGTATTGCAAAGGTTAAACTTTATCAGCTTCCCAAAAAAAAAAAAGGTCGAACTTCCATCAGCACCTTCCCCCTCCCAGCCCGCCCAGCACGGTTTGATGATGATTATTGATCCCTTCCCAGCTTTTCCCTCGCTCTGGCCTTGATGTCCGGATAGCGCTGCATCCTGCTAAAATAAGGCTCCATCTTGATCAGGGGCTGAGATGAGATGCTGGGATTTGATAAAGATAATTGATGGTTCACAGGGAATTGGCAAACGGTTCCGAGGGCAGGGCGGCAGCTCCACCTGGAAACGCAGCCTTTGTTTTCCAGCGTCGCACACCAGGGCCACGGAGCCCAGCCAGACACACGCTCGAAGCACAAATGGCAATTTTTATCCCAAAATAAACCACTTAAAATGTCAGAGCAGGCTCAGCTGATGCTCAGGAGGAAGGATCTTGGAATAACAAGAATATTAGAAGGATTAGGCAATGTCGTTAAGGTATTGCTCAGAACAAGCTCTGGTTGCCCAGTTAAATATTAGAAGAATATTAAATTCCAACCAAATGATTAATATTTTGCATGAGGTTCCTAATTATCAACACACAATCCATAGAATTATTATTTCAAGTTCTTTTCAAGTCAGATAAATTCCTGCTGGGTAACAGAGTCTGGCCCAAACCCCCCCCACTTCGTTCCTCTGAACAGGGTGTTTAATTATCTTCTTTTCCTTTAGGAATGTATTTGGGTCTGTAAGGAGAGACTTTGAAATATTCCATTTTTATTGATTAAATCTTGGGATTCATCATTAATATTTAGAGCTGCGGTTCAGAGATACTTGTAATTTTTGTATCTAAAACCTCGGTCATTTGCACTGGAAGATTAAAGAGAAACATGAGTTATTTTGGGTTTATTTCAAAGCAAGAACTGCTTTTAAGCCTGGGCTGGAATCAATAATGTTTGGTCGTGGGTCCTTCCAGAATTAAAATCCCAGCAATCTGAGCAGTAATTGAATTGTGCAGGGGCTGATTTTATTTCAGTCCTGGATGCCTTGGCAAATTTGTATTTATATGGGAGGCAGAAAATGATTTAATATTCCATTTGGAATGAATAGTGGCTCGACTTAATTAAGTTTAATTACAGAATAAAAGATGCTGTCCTTGAGTATGGTGTTTTAAAGGTGTTTATCCTGCAATCCATACCTGGCACTCCATTGCCAAGTCCAGGTGAGGCAGGAAAACCTGTTAGGGGAAACCCACATCTCTGCATTTCAGGAAAAAGGTAATTACTGAGTATAACCTTAACTGCATGGGCCAAAGCCCTGTTCTGAACATGCCCAATGACACAGTTAAGGGATTTTTGATTCATTATTTCATCCTTAAGAAGCAAATCCCATCTACCTTAGGGGTAAAATAAATCACAGTGTCCTGAGTTGGAAGGGACCTGCATGGATCATGTGGCTGCCCCATCCCTGGAAGTGTTCAAAGCCAGGCTTGGAGCAGCCTGGGCTAGTCCAAGGGCAAAAATGAATTTAAAGATATAAATATTGATGTTCTCTCAGTCCACATAGAACTTCCCCTCATTTCCACTGAGTGTTCATTTAACTGCTCCAGAGCTGAACACTTTGGAATGAGCAGCAATGGTGTGGGGCTTGCTGCACTTCCCCCTGGAAAACACAAGCTGAACACCAAGAAACTCTTGGCTGGAAGGGATTAGCATCAATTAGAGAAGCACTTCCTTTAAATAACAAAACAACTGGATTCCCTGAGGGATTTGTGCATTTGGAATGTATTGCAGTAGAGTAAAAAGAGCAACAAGTGTTGTACAAATTGATTTTCTACCTTTGTCTCACCCAAACCTGTTTTATTGACAAGTTTTCTGTGCCTGCTAAAGAGTGGGATGGGGCTAAACGTGGGACCAGCTAATTAAAGGCCCTTTGAAACTGTGCTGATTCCATTCAAGAGGGAGATTTGGGCTTCACCCACCTTTTCCAGGAGGAATAAATGAATATTTTAATGGGTTCTGAATATATCAGGCTAATTTCAGGTGCAAATGAATAATGAGCAAGTCTTCATCCTTCAGTAACCCAGGGATTGGCACAGGAGCACTGATAATGGGGTTTTCCTAATGCTGATCCAATAGAAAAGGGGATTTTCAGTGAGAAATTCATGTGGTGGCTTTTGGACCTTTTCTGGGGTACCAACTGCAGGACAGGAGCTCGTGGGGGAGTGCAGGGCTTCCATTCTGAAAAGTTCCTGTTAAAGACTCATTCGTGTTCATAGTCCTGGCAATTCCTCTGGTTTAAAAACTGGATTTGGCAGGGGGTGCGTTCCAGGGATGGTTTGATTCACTTTCACTGGCTGAGCAGCCTTCAGCAAGCTTACAGGGGTTGGGGTGGTGTTTAATCCTGAGCAGCACGTGCTTAAATCCCTCCTGGTGAGACATTTCCCACATGGCTGTTGTCTCCCCTGCCCAGACCATCCATGGCCACAAAGGACCCATCACCGCCGTGGCGTTCGCCCCCGACGGCCGGTACCTCGCCACCTACTCCAACTCTGACAGCCACCTGTCCTTCTGGCAGGTAAGGGCACCTTCCCACCCCTCCTTCCCTGAGGAACTTGGGCTCGGCACTTGGTCCATGTACTTCATGCATTAAACTGCTTCGGGGAGGGAAAAATCCTGAGGGAGAGGCTGGACAGGGCTTGGAGCAACCTGGGCTAGTGAAAGGTGTCCCTGCCCTGGCAGGAGGGGGAATGAGATGATCCCTGAAATCCTTTCAACCCCAACACAAAGAGTTAAACATCCTGCACGTTTAGTTTTCAAATGTGACCTCGTGTGCTGGTGATTTTTCCCTTCCGTGTCCTGCTTGGCACGATTATTAATGCAGGGAAATCGGGAGCATTAGTCATCTTAAAAGGGTTATTACTCAAGATGATTTAAATTGTGAAAATGTCAGCGAGGCTCGCACGCTCTGGCTCCAGATGCCATGATTTACACCCTCTGACACGAGGAGAGCTGGGAAAAAGGGATGGCTTGGACCTCAGACTGCTCAGGATTCAGGACGTGGCATCAGCAGTAGCACAGCTTAAATATCCTGGGGTTTGCCAAGGTCTCCTGAGGATGGGAATCCTGGGGTGAGGAGGAAGATTGGGAGAGTCATATCTCAGCAGGTTGGGTCAGAGAATCTCATCTTTAAAAATCTGGGAAAAGGGGAATCAGCAGTGTTTGGCCTGTTTTCCAAAGAGCAGAACTCAGTAGATCTCTGGGAGTGTTCAAGGCCAGGCTTGGAGCAACCTGGTCTAGTGGAGGGTGTCCCTGCCTGTAGAAAGAGATGACCCTTTAGGTCCCTTCCAAGCCAAACCATTCCACGATCCTTCTGAGTTTGGGAGGAGCTCCAGGTGTGCCTGGAAGCCCCCGGAACACAGATCCCCCATGTGTGCCGTGCAGATGAACACGTCTCTGCTGGGAAGCATCGGGATGCTGAACTCGGCGCCGCAGCTGCGCTGCATCAAGACGTACCAGGTGCCGCCGGTGCAGCCGGCATCGCCCGGCTCCCACAACGCCCTGCGCCTCGCCCGCCTCATCTGGACCTCCAACCGCAACGTCATCCTCATGGCCCACGACGGCAAGGAGCACCGCTTCATGGTCTAGGTGGGGCCGGGCTGCGCGGGGGCACTGGGGGGGGAACGAGGGCAGGGACGGAGGGGATCTGAGGGGCTGCGGCTGGGCCGGGGGGTCCTACCCGGCTCTGAGGGGCTCGGCTGGAATCTGAGGGAATGCTGCCTGGCTCTGAGGGAATCCATGTGATTCTGAGGGCTCATCCCGTCTCTGCTGGCCTGTGACAGGGATCTTTCCTTGCGTGCAGGAGGAAGCAGGTGCTGGCAGGGGAACGGGGTCCTGGCGTGGCCCGGCAGAGCAGGATCAGCAGCACCTCGTCCCGACCCGCAGCGGCAGCTCCAGCTGAGCCCAGCCCCTCCTCACTGGATGTCATCCAACACCTCTCCCCTTTGGAGCCTCCCAGAATGTCAGTGTTTACCAAACGGCTCGTGTTTACATGGACTTCCTCCCTGTGACCATGGAATGATGGTGGGTGATGCAGCCCAGAGCCAGGTAACTGCTTGGGAATGGGGAGGGCTGGAATTTGGGAGTGCGTGGCCTGTGTGGTGATCCCAAGGGGATAAAGTCTCTGTTTCTGAGGGAATTGGAAGTGCTGCTGTGCCCAGTCCAGAAGGAAAAATAATAGTGTAAATAAATAATTTAAAAATATCTTTAAATGGAACAGCAAACTTGGAAAAAAGGAGTATTTATATATAAAGGTGGTTTTTGCTACCAATGCAGGTATTTATTTAAATAAAGGACTGAGAGGAGCCATTTGGGCTGGAGAAATGATCAAAAACTGTGGAAAAAGTGAATTATTGACTGGATATACTGAAATATTTCCGTCAGTAGGAATATTCCTGTGTAACACTGGCTGTGACTGTGTTTCCTTCTTACATATCTAATTTTGTGGAATATTTAGTGTGAAATTTGCTGGTTTCTGCTCATGGGACAGAGAAGATTCTCTCAAATGCTATTTTACTTAAATGTCTGTTTGTCCAGCTTTTCCTTGGCTGCAGAGCTTGGAACTGAGGCTGGCCCTACATGTTAAACAAAAAACGGTACTTAGAGAATCAAAAAAGAATAAAATTAATTTCTCAAATGGCTTCTAAGGATAAAATGCATTTATTTCATTCTTATGTGCAGTGCTCAGGTGAGATTTGCAGCCCAGGAGCTCCATATCTATTTACTGTTTCAATTCAAAAGCAGGAAATTCAGACCATTAGGAATGTTGAACCCAAACTGCTGGGAAGTTCTGTCTTTCCCAGTGGGTATTCCTGGCCCTGTTGTCATTCCAGTGTGAGCTTTCCATGCTGTGTCCATTGTTAACGCTGTGTTTGGCCTCGTCCTTGTAAATGTAGAGGTGTCCGTGGCTTCCCTGGCAGTTCCCAAGCAAAAGGTGACACGATGGGACACCTGGATGAGAGTGGGGTGATGGAAGTCACCGTGTGACTGGCTCCAGTGTCTGCTTCTCCAGCAATCCCCGCCCCGTGTATGGGTTACAATTCCAGTGTAAATATGCTTGTGGAATAAAACTGGACTGAAACATGTTGGTTTTCATGGATGTCAGTAAATCCCTGCTGATGATTTATTGCCCAGTAGCCGGAAATCTTTCACTGTTTAAGGAATTTCTTCCTTTCTGTTTGGAAATGGGCAGGAATGAGAGCAGAAGCCTGGAATGGTTTGGGTTGGAAGGGATTTTAAGGATCAGGAATGCCTTCCACTCAACCAGGTTGCTCCATGTCCCCCCCAGCCTAGCCTGGAACATTTGCAGGGGTGGGGCATGGACCTGTTGGAGCCCTCTGGCACAGTGGGAAGCCATTACCTGTGTCGTGTCCCTCCATCCCTTGTCCCCAGTCCCTCTCCAGCTCTCCCGGAGCCCCTTTAGGCCCTGCAAGGAGCTCTCAGATGTCCCTGGATCCCTCTCCAAGTGAACGCCCCCAGCTCTCCCAGCCTGGCTCCAGAGCAGAGATGAATTCCACAAAGGAATCAACTGAAATAAAAAAATAAATAAATAAACCTGAAATAAATAAATAAACCTGAAATAAATAAATAAACCTGAAATAAATAAATAAAACTGAAACAATTACCCCCTGCCGGTTTGTGGGAGGCTCCCGCCCCTCAGGGCTGCGCGAGACCCTCCCTCTGCGCTGCCCCCTGCTGGGCTGGGGGCGCCTCGCGCCCCTCAGGAATGGGCGGGAAAGTTCCGTGCCCCTCACGGTGCCTCGGGCAGCCAGGCCCGGCGGCGGGGGCTGAAACCCCCGGGCGGAGCTGAAAGCACAGCGGGACCGGGCCCGGACGGAGCATCAGGAACAGCAGCGCCTCCCCAGACAGCGCCGGGATGTGGGATACGGAGAATCCTGGAACTGCAGAGCAGGTACATTCACCTGAGGGCGGGGAGGGGGCGGGAATCAGTTCCAGGGCTGGCTGGGGCTCGGAGACATTGCTGGGCGTGCAAACACTTTTGCAAAGGGCATTGCCAAGCTTCGTGTGGGCACAGGGAGGGTCCTGCTTGAGGAATTCGAAATTCATGAGGGGATGTGAGATCATTTGTTGCTGTTAACTTTGACAGGAGGGTGATGCGTGGTGTACGCTCTCTGGGAAAGCCTGTGGGGAGGCCTGTTGTGCCCTGTGGGTAGGCCTGTTGTGCCCGTGTGGGCACAGGGAGGGTCCTGCTTGAGGAGTTCGAAACTCATGAGGGGGTGTGAGATCGTTTGCTGCTGTTAATTTTGACAGGAGGGCGATGTGTGGTGTGCGCCCTCTGGGAAAGCCTGTACACTTTGGGGAGGCCTGTTTGTTGTCCCCTGTGGTGCCCTGGCAGGGCTGGCCCTCGATGCTGCCCGTGGACCAGCAGCACGCAGGTCCCTGCCCTCACTGCCCGTGTCTGTGGGAACAGGGTGGGCGTGTTGCTGGGGGCTGGTTTTCCTCCTGGAAGGATGGAGGAGAGGGAGCTGTCATGTGGAATCCAGAGCCCTCGCTCATTCTTTCCCTGTCAATTTTAAGGATGATCCATAACGTGTGAACATCACCCGCAATCTAGGCCTAATTGCATTTCTCCAGCGGGCAGGCGGCGCTTCCAAGGAAGCTTAAATGAGCACTTAAGGGATAATGCTCGGAGCGGCTCCGGGGGTGGGGGAGCTCCTCACAGCCAACTCCCCCAGCGCTTTTATCCCGGAGTTATTGGGCCATTATGGGCTACGATTGTCTTTTACTGCCTTGCATTTCTTTGCTGTCAGCCGGGAGGGAAGGGATGTGTAACATGACCCAAAGTGGTCTTGTTTGTTTTAATCTGCTGGTTTAATATCTTATGGCTTCCTGCCATTATCCCTTTCTGCGCCGGACCCTGGAGTCGCTCCCGTAGGTTTGTGTGGAGGCCAAAGGCAGCTCCCAGAGGGTGCAACCTGTGCAGGCAGAGCTGCCCTTGCCTTGTTCTCTGGGGGGGGGGGCATCGACAGTGTTGTTCCCACCCGACCGTCCCACCCTGCTGTGCCGCCGGTCTCCAGTGTTTTTGTAGTTCCTGGTTGTTTTCTTTAAGCACCGCCATCCCACATGTGCCGAAAATACATATCACTGGTATTGCAGAAGCTCCTGCTGTTCCCCCCCCCCCCTCCTTGGTGCGGGTGTGCAGCATTCCCTGCGGGAATGCCCACAGGGCTTGAAGTGCTGCGGAGCGTTGGGATCGGGGAAGCTGCCGGCACTTCATCTGCAGTCAGGAGGGGCCCGCGCTGTGCTCCCTGCGGGTCCCGCACGGCAGATCATTACTGTCAAGTTCGTCCTGACGGATGCACTGCCGGCACTGCCGGAGGAGGAGGAGGAGGTGGCAGCCCCTCCTCGGGGCTGGGCTGCTCTGCCCTGCAATGCGGGTGAAGGTTTTGGGGAGCACCGCTGGGTCCCCACCACTCTCCGGGGGCCAGGGACACCATCCAGCCTGGCTACCACGGGGTCTTCCTGCACCCCTGCGATGGAAGTGCTGTTTTGGTGGTTTGTTTTTTATCACCGGTGAGCAATCTGAGGGGCTTTAACGCATTTTAAGCTGGAATAATTGTGTGATCCCTGGCAGGGTTAGTGAGTTGAGGGGAGGTCACGAAAATGAGCTCCAGCGGGGACAGGGAAGTTGATCCCTTCACCCTGGGTACAGAGTCAGCCCTGGACCCCAGTGCCTGGCACTGGGACAAGCTGATGCTGGTACAGCATCCCAGCCCAGCTGCAATCCTGCCACCCACCCAGCTCATCCTTCAGCTTTTTGGCAGCTTAATGAAATGGTCCCATTTCCTTCTCCCAGCTGTGCCCACTGCTAAGTGCCTGGAAAATGCATTCCCGGGAGAACGATCCCGCAAGTGAAATGGAAATGACCTGCCGCGGCTGCATTAGTCTCGGTGTCACTGCTTTTCCCTCTTTGCTGTGACGGTGATTTTCCCCTCCCGGTGGCTCACGTGCTCCTCTCCCTGCCCTGGAGAGGCTGCTTAGGAAGGGGGCTTGGGAAAACACCCCTAAGGCAGAGTGTTCTTCCTGGCTCAGCCCCGGGGGCGCTTGGAGCTCGGGGTATGGAGGGCTCAGGGCACTCCTGTGCCACAGGATCCCCCTGCACTCCCCAGGCAGAGGGTGAAGGGAAGGAGCCTGGCAGAGCCACGTTCCGGGCTCTGTGACACAAAGTGCTGAGGAGGCACGTCTGCCTTTATCTGCACCCGTGACCACTCAACAGGGTGAAATGAGGCAGCGTAAATGTAATTAATGGCAGAATCTGGCTCAGTGTGAGAGAAGAGCGACACGGAGAGAATGAGCATGAAAACAAATTTTTCAGTCAGTTTATTAACCCCAAGGTGAAACTTGGGTGCCAAGGTTAGATCCCAGATAACAAACTGTGCAGTGCCTTGTTGCTGCCCTGGGGATGGGAAGTGGAGGTGTCTGTGAGGGTCTGGGGTCCTACTTGTGCCCTCCCCTGGCTAACCCTGCCCCTGGCTCCGAGTGGGCAGAGGGATGGAGCTGGAGAGAGCTGGGGGAGGAAAGGATCGGTTGTATGTTTGGTTTTTTAGGAGAAGCACAGGAAAGTGCTTTTCCTTGTGCATTCTGTTTCGCTTTTGATCTGCTTATGATGAGATTAGTCCAGGAGACAAACCAGACTTGCCCATAGGTGGGGTGAATGAATGATTGACTGACTGAAGGGAAACCTGCTACATCCTCCTTGCCATGGAATTTCAGCTCCAGGAACCTCCTGCCTCCTGTAGAGTTGCTTCAGGGAATGAAAGTGCAATAATTTACTTAATTTTATGGTAATTATGCTGCATCATGTAGTTCCAGGACTTACATAAATATAAAGGGATTTCTCCTCTAACATCATCAGAGAAGGTGCCAGATCTTTTTCCAAGTACTTTTTGCTCACTTGGCCAGGCCCTCCATCCCAAGCAGCATTTCTGGGCTGTGGTCCTACATTATTCTGGCTGTGCTCAGCTCTCCTCACCCATCCATATCCCTGAGAGCAGTAGCAGACCGAGCCCAGGCTTGACTCCACCCCACCCCATGGTGTGGGATTGGGCTGTGGTGGAAAAAACCCTGGAAAAAAATAGGAACTTTTGATCGCACAAGGAAGCAATAGTGTTGTTTTCCTCCTTTATTGAACTTTGGCAAATAATATGTGTGTGTGGGTTTTACATCAATAGCTATAAATAAAACTTTGAAAGCAATGTAATACTTGTCATTGAGATAAAGGACATCTATTGGCACAAATCAGTGAGTAAAAACCCTTTAATGATAAAATAACATTCACTCTTTAGCTACTTTATTTGTCTGAAAAACTCAGCTTACACTCAGTTCAACATATCACCTTCCACAAAGTTAAAAAATGACATAAAATGACATAATAAAATAGACCTTAAATTTCATAATACAAGTACCTTGGCACACGGCAGGCAGCTGGAACAGCTCGTGCCCCGCGGTGCCGCCGCCATGGCCTCACATACCCCTTGTTGCCTTTGGACTGAGAAATGCAGGTGTAGGTTTTACAACAGCCGCGTGTCGGTGAGGAGTGGTGGGATCTGCCCAAACCATCCCGGGTCTGCTTATTGCGGAAGAACATGGAAAGCTTTCTGGAAGATTACCCACTGTTACAATCATCAACTGTCTTACAAAAACCCCTGTTTAAAGTTCTTGTATCCATTACTGTCTTTGGCAGAGAAATAAGGAAAGAAAATAACCTGACTATATTACACAGCTTTCATTATCATCACAACCTACCGAGTAAGGCCAAATAAAAATGTCTCTTTGCACTAATGAAAGCACATCTCTAAAATACCCTTAATGACAGACGATATCAACACTCTACTGACGGACTCAGATGCCTCCTCAGAAGACTGTGGCTCCCCCCTCCCCAGACCACACTCTTCCACACAGAGTGAAGTGTAGGGAGCAGTTGGTTTGGCTTTATGTGCAGTGTGACCCAGGGCTGGGGGGGACAGCAGGGCTCAGGAGCTGCACCCGGGGGGAAAACACAACCCAGTCGGAAACGGGGGGTTCGAGCCTGAATCTGGCTGGTGACATGGGGGACAAAGCAAAGGGTATAAAGAGGTATAAAGCACCTTAGCAAACACCTCTGACCCCAGGGCAGAGGGGGTGAGTGAGGGGCTGCTCCCTCCAGCAGGAGCAGCGCGGGAGCCTGGCTGGACTGCTCAGATGGACGCCCATCCCAGGCCTGTCCGCAGGGACGGGGGACGTGGCTGGGACAGCTGCTGATCCCACGCTCGTGTGTCCTGCCGGGCACCTGTGCTGGCACGGCAGGTGCTGGGCAGGAGTCACAGGTGAGGCCAGGGATGGGCGCCCACCCTGTCCAGAGCCTGAGCCCCCCACCCTGGCTGGTCCCCCCCATGCCCCAGGGCTGCCATAAAGCCAAAGGAACTCCTGATCCTGGGGAAAAACGCACAGTTGGCTCCGTGTATTTTCACGTGACTGAACAAATCGAATTGGCTGGGAAGAAGCTGCCACTTGGCCCAACTTCTCCTCAAATTGCAGTCTCATTGAACTGGAGTTGAATTTGGCCTGTTTAACACACGGGCAGCGCAGAGCTGATGGAACACCAGCCCTGAGCAGCAGTGACCCCCACGGGGCACAACTGGGCGTGTTTTCCCAGTGTCAATGCAAACACAACTGCGCCACGACTGCGAACGGGTAACAGGCTCCATGCATAAATAAATACCATTAACAGAAAGACCTCGTCCCAAACTCAAAGGAATAAGTTGCCATTAAGAACCACAATGCATCACACTGCTAAGGGTTTGCCTCATGCATAAACATGGGAGCGCTGATTGGCAGTTGCTAATTATAATTATAATTATAATACTACACCGTCACACAGGACAATCAGCTCTTCAGACCAAGTAGCACAAATGTAGAAAATAATCCTTTTTTTTTTCCTCATTTTTCTTTTTTTTTCCCCTTTTTTTTCTTCCCCCCCCCCCCAACAGAGCAAATGAACACAGATTGTTTCTTCAGCAAAATATGAAACTGTAAACTTTGGGCTCATTCTGCAACTTTTCCCCAATCCATAATAACAAAAGAAAACCCAAGGGGAAGAAAGACTGACGTACATTTTTAAGCGCACCTTCTCCGTCTAGTACAAAAGCACAACCTAAAACGTATAAAGCTTTTTTCTTCTCTTTTTTCTTTTTTTTTTTTTAAATCACAGTTACCAAAAAGAAACAGTGAATAATTTATTACATACGCTATAATAACATTACTCTAAACAGCTACTCTCTATGAGGTATATCTGAGAAAATTCGGTGAGGGATTGCACGGTCTGCGTTGCCAACATGCCCAGTTTGTAATAAAGCTTTGGAACCAAGGAGAGAGAGAGACTGGGGAGAGGGAGGAGGAGGAGGAGGAGGAGAGCCTTTGGTATTTTCAGGAGTCTGTTCTTTGCAGGGCTGCATTGCAAAGCACCACAGTACAAAGCCCACCAGGTACGATTCGGCGGCCCAGTTAAGCTGAGGTATTCACAGGAAGAATAAAAAAAAGCACAGAGAGGTCTAGACTGGCAAAACGGTTGCTTTGGTTCAAGCAAGGCACTCGTCCCATGGTAACATCACTCTGCAGTGAAGCTGAGTCTGGTGGGAGCCGCGGGGCTGCAGGACCCTGCGGGACCTGCCAGCTCTGGGGACGGTCTGTGTCCGAGGGCACCGGGAGCGGCGGCTCCCCCGCCCGCAAGGCATCCTGAGATTATTATAGCTTTGTATTGAAGGAACAGAGAGAGAGAGAGAGAGAGAGAGAGAGAGAAAAGCACACTTGTCACGTCCTACCACTTCCAACACAGACCTAAAGCCCAAAAGAAACACAAAATAAAAGGCAACACTTAATTAAAGCGGAGCGTTTGTGTTGAGCTGCCGGTAACCTCTGTGAATCCAAGGGCATGGCTCAGGCACATTCCTTAGGGAAAGGCCCTGCAGCAGCTGGGCTGAGGCCTGGGGGGAAGCCCAGGGGCACAGAGCAGTGGGGAGAGCGAACAGAGCCCAGGGGTGGATTCAGCGCCTCTGAGCGTGGGTTCAGTCACATAAACAGGATAAACCAGGCTGCAAGACCCAGATGCCAAAGGGCACCGCTAATTCCCCAGCCAACCAACCAACTTGGAAATAATCACTCAGGAACGTGATGCTAATGGAGCTTAATGTAGCCTCGCTTCATTGCTAACTCGAGAAAAGTAATTAATTGATTTTTATCTGAAAACTGTAATTGTAAACAACAACCAAAGGTGAGGAGGAGGAGGGAGCAGCCCCTGGATCTGCTGTGCCCGCCTGGCCAGGTCCCCATGGAGGGCACGGGGCAGGAAAACCCCCTCCCTGGAGCGCAGGAGAACCCTGGGCTCTGCTCACCCCCAGACCAGCCCATGGGCTCTGCTCAAGCAGGAAAATAATAATTAGTGATGTTAATTGCTGCTGCAAATGCACCCCACAGTGGCTCAGGGGCACTTGCAGAGCCTTTCCCCAGGGAATGTCCCACGGACACAGCCTGGATTCACCTCCAGGTCAGCACAAGCGCTCCCGGCCGGGACCTGGCGTGGGCACAGCTCCACGGCTCCAAACGCTTAGGCTGGCAGGAAGGCAAAGGGAACACAGAAAAGGGCGTCACCAGAACTGGTAGCTTCCAGGGAAGCGTTTCTTTGGGAATCTGGGCTCAGCTGAACATTACTGAGGGTAGGAGAGAACGGTGGGAGCTGTCAGAGAGCACAAGCAGAATGCAGACCGCACAGAGAAAGAAATCTTTGGTATCTTTGGTATCATCAACACGATTAAAATTACAAATGGAAAAGTCAGTGAGGTAGCCTCTTTGGTTCTCACTAGAAATACAAAGGTTTTTTCTGTGTTTTGTTTTCTTTTTTCCTTTTTTTTTTTTCCTTTTTCTCTTTTTTCCACACACAGAAGTTCATTCTTGGAAGCAGCTAGTTTAAGGGTTTCTCTCTTTTTGCTTGGCATGGATTATTTTACCCCCAGCTTAAGTTTTAAGAAGCCACAAAGTTCAGGCAAAGTATCTCAGTGTTTTGGGTTTTTTTTAAACTGTTTTTCTGAACACACAGTTTTAGGTTTGAATATTCATTGCTTGTCCTCAAAGTTTTCTCTGCTGTTCTTACAGGAGATCAGCTGTAGTGCTTTATAGATAATTCTAAATCAAAAATAAAAACTCTACAAGGGCATCCTGGGGTGGTGAGGAATAAGTTAAATAAATAAGTTATAATTACGAAGGCTTCATGTGCCATAAGGAAGGTATGTTGCACTTTCCAATCGGATGGGAGGAGATTAACTTAAATAATTTAAACTTTGATACTTAAACAATTAAAATTAACTAAAAGAGGGAACTGGAACTAGACTCTTGTTTCATGGAACGAGTTGTTTCTCCCTGTCTAACAGAACCTGGCTGCTCTCGGAAGCAGCCCCAGCTCTTCAGTGTATTTACTAACAGGCTTCGCATCTCTGATGCGCCACAACAGGCTAAGGGATAAATAAGCAAAATTAATCCCAAATGAGTTCATAGATGAGTGAATTAAATAGCTGCAAATAGCTAACGTGGGAGCATGACCCTCCAGTCTGCACTCAGGCAAAACTCCCACTGAATTCAAAAGCTCAAATGAAACTCAGTGGGATTCAGACTGAACAGAGATCTCAGGACCTGCCCTAAGACTAAATTAAATAAATTACATTATTGATAGATAATATACCGGGTCAAAACCCACAAGTGTCTGGAAAAAAAAATAAAACCATTTTAAGCTTTACCTTTTTAAAAAATTTAAACAATAAAAATTCCCCTTAATAAATATAAAGGAGGCCAAGTAGAAAGTTTCCCCATGTCTTAAAAATCCTTAGGAATTGTGACAAGCAAGAAAAGCATTGGCTGTGTCCAAAGCCAGCGCACTCTTTGCAACACCGTGTCGTTACCGTGTCTTCCTTTGGGAGAGGAGGTTCCCAATCCCTCCTGCAGGGCTGAGATCCCCCTCCCCTCCCGCAGGGATGAGCGAGGTTTGCTGGTTGAGTCCTTCTCAGGTCTTTGGATTCAGCTGTAGGTTAGAGAGATCCACAATAAAGCTATTCAACCGAAGTCATCGAGCACATTCCTTGTTCCTTCAGGGGCAATTAAAGCAATATCCAAGGTTTCTTGAAAGTTGAATTCATCTTGGCTGTGCCCACGGTTGTAACTCCAAGTTCCCGGTCCGGAAGATGCTGGGATACTCTCTGCACACATCAGTCTTTTGCAGCAGAATAAATAAAGCAACAAGTTACGTTACACAGCTCTATAGATTCATAAATATGGTATAGAATCAGGACTTATCTGTTGGAGTTTGGATTAGGGCAGAATAGGGCACGTACTCTGCTCACACACACAGGGATCTCCACCCACGGCTCCTCGTCTGAGGGAGCTGCTACATAAAAGCCAAGAGGGGGGCAGTGAGATGGAGGGTGTCACACGGGGCCACGAGAGGTACAGGGATAAAAAATGCAGCAGGATTTGTGGCTGAAAATGGTCTGTGACTGTCGGTGTGTTTGAGTCCCCAGCCCAGAGAAGGCTCATGGTGTTGTTTGTTACCCAGCCGTAAACAAACACTTCCACAGCTTGGAGAGAGCTAGTGATTTCACTGAGGAGGAATTTGTAAATAATCGTAAAAGAAATTTGTAAATAGTTTTGTAACTGACCTAGCACTTACTTTGTTAGGGCTGTGGGGATGAACTCTGGGCAGGAATAAAAAGCCCTCAGGGTTTATTATTTATTATTTAAATAGTTTTATTCCATGTCTGGCTACAGGCTGCTTTTCTGAATCATGCACAGTCTGCCTGGAAATCTCTGCTGAAGGATGTTTTGATTCCCAGAGCAGGCACGTGCTGTCAGTTCAGCTGGGAGGATCCTGAATTGGCTTTCCAGAAACCTTCCCTGCCCTGAGCAGGCAAAGCTTCTTGATTTTCTTTCTTTTTCAAGTGCAATCATTGGGAAATGACTGCAGCAGTTCTGTGAAGCTGTTAAAAAGAAGCCCTTATTTAAAGATAGAGAGGAGCAAGGTGGTACCACTGTGCTCCAGCTTGGGGATAAATTTGGACATGTCATGATTCAGATCATTGTGACCTGGATCAACAAACAATACATGTCTAATATGTCAACACCAGCTCCTGAACTGCCACTTGAACTGCTGAAAAGCTGATTTTGGTTCAGGTGGAGTTTTGGAGTGGGGCTGTGGGGCTGCTCAGCACTGACGGTGGCAGAAATCATCCGTGTGGCAAGTTTTATCCCTGGGGAAGAGGAGGAAGGGTGGAGGGTTCTGGCTGATGTCACATACAGGAGGGTGGCTGTTCACAGCTCTGGGCACACAGGAGACCAACACAAAGGTCACACCCAACCCACAAGTTTTTGCTGGAGGGAGGAGACGTACCAGCGTAGTATCCCAGCATCTTGCACTTGGAGTCCGTGCAGCTCTTGGAAAGGTGCCATGTGGGGCAGAAACAGGGAAAACAAATAAACCCACCCTTTGGGTTGCACAAAGACTCAGAAGTGTTACCTGTCCAGAGAGCAGTGGGGTTATGTGCATTAGTCGTGCAAGAGGAGAAAACAAACTGAAACACAAGTAGTGAGAATCCTCATCTTTGGTATTGTAGCTGTTGAGGTTTTGGTTGCTCTGTTCCTTGTTCTTTTGAAAAAACTGCATAGGCACAAATTAAAGACAATCTTCAACTTTAAGATGACTGGAGTTGTCAAATGAAGCAGCAATTGTACTGGTTTTGCTTTGTTCTCATTCTTGTCAACCCTTTCTTTGAGTTCTGCTTCCGAAAACATCCGAGATGTCTGTAAAACACAGTGTGGGACTCGTTTGCTTCCTGACGTGCTTCCTTGTTGTTTTTTTTTTTCATTTTTATTTTATCTTTCAATGGAACAGTTCGTTGCAGAAGAAGTAGGTGCAGAAAACGTTTCTTTGGTTTCGATTAAGTAGTACATAAAAAAAGTCTCAAGTGTCTCTAAAGAGCCACGACCGCGCTCGGTCACCAGTCACGGGGCGGCCGCGGCCGCGTCGGTGCCGCGGGGGCGGCTCCGCTGCACGGGGTGGAGAGAGGGCTCAGAGCTCGGGAGGCTTCCCCAGCGCCACCCGACCACCCACACCAGCCATGGCGAGGAGAAATGGCAGGTTATAAACATCTTTGGCTTGCAGAAATCCTGTCTCTTTGGTGTGCTGTGTTCCCGCTGGCTCGGGCAGCGGGCGGGGAAAAGGAATTGGGGATGCAATGGAGTAGATGCGGCACGTCTGAAATGGTCAGTGGCATCTGGAGGGCTTGTTTCTGTTTCTTTCCTGCTTGAAAGTACCATAAAATACTGAAAAAATGAACAGAAATACCTTGAACACTAAAAAGGTTTTGGTAACAAGGACGTTGCCGAGGACAAACCAGATTCTGGGAAACCAAAAGGGATGTAATAATGACCTAAAAAAAATCTAGATCTTTCAAAACATTGTGTTTGCTCCACGTACTGTAGCAGTTCCGTCGACCTCCTGAGTGTGCATGAGGTACAAACACAGGCCTTGGGAGGAACTGACAGCTGTGCTTGGGGTGGTGGTGGTGGTGTCCGTGGCGTTCCCGAGATGTCAGGCTGCAGCTGGCACAGCCAGGAGCCCAGGGCCGGGCCCAGCGCTGGAGCTACGGCTTTGTGCTTGATACTTTGAGCTCGAGGGAACTGAATTTGTCTGATCCAAGAACAAACTGATTAAGTTAAACTAAGGAAACAAACAAAAACTTAAATTGCATCTTTTCTTTTTCTCCTTAAAACACTTAACAAAAACCATGCCTGAGTTTAAAACCGGGCTCTTGGGTTCTTCAGTACCAGACTTTGTGCTCCGTTCTCGCGGGGCGGTGTGGCCAGCACACGGCAGGAGCTCCCACCTGTCGGGGGAACGTGGGCTCAGGAGAAACTCGCCTCGGGCACGGCTCCCCTGCGCCTCAGACCTGCTTCGCCTGTCCTGAGCTTTGCATTGTCCAGAGGGAGGTGGGAGGTGGACGTGGAACTCGCGCCTGCTGGGACTGATGGGGAGCCATAGGAAGGTCCTCGGGGACAGCTGGGCTGGGGTGGTGGTGGGAGGATTGTGCTTTCAAAGTCACCGGTGGAGGGCCCTGCGGGAAGCCGCTCTCTCTGCCGCGCCATGCCGGCCGTGCCGCACTGTGCCAGCCATGCCCTCAGGCCTTGGGGCAGGTGCTGGGGGCTGAGGAGGAGCCCCCGGAGCTCAGGTCGTCCTGCCACTTCTCCAGGCTGCGCCGGCGGGCGTTCATGAAGAAGTTGCTGACGGTGGTGAGCTCCAGGCCCAGCTGCTGGGAGATGGTGATCTGCATTTCCTTGGAGGGGCGCTTGTTCTCCTTGAAGATGGCAAAGAGCGTTCGGCGCTGTAGGTCCGTGAAGACCAGGCGGGATTTCTTCTGGGAGTTGTTCCGCTCCTTGTTGGGCTCTTGCTCTTTGCGTTTGCAGGCTGGGGAGGGGTGGGCAGAGACAGAGAGAAAGGGTCAGGGTGGAGCCCACAGACCCCGCTGGCCACCCCCGGGTGTGACACCAGGTGAGCCAGCACCGCTCTGGCACGCAGGGTCTGAGGGCTCCCGGGGAAATCCAGGGGGCTGCATTTGCACTCCCAGCCTGACTTCTGCAGTGTCGTAACCCCCTTGTGCCCTGCTCCCATCTCCTGTCCCCCTTCCCGGGGTATCTCCCACGGGTGAAGCCTTGTGAGAGCTCAGGTCGGGCAGGGTGGCAGTGCCGGACGTTGGCTGCGCCGAGCGATGCTAATGGATCCTAAAAACATCCGTATTAATAGCTCCTTGTATTTATTAGCAGAGAGAGAACAGCCAGTGCTGAAACCAATACCACTGCCGGAGCACACCCACACTTAAAAATAGCCCTGCCAGGCCGTCTGCGCCGGGCACGGGGAGAAAATCCATATGTTGACATGGTCAGGGAATGTGCCGGCACAGAACAGGCCCAGAGAATTGATAAGTGGGCAGGTTTTAAGCAACCCTGTTAAATAATTCTGCAGGTCTGGAATGTGAAATGAACCTGGCCCACAAGCAGAACTCAGACAGTGGAAATGTCTGTAATTAACCCCAAGTCAGGCTGTAGCTGTGCCGAGCTGTAGCTAACCCCAAGTCAGGCTGTAGCTCCCCGAGCAGGAGCCTGGCCCAGCCAGTGCCAAGTGACCTGCCTCCATCTGCAGGGCACGGCATCTCACAGGACTTCTGCAGCAAACTGCAGTAGTTTGCTCCTGACCCCAAATTCCAGCAGCTGCAGCAGAGCTGCCTCTGGGAGGGAGGTCAAGGTCAGACCTCAGAATACCCCCGAGAGTAAAAGGACGCTCCAGAGAGCAGACACGGGCTGTGGGTGAGTGCCTGGAGCAGCTCCCAGCATAGCACTGGGAGCTGAGGGAACAGGGAGCAGCATGGATGCTCCTGCCTGGACACACTGCAGAGGTGTTGGGGTGAGCCTGTACTGTGTCCCAGTGGCCAGTCGGGTCTCCAGAGGTCATTAGCCTGAAAACATCAGGAGGCAAAAATGTGGGCTCTCTGACTGCGCCTCTAACACCCCATAGATAATGTCCTGCTGCCTGTCTGAGCTGCAAAAGCAGATTTACTTTGCCATGTGTGCAGAATCCACATGGGGATCTCCCCAGTGCTGGGGACATGACGAGCACCAGCATCTTTGCTGCAGCTTCTAAAAGGTTCCGGGACACTGGGACGAGTGGAGTGTTTCCTCCCATCACTAATTTATGTCCAGAGATACTCTGCGTTTTACAGTTATTGGTATCTGATAATAAATAATGCAGAGGGATGTGCTTTTCGATGCATTCAGTAAATACTTTCCTTGAACTGTTGAGTTTGCTCTCGAAAAGGCCCCACAAAGGCAAAGGCTGAGCCTTGTGTGCATCTCTGGGCAGAGAAAAATGGGGGGAGCACTAATAAAATCAGGAGATTTTCCGGGAAGAAAGAGAAAGGTTTTAAGGGTGGAGGGAACGGAAGAGACCGTCTGGATTCTAAGCACAATTTGATTTACTGGCTGCGGTTAAAACTGAACATATTCTATGGAAGAAAATGGACAACTGGCGAGACCTGGAAGCCAGAGCTGGGAGAAAAATAAATGGAAAAGCTTCCTTCTCCTTCCACACTGGACTAAAGGTGCTTTTACACAGAAATAAGACAGGAGGAGGAGGCCAGGGAGGGGTCTGGGGGGCTGGAGCGATGCCCAAGCAGCCCCGGGAGAAGAGGAGCCACTTGCAGGGCTGGGATGCTGGAAATGTCAACAAAACAGCTCCCGTGCCCTGCTGGTTTAGGATGTTTTTACTCTAAGGGCAAAAGTGACTTGGAAAGAGCAGGTGTTAAGAAGGAGCCAAGCAGAGACCAATATTCCCTTAATCCAGCAGTAAGCCCTCTCTCCATGGCTCCGAAGGATAAGCTGTGACTATTGATCCCACGTTTGCGGTTCCACGGGGGTGCAAAGTCACTTAAACCCAGTTATCTGTCTGATGGAAATAAAGCTGCTCCTCAATTCCATTTCGGAGAGGACTCAATGTGAGGGAAATGCAATTACTCTGGTAATGCTGAACACAATGAAATGACCATCCAAACGTTTTCCAAAGATTTAAAATGTTTTTCTTTTGCTGTGATTCACTTAAAGCAACCCCCTGTATATCCCTGTTACTACAATCTCTTAAAAACTAGGCCTCAGAAATCAATTTGATTACCTCTCTGAATTAAGTATGCACGAACAAGAGCGATTGGGATCAATACAAATTAGGTTAAGTACTCCACTGTGTACAAAATCATTATGGAACAAGGAACAATCGCAATGAAGATGCAAATAATCACATTGTCGGGGTGGGCAGCGGGTGCTGCTCATTCCAGCTGCTGCACACACACCCAACTCCTGATTTCTGGAACCCTAGGAATGCCCTCAGTGGCATTTCTCCAGAAAAACAGATGGGAGGTGTGGCACAAAGTGTTAATTCTGCTCTTCCAGAGAAGATCTGGAGTTACTGGAGATCTCTTTGCTGGCTCAGTCAATGCTCTTGTAACAGTGAGGTGTTCCCTATTTGGAGATCCAGGAATTCCTGCAATGCTCCAAAAAGAAGGGCACAGCCTGGCTGTTTCCAGCCAGGAAGGTATTTTCTTGGTGCCTCCCCAGGCTCTGCATCCTCAGTTTTCTGAGAAGAAAAGAGGAATTGTTTTGGGCAAGTGGCTCATTTATGTTTCTTTCGGACAGGTAGCAGCTCCCAGGCTGTTTGTGTCCAATGTCCTGTAAATGTGCTGGTTGGCTGGAATGGGGCTGTAAATCCTGTGGGGCAGGGGCTGTTTCCTCCTGCAGTGCTGCAAGACCCACCCCCGAGTGGGATCTCTGACAGGGCTCACTGAGAACCACTGGGATATGCTTCCCTCATTAACATGGAATGATAAATAATAGATGGGACAGGGCCAGGACGAGAATGGGAGGAGGAGGAACCAGGGCACTCCCAGGACCAGCCAGGAACTCTCTCCAGGCACGGCAGAGCTCGGGATCCTTCCAACTGCACTGAGAGTCCTTCATGTCTAACCCCTGGGAGATTTATGCTCCCTCTTTTTCTGGAGATTCTCCCTTTTGAATCCCCAAATAGTTTCCAGCTGAATTATAGCCCTTTTTGGTGACAAGGATTTATATTCCCCTTGTCAGGGCGCAGGGATGAAGCCAGACCTGCCTCATGCTGAGTGCTCTGCCTGTTGGAGCAGCAGCTCCAAGTGATGCGCCAGCACATCCCTGAAAGCACCAGAACAGCTGTGACCTTCTCCTGTGGAGAAAGGGAAGTGCTTCAGGCACCTTGTCCAAGAAAGGGCTGGGAATTTAAAGCTGAAGTGGGTAAGGAAGCACTGAAGAGGAGCCTGAAATCTTACTGCAAGAAGGAAGGATCCAGTGTGTGGATCCTGTTTGAAGAAATCCTGTCCCAGGGGAGAAAGCAGGACACGAATATTGCCTTTACCGGCTGTTACTGATAGGGTGGAATTAAGAACAGGAGAAAACAGGAGCAAAGCTCTGCCAGCTTATCTGGGAAAGCCCGAACTGTGCTGCCCTCCTGGCTCTCCGAGCTCTCCTGGCACTTCAGCCCGGAAGTGCTGAACACACAGAGCAAGAGCAGCCCTGGCAGGAGGAGGGATGTTCTTCTCCACACACTCAGGTTCCCATTTCCTTCTTCCCAGGGGATTATGAAAGCTCAGCCTGAGCAGGAGAGGGAAGTGTCCTTCCCCCCTGGGCACCAGAGAGGTGGAGGTGAGGAAGGGAGGGGAGATGCCCACCATGGCCAGCGGAAGGAGAGGGCAGTTCAAGGCCGGGGGAGAGGGCACACGGAGAAGTAGGTGTGTGGAAGCTCTTGGAGGAAGATTTCCTGCTGCTCTTCCTTCCCCTCCTGCTCCTTGCCAAAGCTTAATGCCTCAGCACAGGGCCCTGCTCCGGTGCCCATTATGGGGGGATGAGAACTGCTGGAAAATCACCACTGCTCATAAATATGTTCCCTCTTACTGAGAGATATTTTGGTCTCGGAGACAATTTGTGTTTTGGGAAGCTGCCAGCCTCTATCCCTTGGCTAATAATTCCTTTGTGCAGCATTTACCAGTGGTTTGAGTCCCTCCTTTCACAATGGAGCAGTTGGATTTTATAGCTCAAAAACCCCAAACAACCCCAAAACACTCCAATTTCTTTTTTGATTGCATTTCTATCTGCCATCAGCGAGTTGTCTGGCTGATCTTATCACCAAACCCATTTGAGATTAGTCTGTTTGGTATGATTTCTGCGTGCAAAGCCCCTCCATAAATCAGAGAGCCTTTTATGCAAAAGTCTGCAAGATTGATAGAGCTGGATACAAAATCTTTTACCTTGGAAAAAGAGATGTATTATCTGTCCCGTTGGATATAAAGCTTTCCCTGCATATTCATTGCCCAAGTAGGACGGGCTTTTTCCAGAGAAGGCAGGAGACAAGATGGGAGCTACAAACAGATTGCCTTCAGAAGGAGGGGAGTCTTCTTTTTTGCTGTGTCTAGGGGGGATAAGATGAGAAGCAAAGGATTTAAAAGACAAAAAGTGAGATTAAGGCAAGTCATTAAGGATTTTTTTGTACCTGTAAGCCCTGGAAGAGATTGCCTGGCTAGCCTGGGAAATCCCCATCTCGGGAGATCCCCGAGAAACGGGGCAGACTGTCAGGACAAGTGATGTCTGCAGTCCTTTGCAGCCCTGCTTTCCCTCTGAGATCCATTCTCTGTGCCCCTGCAGAGCTTGTTTCACTCTGAAGGCAGCTACGGGGGAGCTGCTCTGATGAGAGGAGGCTGCTGCCTTTAGTGCTCGCAGCCTGGGAACAGACGTGTTGGCTCCTGCAGGAAGCTTCTCATCTCCCAGCAGTGTCTAATTGGAAGGGAAGGAATGTCCCCTCGCAGCTGGCACATGGCAGGAACAGCCAGGACGAGATTTGGTGGATAATACCAGGGAGGAGCACTAAGGATGAGCACCTGGGGCCACAGCACAGAGCCGAAACACCCCTTCGGAGCGAGGGAAGAGCCAGTACCACTCACCGGAAAATAATCCTTTAGGCAAAAATGTTTCCCCCTTTATGCATTCCTTGCCACAAATAAATGGTGGCAGTTTTCATCCGCAGAGGAACATCTGAGTTTGGGATATTTCAGTTCAAATGGTGACAGGCAAGAGATACAGGAAAAAACAAGATGCTGGGAGAAAAAAAATCTTTTAAGGAAATAGTGAAGGAAATAGTGAAAATCTTTTAAGGAAATAGGGAAAATCTTTTAAGGAAATAGCTTCAGAATGAGTAACACATGATGATCAAAAATGGAGGGAAAAAATATGGGAGTGCATTTAATGACAAATGTGCTCAGATTTAACTTTATCAAATAATCAAGACTGATAAAACCCGTTTGCTGCACAAAAACAGGACTCAATTTTCTGCGGGGCAGAAATGCTTTCAGAAATGATGGGGAACAAAAAAAGCTAGGGCAGGATATTATTTTGGAAAGTCGGTACGTAGGAAATATAATTAATCACCCGGCACCACAATTTACTGCATGGATTGTTCAAACACAACCACTAATCTATAGCCCAGGAGAGCACCCATATTTCAAGCCACTAAGCACCTTTCAAAGAATCTTTACGTACCTGTATATTCAATGCAACGCTAAGAGATACTTTTGTATATAGATATATAGATAGATAGATAACATGCTTGATAGGGATGTTACTACGGCTTAATGATGAGCTCCCTGCCCTGCATCCCACCGCGCCTCCATCCCTCTGCTGCGCTCTCCGTGGTGCTGACGGTGCCGCCGCTCCCCCCGGGCGGGTCTGAAGGCGGAGGGGGGGTCGGGCCGGCTGTTTTGCACAAATGAGTCATTGATGGTGTTTGGGGACAAAAGTGTTTAATCATCGCTAAGGCGATTCCGCGATGGCCAAGGTAAACAGGCGGCGGAGCGCTCTGCAGAGCCCGGTAGAAATCTGAGGACCGTCCGTCGGGACCTTCCCGCGGACAGGGAGGGAGGGCGGGGGGCTCTCGCGGGTCGTTTTGCGGGAGACGCGTTTGTCCCAACCCCCCCAGAGCCCCCCGTCCCTGCCCCGGGGGACGCGCGGTGTCCCCGGGAGGGCACTCGCCGCCTGCAGCCGCAGCAGGACACGGGCACGGTGACCCCAAAACGGGAGCCCCCGGAGCTCCAAAGCCGCACGGAACAGTAATCTGTTCCCAGAAAGGAGCTGCCCGCACCTTCCCGCACAGAAACCCCCGGCTCGGGAGTCTCAAAGACCCCCGAGAAGAGATAACAAGCACAGAAGTAATAAAATTAAATTAGATCGGAATAGAATAGGATAAACAACGTGATCTTCTATGATAATAAGAATGCTAAGCACACCCCTCTGCTACACCTCCCACAGGGAGAGGGGGATTTCCCTCCAAGGACAGCAGATTTTCGTCCCATTTGGGAAAATTTTTCAGGAGTGTGGGGCAAAGAGCTGACGGGGTTTTTTTGTTTTTCACAAGTCTAAAACACTTCAGGCTTTTTCCCAGTGCTCAGAGGGATTTAAGCAAGCGAGTAAGGGAAGCACCGAGGCAATGGAGCCGCTTATTCACACGTGGTAATAAAAGGAAATTAAAATAATCGATTTCCTGAAGGGAAAGGTAATTTGCAAAGGTCTTTCCCACTCCACGGGGAATCCGTGCCCACTCGGCGCTGGAGCTCTCTCCAAACTTTACTCCTGGATGCAAAGGCATTCAGGGGAACTGGGAAGGGGGGGATCCAGAATTAGACAGGCATAAATCTCTGTGTGTAGCTGCGATCCCTGATTTTCTGCCCTATATGTAGGGCTCCACGGGGAATCCCCACCCGAGACCGGTGCTGGGAAGGAAAAGCACCAGCAGCGTTACTGGAAATGAGCCGGCTCAGGTTCCAGATCAATGAAAACTGGGTCCATGCGTTGATGCTCCCGTTGCCAACATTAATGCTCTTTTAATCTTCTAAACATTATCTGCATCGATTTCCCTCTGGATACGCGTTTGTTTGTGAAGGCGACACCACGGCGTGCCCGGCAAAAACCCCAAACCCCTTCTGTCCCCCTGACGCTCCTGTCACAGCCGCCCCCCGGGACTTTCCTTGGCCGCACGCAGAGCGGAGCCGTGCGAGGGACGGGAGGGGTTTGCAGTCGCCCTTGGAGCCCGGGAGGGATCAGAACCCTCTCCCCAGCTCGGAAAAGCCCGAGCACCCTCGGAGGGGCTTCTGGACACTCCAGGCCGTGGGTGTTTAACCCGCAGCACCCTCGCTCAGGGGTAGGGCAGGGATTACGGCCATCCATCATTGCTGGCTCCTCGTCCCCCGGCTCCGCCGCATCCCCCCCCGCTGCCCCGTGTGCGGGGACTCTGTGCCCGCTTCCCCACCGTAGGGACCCCCGTGTCCCCTCAGCCACTGCTCCGGGTGTGCCAGCGGCCACCTGCCCACGGGGCAGCACGAACGCGCGGGGATCCATCTGCTCGGTTCAGCGTCAATCGGAATGAAAGAAGGACGGGTTCGGCGGCACAAACAGCCCCGGATTTCGTCTCTGTCAGACCAGAGCCCCGGCCCAGCACCTTCCCCGCGCTGCGGTCTGTCCCACGCGTGTCTGCCCGTGCCCCAGCCCGCCCTGTGTCTGTACATTAACAGTTCCTGGTGAGGAGGTAGCCGAGCCTACTGCCCGGCTCCCGACCGGGAGCCGAGCGGTGGCGACCCCCGGGCACCCACCGCGCTGCGGGCGCCCCCCGCACGGCCGCCACCGCAGGGAACAGCGCTCGCTGGACCTCTCCCGCTCTGCCCCGGGGCGGGCGCTGCCGGGGGCCGGTGCGGGGGTCAGTACCGGGGGTCAGTACCGGGGATCCCTGCCCGCCGCCCCCCCCGCCGCGGCCCCCGCAGAACAATGGGGGCTGCGCCGCCCCGCGCCCGCGCCAGAGGGCGCCCGCGCGGCCTCCGCGGACAATGCGGCCGGGCCGCGGCTGCGGGGATGTGCGGGGATGTGCGGGGCATACGGGGCTCCGGCCCTCCCGCTCGCTCCCACCGGCCGCGCCTGCCCCGGGACGCGAGTCCGCCGCCCGGCCTGTCCCGCAGCGCTGGGAGCGGCAGGAGGGATGCTCGCGGAGAGCGCGGGACGGTGCGGGGCGCGCACCTTCAGCACCGGGCCCTGGAGAGCAGCGCCGGCCGCGCCGCCCGGCGCCGGCAGCGAAGCTGTTCCTCCGCCGGCCCCGAGCCTCGCACAGCCCCACCGCCCCGGGCCGGGATGAGCGGGGTCAGCGCTGCGGGAGGGGGGACCGGCCGACCCCGCACAGCCCCGGGGTCACGGCGGAGCGGGGATGCGGCCGAGCCGGGGCCGGCGTGCGGGACCGTCCGGGCGGCGCTGGGCTGCGGGGGTCGCGCTCCGCTCCCCGCACCTACCTGCGAGCCGCAGGGCCGACATCCTCTGGAACTCCGGCTCCTGCAGCCACTTCCACATCCTGCGGAACGTCTCCCGGCCGGACTTGAGTTTACTCCAAGGCTTGGGGTTCCGCAGCAAGTCCGAGAGGGTCCCCTGGGAACGGCATAGCACCCGCTGGGCGAAGATGGCCTGGGGGATGCTGTAGCGCTTCAGCTCCGCCGTGATCCTTTGTGCCACCTCCTTGGTGTTGATCTCCTCTAGCTGCCCCGCGCCGCTCCCCTGCGGGCCGTTGGCGGGGGGCGGGCGGTCGCGGCCCGGGGGCAGCGCGGGGCCGTGCGGGGGCGGCGGGCCGGGGGGCGCGGGGTGATGCGCGCCGTTCAGCGGCGGCAGCATGGCCGGGGGCGTCCCCAGCCCGCGGGGCAGCGGCTGCTCCCCCCTCGCCAGCATCGCGGCGTGCGCCTCGAAGTTGGGGCTCAGCATCTTGTCGGGGCCCGGCGGGCCGTAGCCGTGCAGGCCCTGCTGGGCGCCCGGCAGCGGGCCCAGCCCGTTGCCCAGCGGCGAGAGGCTCTGCCCCACGGCCGGCACCTCCTTGTAGGGCCCGTACAGGCTGTTCACGGCCGGCAGCCCGCGCTCGTCCCGCATCAGCGCGAAGCTGCCGCCGGCGCCGCCCGGCAGGCGCTGGTGGTGGTGGTGGTGGTGGTGAGCGTGCGGGTGGGCGTGCGGGTGGTGGAACTTGTCGGAGACGGCGGAGATGGGCGGCAGGGGCTGGAGCGGCGTCAGCGTGGTGTAGGTGCCGCTCATGCCCATGCCGGGCGGCGAGGCCTCGCAAGGCACGCTCATGGCGTGGTGCAGCGGGATGGACAGCTCGGGCCGGTACTCGGCGGCGCCGTCCAGCAGCGAGGCCATGCTGGGCACCATGGCGGGCCGGGCGGCGGGGGGCAGCTCCTGGTGCGGCGGCGGCGGCGGCGGCGGCGGCGGCGCCCGAGCGGCCCGCGCCGCGCCCGCCGTGGTGCGGGCTGGGGCTGCCCATCAGCTCCGGCTCGTGCCCCGCCGCCCCGTGCAGGCTGCCCAGCGGCTCCATCGCCAGCTCGGGGTTCATGGCGCACGCACCCGGCTCCCCGCCCAGGCACCGCCGGCCGCCGCGCCCGCTCCTCATCCGCTCATCGGGGCGGCGGCCGCCGCGGCCCGGGGCCGCCCGCGCCCCGCCGGCCCCCGCGGGCAGCAGCAGCGGCGGCTCAGCCGGGCCCGCCGCGCCGGCCCCGAGCCATGTCCTCGCCTCGCCGCCGCCGCCGCCGTCTGCGGGCGGCGGGCGCTGCTCAGGCCGCCCCGCCCCGGCCGCGCCCCGGGGCCGGGCCGGTGCCCACCGGGGGACGGGGCCGCCGGTTGGGGGCGGGGCCTCGGAACGGCCGGGCCAATGGGAGCGCGGAGCGGCCCGGGGGGCGGGGCCTCACGCCGGGCACCGCACGGCCCTTAAAGCTCCGCGGCCCCTTTGTGGCGGCACCGGCACCGGCACCGGGAGGGCACCGGCACCGGGAGGGTATCGGCACCGGGAGGGTATCGGCACCGGCACCGGCACCGGGAGGGTATCGGCACCGGGAGGGCACCGGCACCGGGAGGGCATCGGCACCGGGGCTACTCCCAGGAGATGGCCCCGCGCCCGCGGCCTCGGTCCCGCAGCCCCGGTGCTGATCACTGCTGTTGGCTACTGGTTATTAGTTCTTAGTCGCCTCAAATGTGGCAGCAATGGGCTCAGTGACACCGAGACGGACGCACATCACCCCGGGATCGGGGCTGTCCCACGAACCCCCTGTCCCCGTGCCCTGCTGACACACGGCTGGGGGGTCCAGCTTACGGTGCACACACGTGCAGACGTGTCCCCCCGCTTCCTGAGGAAGGGCCAGTTCTCCGGGATGCCTCTGAGCCCCCGGGGCTCCAGGGGCAGGGCACATCTCCGTAGGGCACGTGGGGTTTGCACAGAGGGGCAGGGAGTTATGGAAGCAGAGACACGGAGCCAGGAGGGCAGCCAAGGAGACAGTGGGAAGCTGTGCAGGCAGGAGTGGGCAGGGATTCCCGATAGGTGCAGGGCCCGTGGGGACAGGATCCCTCATCACAGAGTGGCAAGTGGGGACTGACCTGCTTTGGCACAGCAGGGCACCCGTGCCAAGACACGTTGGGTCGTGCCGTGCCAGGCCATGCAGCTGCTCCCAGCTGTGCAATTCCCTCCACTGCTTTTCCTCACTCCTTTAATCAGTAACGCAGTGGCAGCAGCAGCCTGTCCTTGTGTTTTGTGTCAGCCTTATCTCAGTCCCGATAACCATCTCTGTGCTTGTGAAGGTGCCACCTCCACGGGGTCTTTCCAGTAACAAAATGGGGCGAAACAGGGAGAAATGTCACCTTTAGGACCATCAGTTACCAGGCCACTCTCCAGGGCACCTGGAATTTCCTTGCAAACGGGTTATGTGTGTCAGCACCCCGTTCCCTACAGACTGGATCCAAAGGCTGACGATCCGTTTCTCTCCACACTGCCATCGCTGTGTGTCCCTGGAGCTCCCAGGTTTTTCCAAGTTGCTTTTTGGCACTAACTAGGCGGGTCTAAAGTGAAGCTCTCCCCACTCCAGCTACTCCTGCTGCTGTCAGCCTGTGGTGGAGAAGGAAAAAGAAAGGAAGAAGGAAAAGAAAGCCCTGGCCTGAGGTGCCTTTGTTCAGGGCAAGTTATGCGTGAAATCTTTTTGTCCTTCCTAAAGGAAGGCAAAAGTTGCAGTTGATTTGGGGAAAGAGAGGCGAGTGCAGCCCTCGGGGGGTGGAGGTGCCACCCCGGGCAGGCTGGAGGGGGTGGGTAGGCAGACCCTGATGGGAATCTGGTGCTGCAAATGTGCTGGTGTCTGTGTCCTCCCTTTTCCTCTATTTTCCTCCCTTTCTCCCCTTTTCCCCCCTTTCCTTGCCTTCCCTTCTCCTTCTCCAGCAAATTCATCAGGCCTGACTTTGTCTTTGCAAACCTGCACCTGGTGGCTGCGTTCCCTGAAGATGTTTTATTACACGTGGTAGTGCCTAATTCCTGTGTTTCTCCAAACTGATGTCGAGATCTTCCCGGGAATCAACCCGACAATGTATAAATATCTGCACATGTTTTAACTGTACCCGACGTGCTGGGTCCATCCTGGCAGGGCTCTGTAGGAGGCTACTGGGTGTCCCTGGACACCCCTGGAGGCAGGAGGGTGCTGGGTGTCCCTGGGCACCCTGGCAGGACATGCCCCAGCTGTTGTGGGTGGCAGGAGCGGGGCTGGAGAGCTTCCAGCCCACTGAGCTTGGGCTGCCCAGCGGGATGGCATTCCCTGCCTGCATGGCTGCCCTCGCCAGAGGCTTTCCCGGAGCTCCTGGGGAGGGAGGAGGGAATTTCTTTGTTAGCTTCCCTCCTTCTCCCTGCCTCCAGCTCCCTGTGCTCTGGCCGGGTGCCCTTGCTCCCCTCAAAGGGGCAGCTTTGGGGATGTGGAGTCCCATCAGTCCCCCACAGAGAGCAGGGATGTGGTGGTGCCCGAAACACGGAGCAAACCCCAGGGTGGGGGTCCCCACAGCGTGTACCCCCAGTGCAGAGGTGGCTGCTCTGCTCCCTGTCCCTCAAACAGAGACCCTGGCACCTGCCTCTCTGCCAGGATCATCTCCAGGATAAATATACGGGCTGTGTGGGATATTGGTGATGGGAAGCACACGGGGAGCATCCACAGAGGAGCTCTCATAGGGAGAGGCCCCTGCCAGCCTGAGGGACTGTATCACTGGGAGTTCGGCACGGCAGAATTCCTGCTGGGAATCACTGAGGACACCACACAGTGCTGGAGCAAGCAGCCAGTCACCTGGGAAGTGGCCAAGTAACACAAGTGGGTTATAAGAAGTTCTTGGGAATGTAATTCACGTTAATGAGCAAATACCCAGAGCTGAGCCGGGCACAGATTCCCAGGCTTCATATCTCCACATATTCCAGGGGAGTGCAGAATCTGATCCATCACACCATGCTTGTTGTGCTGCATAATGAAATATAGGGAACATTAAGCAACACCTTTGGCAACTCCTCTGGTGAAGTTTTCCAGTAAAACCTATCAGTGGCTGTGAGCAGTTCGGGAAATCATAACAAGGAAGAAGCGGACGCAGCGGAGTTTTACAGACTCCCAATGCACAAGAAACCATTTTATTTAAAAACAATGCATTCAATATCGAGTTATGGCACATGAGTCAATGCTGCAGGCACATCACACTGCAGGGGCACACCGGGAGCTCGGGAGCTCTCCGCACGATGCTCATGAGGAGGATGTGGCACTGTCACGAGAGGAACCAGGGTAGGATGTGCTGTGCAGCCCTGCCCCAGCCTCAGGCCTAGACCTGGCCAGGTCCCAGTGCCCCCAGTCCTGCTCACGAGGCTCTCCAGGGTGTGAGGCTGGACACCAGTGTCCTTCCCACAGCGTGCGGCTTTGCCACTCACCTGAGACACGCCCTGGCCCCTTGTGAGCATCAGCCATTTGAAAACAAACAATGCTTTTAGTATGGCCATTCATTATGGAACCTTTATTACAATTATGGCATTTTTTCTTTTTTTTTTTTCCTTAAATATTTATATTTTTTATCAAAAACAACTCCCTCAGGCATTGAACTGTAGAGCCATTGGAATAAAGACACATTCATTTACAGAAAACCTGCTTTTTCCTATATACCTTGTTTTTACACAGTTAGTTCTGTGTCACAAACACTTGTTTTTGGTTTCCTCCACAGTTAAACCCGGCAGCCAAAATGCCTGTTTTCATGAGCCTGCTCTGAGGAGATGCAAGCAACGAAAATCCACCCCCAAGATGTACGAAAGAAGAAAGGTAAGATGCATTTCCAATCCTATGTACACCCCAGCACCCCCTGAGGGTTCCACCTGTGGATGGGGGCCCCCATCCCTTTGGCAGAGGGGCTGGAGAGGGATGTGGCTGCCACTGGACACCGTCCCTGCAGCCTGGGGCTGAGCAGGGTCTGTGTCCCGATGGGAGGAGCTGGTCAGGAGGATTCCTCTGGATTTTGGGACCTGAAATGTTCTGTACTTACAAATATTGATCCTGCTGCATTAGCTCTGTTGGCTTGTCCAGACATTCGGTCATGAGAGGGAGGGTTCTTCCTGAGCCATCAGGAATTCATGCAGGGATTTGGGGCCAAACAGAGGGGAGGAAGGGCCCAGCCCGACGTGCTGCTGCATGCGGGGGCCACCGAGCGTCCTGAGCGGGGAGGCACCTTCTGAACAACAATTAAATAAATAATGTGACTGGTTTGTTAATGGAAAGGGCTGCAGAGAGGCAGCCCCACAGAGCCTCTCCTCCTGTGCCACTGTCCTCTCTGTCCCCTTCTGTCCTCACCTCTCCCTCAGACCCCACCACGCACAACAAAAGCTGCACGTTTGGCGACGGTTTTCCACGTTGAGGGAACTCGGGCAAAAAAATATTGATACTAAGAAGCAATTTACTTTGGGCTGTGCTGTGCCATCGATCGTGGGGCAGGAGTCCCATTAAAATCAATGATTCTGAAATGTTCAGTGTGGGGCTGCGGCATCGATGGGGAGTTTTGCTTAAAAATCAATGATGGAATATGGCGCTCTGTCAATAATTTCTCTGTATTCCCCTTCCCGAATATTTGCAGTCGGTTTTGTGCTTCCTCCTCTGCACTCGGTGCCTCTTTGTGCCTCTGGGAAGTTCCAGTCGTGATGCCAGGCTTGTCCTTGGCACCGGCAGGGAGTCCTGTCCCTCTCTCAGGTTCCAAAACCTGCATGGAGCACATCAGCCCCTGCTTTCCTGCCAATCCAGTGGGGAGAACGGGGCTGGCTCTGGGGGTGGTGGAGCTGCAGCGCCACGACGGGCACCGGGAGGTGCTCGGGGCAGCTCGGGTTGGGTGTTGTACCAGAGATCTCCTTCCTCACCTCCTACGTCTGCTTGTAGGTAAAGAGACTGAGAAGAATTAGCATGTGCCATTTTAAAGTATGATCTAAATCGGATTTTGCATCCTTTTTCAGTGTGCGGTCAGTTCTCACACAGAACAGTAGAAAATGTTTAAATACTTGCTGTAATAAGGAATCCAGTTATTTCCCAGGATTCTTTATCCTGAGCCATAATGGCCCACATTTCCCAGCCCTGAGTGACCCTAAGGTTTGTCCTGTCTGCAAGCAGCCTGATTTCCCCTTGTGCTGAGGGAGCCCTGTCTGCCTCTGTCTGCCTTGGAGGGCTGCTGGTGACCAGAAAATGGGGCCACTGTTTCGGTGGTTTGACTGGGGACTTAGAGATGTAAATGGGGAAATCTTTTAACTTTAAAACAAATGACCCAAGAGCATCAGATGGATGGGAATGAACATGCTTCAGCCTCTCTAGTCTGGACTAGGATGTGTCCCAAATGGAATTAAAACACTGAAGTATTCCAAGAGTGATATAAACACCTAGCTAAGGTACGAATCATATCGTGACCTTCTTCTTGTTATTCTTTAAAAAATGTAAAATTCAGTAAATATGAAAATACCCAAGCGGTGGAACTCTGGATCCACACAGAGGAACTTGCTCGTGACGATGCACTGGAGTTCCCAGTGCCTTTATCTGTCAGCCACGGCAGCGCTGAGCTATTGAGAGCAACATAGACAAAAGAAGCAAAACCTTTTAAAACCAGCATTTCTAGTTCTAATGGGGAAGGAACAATAAAATGAAGAGATTTAGGGTTTTTAGTGGAAGGCTAAAATATGAAGAGCTCTTAAAACATACTGAGTGGCTTATCTGGAATTGCAAAATATCTCAACTTTGCTGCTGCACAAATCGCACCCACAGAACGTGATAAAAGCTTCTGCACAGATAAATAAGCTGAAACCCCTGGAAGGGCAGTGGCTAAAAAGCATCTTTACATTACGCAAAAGATTTTTAGGGTGAGTTTGTTTCTTTTTTAGAATTCTATCTGGAGAATGTTTAAGTCGGATTTGGGCACTTTTTAGACAATCATTTGGCACTTGGAGATGTAGGTTCTTAGGCACAATGCGATAAGGTGAGTTTGGCCAGTCCTTCCCCGTGCATCCTGTAGAGCAGCTGGAACTCTGCAGGCAGCTGGTGGGACTCCTGCCACTTGGTCGTGAACTTGGTTCCCTTCTTGTCGTAGTAGTGGTACGGGAGGTCCTCCCGCGTGTTGGGGTCGAAGCCGAAGGGCCAGAATCCGTACAGGTGGATCTCCTCACAGATGGCAGAGGCGAGGGTGTACATGAGGATACCTGTGCTCAGCCGCTTGGGGGACAGGTGCTTGTTCCTCCAGTACCTGGGGAAAGGAAGGTGTGTCAGAATCAATCTGTCCAGCAATAACCAGAGGATGTGCTGAAGCCATAACAAAGCTGCTCTCAAAACGAGCAGTGCCAGGTCCTGACTTGCCAGGCTGTGCCTGCCCCATCGGGCGTGAAGGGGAATAAATAAGAGACGCACTGGAACAATTGTACAAATTGTATTTTGTCAAATGCGAGGCAAGACCACCCACCTGTTAACGTGCTGCATGATATTCCCTGGCCAAGCCAACTGGACCTTCAGCTGCCCTCTGTGCTCCACGAAGAAGTCAACCAGTGTTCTCGTGACCGTCGCTGACGTGTGGAAGAAAAAAGCGGGGATCCAAAGAATAGCCCCATCGAGCTTTTTCAAGCTTAAAAAGAAGTTGTTGCGATCCTGAATGGTCAAGAGGTTGTTGTAATACTTCTCCAGGATGCTGGGGTTGAAGGTGGTGAGGTTGGTTTTCCTTCCAACATCTTTCTGGAAAGCCTCGGTTGGGGCGAAGTTGCACCGGAAGACAAAATCCGATTTATCGATTTCCTGCCCACACTGGCTCCCGGTCAGGATGCCGCTGTTCCCAACCACGGCACAGATGTTGTAGTGCTTGTTCAGGATGGGAGACACGTCGGGGAGCAGAGACCTGAAGTTACTGCTGATGGAGAAAACGTACTTATGGCTGGAATAATCGTAGTGCATCAGCTGCCCGATCCGAACGCTGCTCTTGGTCAGAGAGAAGTTCTTTATGACGTCAACATGCTGGAGGATTTCCTGCCTAAAGGAAATGAGTAAAAGAGCAGAAAACACAGTTATATTCCTTTCTTTTTGCTGTGGATTTTTCCCTCCATGTAGACTTATTTTTCTTAAAGTAGGTTTCCAAAACAACATGGTGCAGTGGCTTTTAAATTAATATAAATAGCTGGGAATTAGGGAGCTGGCTCCTCACCTCGGGCTCCGCTTGGTTCTACAGGCTGGTTCTGACTGGCACCAGCTAAGGCTATGTCTGTGCCTCTTGGAATTGTGTCAGGATTAAAACCTTGGATTGTCTGTGTAAGTCAAGGGTACAGCTCATGGTACACCCTGTCACGGTCACCCTGGTGTGGGGGTCTGACATTGTCCTGTTTGTGCTGTGACTTGTGTGGGCAGCTTTCTGCTGGGGCTCTATGGGTCCAGGTATGTGAGCCAAATCCAGGATATCCAGTTGAATTAACAGGAGCCAATTTGTAAATATCTGTGTCTTCATGTTCTCATTAACAAGCTTGGAATCACAAACCCAAGCGACAGCCTCTGTCTCCATCTATGCAAATATAGTTCCTTAATGTCTAATCTGGGCGAGCACGCTGGCAGCTTTACAAGGGTTATTAGGGAGACTTACAAAGCAAACAAAACCAACCCTGCTCGGGAATTTCCCTAGCAGGGCATAAAATTAGAAACCCAATACCACTTTATTTGCTCATGTTTATGGAAAACAAACAACCTTTCCTCCAACTCTCATCCTCCAGTGTCTGAGCATTAATGGAGTCCCACTGGGTGCCCTAATTATGGGCTCTGGCTGACGGACAAGTGCAAAGGCAGCTCCTGAGGCATCAGCTAAAATCATCAGAGGGGTGGCACAGGGACAAGCTTATGGAGCTGGCGGTGCCAGGAATGGAGTAACACTGAAGGGTGGCCACTGTCACACAGTCTGGGATGTCCCAGGGAAAAGATGGGCCAGGCAGAGTGCCACCTCCTCTCTGTGGTCCACGGCTTCTGAGGGCAGTGGGCAGCATATGGTGGCACTGGAAGGGAATTATTTGTCCTGCTGTGTTTGGAGAGGTGCCTGAAGGGAGGAGAGGAGCCCAAACCCTGCACCGAGGGGTGCAGCAGCAAACCCATCCTGCCTGGCTGCAGAGCCGAGGGGCCTGGCTTCCAGCTCCTAGTGTGGGATATGTGAACTGAGTTGTGAGGTGGTCCCTGAGCAGCAGGCATTTGTCAGGACAAAATTACAGTCCAGGAAGGCCGTAGCTATCTTAAATGGCTAAATGGTTCTATTTTCGTTTATGGAAAAGTTTAATCTATGTAATCAGTGAATAGATAAAGAGTACAGAGCTGTGTGCCCGCCCCCGCAGCCGGAGCGGAGCCGGAGGCAGGAGCAGCACTGCACTTGCTCAGAACTGCCGGCAGCTGGGAAGTTTCCCTGGGCGTGTTTTGGCCTCCATGAACATGGCACTGGTGGCTGTTCCAGCCCTATGTGCTTCCAGTTTGAAACCCCAGCCATTTATCCTGGAGTAACGACACTTTAAATCGCGCACCAGGAAACTGGGTCACGTTCCACTACAATAATGTGTGCTGCAGCCTGGTGTCCTGCTCTAAAATAATCAAGGCTTCCAGGGTAGCTGCAACCGTCTGGGGAAACGCTCTGATTCAGCCTTTGTCTCTCGCCGCTGGCAAATCCCTCAGAGCTCAGAGTATTCAGCAGTCCCTGAGTGCATTCCCTTAAATCCCGGGGGGCAGGGGACAGCCCGGGCCGTGCCCAGGGGCTCGCTCACCTCTGGTGGGCGAAGGCGCTCCGGTTGAAGGCCCACCTGGAGGGCTTCTCCTGCAGCTCCTGGCTCAGCGAGTTGGTGATGGGGACGAACGAGGGGTCCAGGAACTTCAGCGCGAACTGGGACCTGGGGAAGGGCGCACGGGCACCGACCCACGCACGGCACAGGGAGACACCCACGCAGGCACAGGCAGAGACACCCGCGCAACACACAAACACGCAATACACACGCACACAGACCCGCAGCCCGTTAGCGGCCGTGCCCGGCCCGCCCCCGCGGCCGTCGCCATCAGCACCGCGGACAGCGCCCGCCGCTCCCCGCGGCATGTGGCTGTACCGGGCCGGACGGGGCCCTTCCGGGCTGTACCGACCCCTTCACACCCGTTCTGACCCGTTCTGACCCGTTCCGACCCGTACCGCGCCGTTCCCCCCACCCCTCGGTGCCGGAGCCCTCCCACCCCTCAGCATCCCTGGGCTGCGGTTCCCACGCCCGGCGCTCCGTCCCCGCTCCCGCGGTCCCTCCCGCTCCCCGGGCCGGGCCGGGCGCGGATGGAGCCGCATCCCCGCTGCGGCGGGACCGGGGGCCGCCATCCCGGCCCCCCGAGCATCCCGGGCATCCCGAGCACCCCGGGCCGCGCTCACCTGAATCCCGCGTGGAACATGTACATGCGGGGCCCGGCGGGGCCGGCGGCGCGGGGTGCCCCGAAGATGTTGTCCTTCTTGAGCGAGACGTAGCTGATGAGGGAGAGGATGAGCAGCGCGACGCTGAGCATGACGAGCCCCAGCACGCTGGCCACCCGCACCATCTTGCAGCTCCGCATGCCGGAGGCGGCCCCGCGGCTGGGCGGGTGCGGGGCGGCCGCGGCGCTACATGGGGGCGGCGGCGGGGCCGGGGCCGGGCCAGCACCGCCGCGCTCCGAGGGAAAATGGAGGGATGGAGCGCTGAAATGGCAGCCGGGAGAGGCAGCACCGGCCCCGGCGGCGCCGCCAGCCCCCCCCCCGGCCCTGGCACGGCCCCCCCGCAGCCTCGGAGAAGGCACTGCCGGCCCCGGGGGGCCCCGGTGCACCGGCCCGGTGCACCCCGACAGCCCCGGCGCTCCCCCCGACAGTCCCAGTGAGGCCCCCAACAGACCCAGGATTCCCCCCCGACAGGTCCAGTGCCCTCCGAAAAGCCCTTGTGCCGCCCCGGCAGTGCTGGTACCGCTGCTACAACCCCGCTGTGCTCCCCAACAGCCCCAGGTTTCCCCTCCAGGCAGCCCCAGGGTCTCCTCCCAGCAGGGCCCAGTACCCAGCCCAAGTGTGCCCACCCTGACATCCCCAGTGTGCCCCCAGCAAGCCTGGGGTGCCCAGAACACCCTTCCCACTGCCTTGGGGTGCTCTGCAGTGATCCCCAAAAGCCTGGAGTGGCTGGGGGTCTCAACCTGGCAGCCACAGGAACCTTTCAGCAACTCCAGTGCCACAGGGATCCCCCAGACTCTCTGGGTGTGTGGGGGGCTGAGTTTGGCTCAGCCATGGGGAGCCTGGGCTGCTGGGGGCACTGTGGCTGTGTCCGGGTGGGTGCCCCATGTCCCCAGTCATCATTTCCCTGTGACACCACAGATGGCACATACAGGGCTGTAGGACCCTGTGCTGGGCTGTGCAGAACCAGTGTAGGCTTGCAAGACCCTTGTTCTTTAGGAGCCTGATGTCTGGGGCAAGGTTCATTAAACTGACCCCTAAATCACGCAGCAAATTCCACATGAACTCCAAGAGAGCCTGACTTCTGATCCAAGGAATGTCCCTCATGAGCATGACTTCTGCATGCTGCACTGCTCTCAGTGTTCTTTCAAACTCCATTTTTCTCTCACAAAGCTTTCCCCCCAAGCCTGCTCTGCCTCCCAGCCCTGAGTTCACTGAAGTGCCTTATAAATAATAAATCTTGTCTTTGTAGCCCCGTCCTTGCTCTGGGCTATATCCTACCCGCTCTCCATGCACGAGGCTCTCTTTGAAGAGCAGGAGCACGAGCAGCTTGCAGGGCTGGGGTTTGTGTCACAGCGTGGTTCTCCAGCCTGCAGTGGGAGTTCGACCTGAGCATGCCCGAGGTCTATATCCCGCTCCTGTGGGATGCCTGTAGCTTAGGTGGAGAGAGGAAAGGCTGGGAATGTAGGATGTAACAGCTGTTTGATACAGGTTTTTATGTGACTTTCACATGGTGCCTGCTGTCCACCCATGGTGTCCCCAGCCTCAACACGGGTAGTGTTGTCCCAGTGATGTCCCAGCCTTCCCAGGATAAACCAACTGGCTGGCACTCCAGCCCCAGGTTTGGGCCCCTTTCTCCCCTTATCCTGCCCATGCAAATGAGGTCTGGGAGCACCTTGGAAAGGTGTTCTGGTAAGAAATGTTCCAACCCTGCCGTGCGCCGCAGCCTCTCTCCTGACCCTCTGTGAGCCCCAACCCCGCGGCCCCGCAACCAACAAGTTGCAGTGGAAACAAAGGCAGTTCTTGCTTCAGATTCTTGCGAGATAGCAATATGTCAGGAGCCCCTGGAGAGGCTGAAAGTAAATGAATCAGTGCTAGAAAGTGAAGGATATCATCCGTGCTGAATGGTGAGAAGGAGTCCTGAGCAGTATCTCCATTGATTTTCCCGTAATTGACACCCAGCTCTGCTCGCCGGAGGCTGTGCGGGAGCGCAGGCCCAGGTACGGCTCTGCCCGCAGCCGCCTCGCCTCAATTAGGGGCTGTGGGAGGCTCGGGAGGAGCTGCTGGGCTGGGTACCCGCACTGCTCACGGGCTGCTTTGCAGCTGCCTCCAGGATGAGGGGCAGGGAAGGCAGTGTCCCACCCATTGGGTCAACTGGGCACTTAGGAAAGGTTCCCACTTTTGGACTTATGGAAATGGGACAGGGTCTTTTTAACTGTACAGGAAAGTTGTGCTTTGAAGATTTGCCCCTGCTGAAATCCACCTTTTCCCTCTGTCCTTTGAAGCTGCTGTTTAGGGTCTCCAAGTATAAGGGGTCTCAATCTGCCTGACTGCACTCCAAGTGGTTTTAAAGAGACTTTAAAAGGTGTTTGTCAGCCTGCTGGGGTGTGTAGATCCATAAATTTATTACCAGGAGCCTTCTCCCTCCACAGCCGCCTTTAGCAGCCCAGGCTGCTGGTTTGCAGTGGCTCTGCCTGGACTGACAACACGTTTCTGGGGGAAGGCAGTGAGGAGTGAGTGCCTGCAGCTCCTGGAACACTGCTGGGCTAATGAACCCCTGCTAACGAACCCCCTGCACCCCAACCCTTACAGCAGTGGCAGCAGCCACAGGAGGCAGCTGCAAACAGGGGGGCACAACAGGGACACTGCCATGGGTGTTGGGGGCCAGAGGGGACCCTGCTGGGACCCCGCTGGAAGCCAGGCAGGACTCAGGCTGGAACCAGGTGGGATCCCAAGGGGACCCTAGCGAGACCCAGGCAGGATCCAGGCGGGACCCAGGCGGGACCCTGTCCGTGTCAGCCGCAAGCCCCGCGGTTTCCCTGAGTCACTCCCGGCCGGAGCCCCGAGGTTCCTGCTGATGCAGCACCGGGGTCTCTAAATGCTTTGTTGAACGCCTGCCCACTGTGCCTAAGTGCTTTCAGCCTGGGTGGCTGCTGAATCGGGTTTCCTGGGACAATTATTTGGAACATAAGTACCCAAAGTCTGCTCGAGTCCTTTTCTAAGTGCTTACGTTATTTTGTTTTAAAACCCTGGCACTGCATCCTCCTCCCTGTGGTCAGACCGGTCCCAGAGATGTACTTATTTTAATTATATTTGGAAAAACGCTTGCTGGACACAACAGAATGTAAAACGTGCAGTGTTTTCTCTCAGCCTCTGAGCCCTCACCCTTCTGGCAGCTCCAGGAGCCGGCTGAGTCCCACCAGGAATTTACAGGAATTACACCCCAAGCCTCAGTGGGAAACAATGGGAATAATCCTGGGGTATCCAAGGGGAGGGACTGGTGGGTGTGCGTGTTGTTACCTCCTCTGCTTGCTGTTGCTCCAAGTGCAGGACCAGGGTTAGTTAAGCTGGGCTTGGCAAGGCCAGCAAGTGACACAGGTTCCTGGGCACTCAGGGGAACATGGAGACAACTGCCCCTGGAATGGGGAAGTCGCCAGCTCCCAGGTTATTATTTACTCTTCCCTAGTTAAACCACCGGGAATTTACTGAAGGCTTCAGGCTTTAAGCTCATCATCTCTTTTAATAGTTTATTACATTTTAAAACGATCCCACCAGCTGCGTCAGATATTTTCCATGCCAATTGCTGCACCTCCTTCCCAAAGGAACTGGAGACATCCAGAGGCTTTTCTCTGGAGCGGAGCAAGAGGCAGCTAGCCCAGCTGTGTGCCCAGCACCACGGGGATGCAGAGCTCCGTAGGGACACAGGGCACCGTGGGGAAGCAGGACACGGCAGGGATTCACTGCACTGCCACCCTGCCAGGCTGCTGCTGTGCCCCCGTGGGCTGGCACACGGCCGTGTCCCTCAGGATGTGTCTGCCTGCCCGTGTCAGCCAACCTCAGCAAGGACGAGCAGCCCCACTGTGCAAAATCCTAATGAAAAGGCTAAAGCTGGGAAGAGTTGGGAGCGATTAGTGGTGTGCATGCAGCTGAGCTTCCCGCAGATTACTTGTCTTTAGACCTAATCCTCTGTGCTGGAAAAAATCCCAAATCTCTTCATTTTTTTTATGGAGTGATTATCACAGACTCCAGAATGATTTTGTAAAAATTAATCCTGGGGGATGAGGCTGGGTTTGGAGCTGCAGTGTGGTGCTGGCCAGAAGCTGGTAAACAAACCTTTCCCGGAGTGAGGGAATTAAGCTCCGGCCGCACTCCCTCAGTTTGACTGCGCTGAGGGACCATATCCAATCCCTCCAACCTGGGCAAGAGCAGTGGATCATGGGGTGGCTGGGGATACCCCACAGCCACAGGTCCCCAAAAGCTTCCCAGGGCTTCCCTGGAGGTGGGAGGGGGCTATGGAGTGGGCAGGGGGCTTTGAAGGTTAGAGTGGGGAGGTGCCATCAGTGGAGCCCGTGCCAGCCCCCCGGCTCCGGCGCAGCTCTGCGCTCATCCATCCTCAGGGCTCCGGCTCAAAAAGGTGCTTAAGCCCAGCATTAGGAGTGCGCCGTCCCGCTGCCAAGCGTGATGGATCTGTAACTATTCTGAAGCCATCCATGAATATTGCATGTGGATCCACTTATCGGAGCCTCCCCGGCACGGCAACCCGGGCCTGCTTTAATAGGCGGCTGTCAGGAAATGCAAACCAGGGAGGAACGGTTGGGATCAGCCCTTTTGGTGCCAGCACTGAGGGATGGGCAGCTGGGGAGTGAGCTGGGGCACAGTGGCAGGGATGGGGCTCCTGGCTGGTTTAAATCCTCTTCCTCCCCTCAGTGTTTGATCCCTGAGAGCAAACAGCGCCTGCGTTTTGGGGGGCTGCCTGCTGGGCAGGAACATGGAACATGGACCACCAGCACGGTCCTGTCTGGAGCCACAGGGAGGAGAAGTGACTCAGAGTCTCACTGCAAACTTCTGCAATCTCTTTAATCCCCAAAAGCAGAACCAGGACAGCCAGGAACTGCTGGGGTGATGGCAGAGTCATTGCTGGAGTCCACAGGGGCAGTTTGAGCAGAGCATCCTGCTCCAGGCCAGTCCCACAACACTCCAGGTAGCTGGGGGCACCAGCAAGGTCTGAATGCCCGTGGAAAAGCCACCCTGAGTGGGGGCCTTGCAGTGATTCACTCAGTCAGGAGTTGGAGGTTAAACCTGGGTTAATTTTATGCATTAATCAGGAGGAGAGGGAACCTTTTATTTGTCCTGCAGGGCCGGTGTCCCTCTCCCGTTTACACCGCGCGGCTCCAGTGATTTCATTAGGATCCGCCAGGCCGGGAAGGGAGCGGAACTCGGCCCCTTAATTAAGACGACTGTTGCTAAAGGCAGAATGATGGAAAATAATTAACCCTGTATAAAAACCACACGGTGCTGAGAAGGAGCAATACATAATTTAGGAATCAGGAGGCCACTATGCAATATTAATTGCAGACAGCATGTCTGAACAGCACGACACGCCGCGGGCCCTGTGCTCCTCACACAGCTGCTGCGGAGGCCACTGTGGCTCAGGACGTTAACAGAGAGCCCAGAAGTTGCACCTCTGCAATAAATGGCCACTGCAGCAGGGCAGGGGGGCTGGGGGCGTTTGGGGGAGTGAGGGGCTCTCCAGGAGAGCCATGGGCACGGGGCTGTGTCTCAGCTCCCAGGTCTCCACTGGGCAGGGAAAATACACTGCTTCTGCTGGTGGAGGCTCAACCAATTTCATTAATTAAAGTTCTAATTGTGCTTTGACCTCCTAGGAGGACCCTTGCCCTTCTTGGCCAAGCAAATTGGATTATTCCTCCCAGTGCTGATTGTCAAAGCCTTCTCTGCTGCTAAAATATTCTATTTCCTAATCAAATGACTTAAAAAGGCCAAACATGGCACTTTCAACAGCAATAACAAATACACCCCTTTATTGAAACAGACCCAAGAAATAGTAATTCCATAGGCAATTTCTGGGAAGGCTGTCACTGGATTCAAAGAGAGGTCCTCTCATCCCTGATGATGCTCTGGGGGGTGGACACTGGATTGGGAAACTCCTTTTTAACACAAAAAGGTGACTTGGGAAGCAGAGAAATGCCCTAGAGATAGGGGAACAACAGGGGTGGGATAAGAGCAGGAACAGCTGGATCAGCACAGTTCGGGTGCTCATTCCACCAGAGATGAAACTTCTGTATCCCACTGGTTGTTAAAAACGTGTCAGTGATGAAATTGTTTCCAAGAAAACATTAACTTAGAGATCTCCTGCCCCTCTGGTCCCATCAGGGGTGCTCTGGGCAGTGGGTCCATCGGGGTGGTGCAGACCAGGGCAGGAGGAGGCTCAGCTTCCTCAGGGATGCACAGCTGGACAACTGGGACAGCCGTGGTGATGCCAAGCCCCCTCCCCGGCAGAGCTCAGCTCCATGTCCTCTGTCCTTCAGCCTCCCCTCCTTTAAATCACGGAATTATTTCCTAACTGACTGTAATTTTATTTTCTAGTCCTCGCTAATGAGCTCTTTGTGTAATGTATCATAAATTACTTAGAGCAAGATCCTTCTTTTACTTAGAATGGGTAAAAAATCGGCGCTGGCTCCAGCCTGTGCCCACACGGTGCTGGATTTTTCCAGCCGAAGCTCAGCTATGCTCAAGCCCTAATTTTGCAGATAAACAGCTTCTATTTCATTAAATGAGCTCTGCACAGAATGTTTGTCTTAGTTATTTCCAGAAAATTAATTCATAGGGCTTAATCTGTTTAGCATCTGATTAATGGGATTTTTAATCACCCATAATAATGATAATAAAAGGCTTAAAGTAATAAGCGAGGCAAAGGTGTGTATTTGTCTTTGCTCTGCCCATTGTCCTGACAGCCATCAGTGCTGCACAATAACTCACGATATTTGGCACCGCTCCTTTCGGATCTATCGATCAGCTGGAAAAACCAGCCCTTGTTTGCATCCCTCTCTTTTAACCCTGGCTGTAAAATCACCTGTTACCGAGGAGGGAGTTTGGAAAGTAGCACTTCAGGCTCCTGGACCCACACCGTACCACCCGTACCACTCGCTCCGGTGACACAAATGACACAAATGACACCCAGCCCCTGTCTGTGATAGTTACACACCTGCTGCACCACCCCTGCCATCACCTCTGCTGTCAGAGCGGGCACGGGGCCTGCCAGTGATGGATCCTGGTGTGGACTGAGCAGGACAGTGGTCATGCTGGGGGGGGGGGACAGGCAGGTCTTTTATCCATTTTTTATCTGAGTGCCAGAGCCCCCACTGCCGACACTGTGGGAGTCCCACCCAGTCCTGAACCTGCCCAGTGCAGCTGAGACCAAACACAGCTCACTGCATATGTGGCCAGGGACCATCCTTCTCCCTCAGGGATTTATTCCTAACTCCCTTCTGTGCTGGTGCAGGATGGCTGGGCTCGCAGGCTGCTGTCCTGGCTGGGACAGCCTCTGCCTTCCCAAGTGCAGAAACTCCCCATTTTGCCTCTCAGAGACTGGAAACCGAGTGGTTTTGGCTCTGGCAGGGTGAGAGGGAGGTCAGGGTCGGGTACAGGCTGCAGCACTTCCCAGGGAGGGATCAATACCCAACCAGCCGTGCTCGTGCTCCGAGCGGGGAGGAACATGTGCTCAGAGAGGCAAAAGGCATCTTCTGCCTCTCCCGGGCTCCTTCCCTCTCCCCGGCTGAAACTGGAAAGAAAGGCATCGATCTTTTACTCTTTTCGGGGTGAGGGGAAATTGCAGAATGAAGATGACTTGAAAGAATGAGATGGATGGGAGCAACTGGAACTCATCCTCCACGGGGGAGGAAAATGCAGCACAAATGATGATGTTAGTGATCCATCCGTCAGTCAGGGGCTGCATCCGCAGCTCCAGCGTGGCAGGAGCGGAGCAGGGGCTGAGCGTGGGCTCTGCTGGTGCTGGTGCCTGTGCAACCTCAGTAATCCATTGCTCCTGGCAGCACGGCAGGTGCTGGGCCCTGCTGGGGGTCCCTGTGGTGCTGGGAAGGAGGAGATGTCCTTGGAGCAGGGGTTGGAATGGGATAGGTCTTAAGGTCCCTTCCAAGCCAAACCATTCTGGGGTTCTGTGACACTTCTCCACCCACAAACACCCACCTGTCAATGTGCCTCCAGCACAGCCCAGGGGCATCACCAGGCCCAGGAGTGAGGCAGAATCTCCCTCCTTTTTGCCACAGTTTTTCCAGGAGAATTCCCTTTTGCCCACTGGAGACAGGTGCATGTGTCCCTAATGGAGACATTCCCAGCTGTGCCACAGATGAGTCTCCCCATCACCATTTTCAGTCTCCAGACCCAGCTCTCTGAGGGGGGATGCTGGGGCCAGGGCATTCCCTGTGGGAGCAAACAGCCATTCCTGAGGGCAGGAGAGGTCCCCCTGGCTGCTGTGGCTGCTCCTGTGTCTCCTGCTGCAGGCAGGGACGAGCTGTCCCTGGCAGAGCAGTTATAAATTCCCAGTGCAGCAGCTTCCAGGCTGATTGCCTTTCCTGACGGAGCCTCTCTGTAAATGAGGCTTTTCAGAGATGACAGATAGAGCTGCTCCCCTGGAGCATAAATCCTGGCAGCCCAAAGTGCCACCACAGCCTGGTTAACGGCCCTGCTTCCCGCCAGCCCAGGGCCCAGCTCCTCGGGATGACACAGCTGTCCCCTGGCAGTTCCTCATGCACGAGCCCTGTCTGCTCCGCTGAGCTGGGCACTGATCCTGGATCCCAAGCAAACCTCCTGCCAAGGGTCACCCCTTCCAGGATGGGCTTCCCTTCATCCCTGCAGGCTGAAAGGCCATTTTCCCTGCTCTGCCAGCTTCTCCGGGAGATCTTGCTCCCCCTCTCCCTCTCTCCCCTCTTGGGCTCCCACAAGTGCCATTTATCCAGAGATCCAATGTACTTCTTCCTAGAGGACTGTGCAGAGGAAGGCAAACATTTAGGAAATCCTCTCTCCTTTCCAGGTTGTGATCCTGCTGGAGAGCCCTCGTCGTTCCTGCCGAGGCGGGAGCCGCAGCCCAGCGCTCATTACTCTGCTCCCAGATGAACAGTAAGTCTCTGGAACAGTACTTACAGCCTGTAATAATATTACTGCTCGCTCTGCTACATGGTCCCTCAGTCATTTTTTCAATTAAAAAAGGCCCAATGCTCTATTAACCTTTTGCCTGCTCCCCCATCCTTCACGCCGCCGCCGGCCGGGCCGGCGAGCCGTGGGTTAGGGAAGGCATATTTTACTGGAAACCAGCCCAGCTCTCTGTCATCACACACGTGAAGTGTCATTTGTTCATTGAAAAATATGAGCCACTTTATCCAGCTCCCACCTCTGAACCGTGGAGGAATCTCCTGTTTGCCCGGGCAGGGTGGGGCTGTGGGGCTGGCAGGGCTCCTGTTGTTCCTGCTGCTGGGGACAGATGTGCTCTGCTCCAGATCCTTCAGCAGCAAGTGTCAGCAGCTCGAGGAAATGGTGTCAATAACTACATTTATCTGCATCGTGCTGGGGTGGGGATGGCAATGAGGACCTGCTGTCCCATCCCCTCACACCTGGAAAGCTTCATTCCGCTTGGATTTGAGGAGGTTTTACAGGCAGGGTTTACACACAGGCCCAGGGAAAGTGCTGGCTAAACCAGCAGTGGCAGGACCCCCATGTCCCATCCCCACTGCTGCCAAACACAGTGCTTTTCATTTTATTCCCAGGCTGATTTGCTGCTTTTCTTCCTGTCCCAAGGCAGTGGCTACTGCAGCTACAAAGAGCTGTCAGAACCCTGGATGCTCCAGTTTGATTTCCAGCATCCACAAACAACAGTGTACAACACATTATTTGCCAGAAATTACCTGAAGCTCAGCCCTCGTGAGCTGGCTGTGCTGTGCAGAAAAGAGACCCTGTTCCAATCAATAGCCTTTCCACGGTCTCTGCCTGCCCACTGCCCATTATTTCCCCAGGTTTATTTTGCTTACGGTCCCAGCTGCGTCGATACGAGTGTTCCAAGTGGTTTGGGGCTGGGTTTGGGGCCCTAACCCGCTCCCTGGCCAGGTTACAGGTCCTGGGAAAGGATGCTATCCATAAAAACTGCGTCGTGAGGGTCCAGTAAAAATGCCCCGCTGCATCCCAGCAGTGGAGAGAGCAGGAGAACAGAGGATTCACAGCAGTGTCCATTTGGGGCAGTGCCTGCATCCGTCCCCTTCCCGAGGATGTGGGGAATGTCTTGGAGTAGCTGAGTGCACCCTGTCAATCCTGTGTCGCCTAAATGGGGGATAACTCCCTATGAATATTGCTGTGAATGGGCCTTTATCCCTCAGTGCCATATTGGATCCACAGATTGTTCCATTACCAAAGGTCTCTGAATTTCATTTCTCCTCCCATGGCTCCTATGTGGGGACTCTTTCCTTGTGGAGCTGCCTCAGGTTAAAGAGGCTTTGTTATTCCCTCATTTTTCCCTGCAGAAGTTCCCATATCCTGTAATCAGGGCATTTTCCCCTCTTCTCTTGACAAGCTCAACACGTCAGGCTCTTTCAGCCGGTTGCTGTGCAGTGTATTTTTGGCTCACAGGTAATTTTGATGGTTATTTTCTCTTCTCTCCCCAGTTTCCCACCCCCTTTGGAGCCCTGACTACCACAACAGGCTGGAGCTCTGCAATCTCTGCCCACAAGTGCCCCATGCTGAGGCAGGAGCCGCTCCCCTGCTCCTCACCCCCACTTACCCAGGCCTTCCATTAGCCCATTTTCCCACAGTAGCTTTTTGGGTATCATGTTCCATTATTTATTTGAGGATAAACACCTAAAAGCTGGCTGTTTTTGAGAGCTGTTGCTCCCAGAGTGGTGTCCTCTGTGGTGCCCTCCTGGGGCATCACACACATGACATTTATCTCCATCCTCAGGTCTTACTGGTTCCCTGCCAGCTCCTCCACTCCCTCCCTGCTCCTCTTGTCCAGGCTGACTCCTGTGCCAGTGGACTCCATCCCACCCTCCAGCCAGTCCCCTCTGTCATTGCTCATGTCCGGAACGCTCAGCTCCTTTGCTGGTTGGATCCTGTGCCCCATCTCCCTCGTAATCTCCCTCTCTCCAAGAGCTTAGGTGGATTAGCAGGTCCCTTTGTATTATCTGTAAACCCCCCTGATCCCCGAAGGACTCCCCTAATGGGATTGTGCCCACCTTTTGCAGCCTGGATGCACCTCTGCTGTGTGGGACAGGCTCTGGGTGTGGGTACCCGGGGTTCCCCCTCTTCCCAGCCCTACTGTGATCCCTCCTTTCCCTTCCTGGCCCTCAGATTTATTATTCCACAGTGATTGTGTTGAATTGCATTTGAAATCAATTAGCACAGGTACTCTGAGATGAATGTTCATGCTCTGAAAAAAGGTGATGAAAACATACCATTTAAATAGAAATCAATTTCCCTTTCATGTATTTCTTCCCAGCTGCTGCCCGAAATTAATAGTTTTTAGATATTTGTGCGTGGAGAGGAGAGTCTCCCCTGTAAAGCACTCCCCTCTCCTCCTCCCCAGCTCTGCCACCCTCATCCCTCTGCAGAGGGGCTGTTTTGTGTGCCGAGCTCGCTGAGGAGCGGCTGGAACTGCCTCCTCCCTCCTCGTATTTTGGTGACATCATTAGCCGTTTCTCCACGGGAAACTGTTGGATTCCAGCACTAATAAACACCAGGGCTGCAGCACAGGGACCCCAGGAGCCCCAGGATGTGCCATTACCCCGGGGGCTGGACCTTTGTAGGAAACCTCTGTGTGCCAATTATGCTCACAGAGAGCCCCAAAGGACAACAAGGCAGGGATTAGGTGATTGTCCCTCTGGATGCCAGGGGCAGCTCCCAGCTCCTCAGGCATTCCTGAGCGTGGGGAGCCCCCAGACCTGCAGCACCCCCAGGCTCCCCTGAAAGGGAACTGAGAAGGGCTGGGCTGGGTGCCCACCTTGGGTCCAGCTCTGGTGCCAAGTGCTGCCACTCAGGTCCGAGGTTTGGGACAAAAGCAAGGAAAAAAAAACCCAGAAACAAAAGCAGCCTTTCTTTTTGGGCAGCTCTCTTGAGTGTTCCTGGATGTCCCTTACAGCCATGCTCCTCTGTCCCACTAAAATGCCGTGCCTTTTCCAAAGCCCATATAGTGCCTGAGCCAGATAAAAGAATTAAAAATGGCCCTTTTTGCTGAACTTTCCTGGATATGGTGCCCAAATTCCCGCAGTTACCCTGAGCAAGGAGTTTTCCCTGGGCTGTAGCACCTGTCAGCAGCCAGTGCCTGACTCGCTCTCGATGACAGGGTGCCCTGCAAGTGACCTGTCCCCTCACCCCCAGCTCTTAATGCCAAGGGTCTTTCCAACCTGCTTGCCCACCGGGGGACCACCATTTTAATACCGTAATCATTTCATGTATTATCTCCTTTAGCCTCCAAAATCTAATCCCAAATTTAAACAAGCATCTGTCCTCCTCATTTACCGCCGAGAACACAAATTATGGTTCAGCCCCTGGGCCCTGCCCTGATCCCTTCGATCTGGTTTTCTAGCAGTGTTATGATTAATCTCCCCCTCCAATCATTTTCCCCTCCCATCTGTTTTCCAGCAGGAGTCCCGTGCCGGGGCCGAGGGCCTGAGCCCTGGAACTGCCGGGCTCTAATCCCGCTGTGCCAGCGGCCTCGGCCGTGCCGAACCAGCCGGCCCGTGACCTCCTTGTTCCCACTGTGGAATCAGCACACAACTGAGGTGCTGTGCTGCTGCTGAGCTCTCACAGGGAAATGAAGGGCAAGGGAGATTTAGGTTATTTTTGGGGGGAAATGTGGGGACTTCTCCCCGTGGTGAGGATGGAAAGCTCCTTGCCCCCAGGGCGGCAGCTGGTGGCTGATTTGGGACACTGTCACATTCCCTGATGCCTGAGCTGGGCTGTGTCCGTGTGGCTGGGCAGAGATGCCTCAGGGTCTCTTTCCCCTGTGCCAGGAGCCCCATCCAGGCTCTGTGAGCGGCTCAGGAGCACTAAAGGCGCAGGGGGGAACCTTGCAGTCGATGCCCTCATTTACATCTGTTTCATTTTTAGACATCTTGGACTGTGCCTATGATTTCTCCAAGAGAAATCAGGTTTTCAGCCCAGCTCCTGTTTGCATGGGTCAGGAATAAAAACTGTTCACAGCCCTCTCTGTTTCTGGTCTCCAGGTATTGATCCCTGTCTCCATTTTCCTCACTCTCGGCTTGATTCCTGCCACTGCCTATTTTTGGTTTGTGCTTCCTGCCAGCAGATCCTTCTGGAGCTTTTCTCAGGCTCCTGATTTGCCTCCTACTGTCACTGCAGCATCTCCAGCCCTTCCCAGGTTCCCCTGCGTGGCTCCCACACAGCCCCAGCCCTGCTCCCGTCCCTGTGCCCATGGACTGCCCGTGCTGGGGGTTTGGGAGCTTGGGGGCTCAGAGTTAATTATAGCCTAGGTTCATAGTTTAGTCCAGAGATCTAATTCATCTTCTAACTAACCCCTCTGTATTGCTGTGATTTGGTTGTATTTTTAGATGCAGAGATTTGCAAAAGGTGTAGCTTTTCAGTGTTCTCTGGGACTGGCAATGGTTCTGCGTGTGGACTGCAAATCCCAGCTAATGAACCTGTACACACCCATGGCACCACTCCCAAGGCTGATTGTGGGCAGTCAGCCGGGTTCTGTTTGTGGCAGGGGCATTTGGGGTCCCCAGCCCCCTGTGCTCCATCCTCTGTGCTGAGGGTATGCCAGCTCCGTTTGTTTCCCATGACCGCCATCTCTTTGCTTTCCCAATTTCCCCTCTCTGTGTTATTTGTTACCGGCTCCGGTCGAGCGCTGGCAGGCTGGGAAATCAATTCAGCTCCGGAGTTGGAGTCTCAGAAGGGCTGTATGGAAAGGCTGCCCCTTCCCGGGACAGCGGCTGACACGAGATAAATCATCGCGGGTTTTTTGCCAACGTGCCATATTTCAAACTCATAATCAGTCCCCCATCACCCCTCGCTTTCCTTCAGGCATCTCCTTCCCACTCCCTGTGATTTATGTCCCCAGGTACCGACACCAATTGGACATTTCTCATCCTCTCTTGTATAATTTCTCTTTGCTGCATTTCCTTAATTACCCCTCTCTGACCTTCCTTTTCCTTCCTTACCCCTCCTTCCAGCTCGCTCCTGGGCTTCCTTGCCCTCGCTTGACTCCTTCTGCTCATTTCCGGTGTGAATGTGGTTTCTGAGCCCCCTGGAGCCGTGGTGACAGTGGGGGTTTGGGGTGGCACCTTCCCAAGGCTGGAGCAGAGGTGGGAGCAGCCCCTTGCCAGGCTGGAGCAGGGAGAATTGCTTGGAAAAGCTCCACAGGGAAGGACATGGACAATCTCCCACCTGGGTTGCTGAAACCACCACAACGGCCCTTTCCCTGTGTGTAAATGACTCCTGATCCCAGCAGGGATTTCTCCCCTCTGAGGTCAGTAATTCCCTACGATATTTCCCATGGAAATATCCTGGTTGTCCATGTGCAGAGGATCTGGGACTAACTATCTGGCTGGGTTCTGCGTGGCAGCTCTGGGATCCTGGCACAAGGAGCAGCATCATGGAATCATTTAGATGCAAAAGCCCTCCAAGATCCCTGAGTCCAGTGATTCCCCCAGCACTGCCAAGGCCACCACTAACCCGTGTCCCCAAGTGCCACCTCCGCACGGCTGTTAAATCCCTCCTGGGGTGGGGACCCTGCCCTGGGCAGCTGTGCCAGTCCCAGCCGGGCTGGGGGGCCGAGGGGAGAGGGGAAGCAGAGCAGTTCACTTTCTGGAACCACTGGAACGTCTCCCTCATAATTAATAAATGGGAGATGCTGCTGCAGCTGATCAATAAAGTTGTTAGAGGGAATTGATCGCGGGGGGAACTCTTTTTGTGGGTACAATTTTTCACCTCTCCCGAACAAAGGGCTCCCCGGGGTGCTCTCACAGCCTGCCCCAAACGGCCGACGAGGGAGAGACAATTAATTAATTAACACCCAGAGAGCGACATCCCCGGGAGCCTCTGGAGGGGCCGGAGCCCGGCGTGGTGGCCGTGCCTGTGCCGATTTTGGGGCACAGCCGGGTGGTGCCAAGGCAGGACAGGCTGGGCACCCTCCTGTGCCATCACAGAGCACGGCTGTGTCCTTGGCAGCCTCATGCCAGGATCCTTTCCCAGCCAGAGCCCTGCTCTGCTCGGCTGGGTCAACCTTTCCGTGACAAACCCTGGGCAGGAACCGTCCCCTCTTGCAGGGAGTTTATAGGGTGATAATAAGCATCAAAAACCAGGGAATGACACTTGACATTCAAGGATTTGCCTTGGGAGAGGAAATTTAAAGAGTTTATTAGGTTGTTTGGTGGTTTAGGTTTTGTTTTGTCACTGTGGCATTTTTCTGAGTGGTTTGTTTGTTTTTCCTCTTGAAGAAGCTGTTTGGGTTCTGAGGAAACAGAGTGTGTTTCAGGTCAGCACTTCAGGCCTCATTCTCCCTTGCTGAGGGCGGATGCTCCGTGGCACAGGCACAGGAACAGTTCCTGCTCACTCAGACCTCTCAGTCCCTCTGGCTCACGCAGGGCTGAGCCTGTGGACATGGAAAGGGAATGACATGGGAGGGAAGGACATGCTGGGAATGTTCACAGGGACGGTCTTACACCTGCAAGCCCAGGGAAGCTGTGGCTGCCCCGCACCTGGAAATGTCCAGGCTGGAATAACGTGGTCTAGTGGGAGGTGTCCCTGCCTGTGGGGAATCGATGGGATTTAATATCGCTCCCAACCCAACCCATTCCATGATCCTATGAAAGGTGAGGGATTAAGAGGAGTGCTCAGTTTAAGCAGGCAGGGCGGGCCATGCCGGTGCCTCCGCTCCTCCTGTCCCCCCTGGCATCGCCCACCCAGAGATGCAGCGCCTGGGGAGCACCTCCCAGCCCTGCCCACAACCTGGGGGATCAATGAACAATTAATTCCTGCCACCACTTGTATCTCTCAGCTCCTAATTAGCAGCCCTGGCAGTTGTCTGTCAGGCAGGAGCAGCGCTCGAGCAGGGTCACTCTCTTACTGATAATTAAGGACGGATAAACTTGTTTGGAAAAGGCTGGAAGCCTGAACTACAGCTGGGAGGCAGGAAAAAAATCCCAATAATTAAGAACAAGATCTTCAGAAGAGCTTTTAAATGTCAGAGCCGCCAGCGTTTCACTTGGGATAAACGCCTGGATCCCGCAGGAGCACCAGGATCCAGCCCCAAATTAGTATTTCAGATGTGCAGTGGCTCAGAAACAAAGTGGTTCCTCTGCATTCCCTTTCTTGCCTCCCTTTTCCAGGGAAGGGAGCTTCCACTAGCACAGGTTGCTCCTGGCCTTGAGCACTTTTAAGTGTGGGGTATTTGTTGAATCAGGGTGATTACTGATGGCAAGGACTATTTTATCTACCCCAAGTAACTGATCCCACCTCGGTGGCATTATCATCCCTGGAGCAGGGCCAGGCTTCCCTGGCAGCCAGCACAGCCAGTTATTGCTTGTAATTAACTCCATCAAGCAAAACTCCTATAAATCAATCACAGCTCGGCTAATAAACAGATAAATCTTTGCTCAATCACTACCTGCAGACAAGGGCGAGTCTCTCTGATTTACCACTTTCCCCGTGCTGAGTTGAGGATCACAGTGGGATGGCAGGAGAGCACCAGGATCCCAGTGTGAGACACGATTTAAAACTTGGTGGACAGCAAAACTGGGCAGTGCCACGTGGGCCTGCCCTTGGCTGCCAGCCACCCAATCACCCTGGCTGCGGCAGCCCTGGGGACACGTCCTGAGCGAGGGATGCTCCTGCAGGGACATCCCCCTTTCCCAGGCAGGGATGCCGTGTGGACTCGGGGTGGGAGAGCAGAGGAGGTGGCCACAGCCCTTGGAAGTGGCTGTGTCCCCTTCAAACAGTGCAGCCCCGACTCAGATATTTGTCATCCCCGTTGAGGGTACAGTGTCAGCCGATGACCTTTGTCACACCCCAGTGCTTTCAGGGATGCAAATTAGGGCCTTTTTTCTCCCCCCATCTGGACAGATAAGACGGACTCTTCCTTGGACGTCTCGGAAGCCGATATTTATTGTGAGCCCACCGCTCCTCTCAGCAGGTGGACAAAGATAATACTGTCATTATGTGCTCAGAAAATGCTTTGTAAAATTCGGCGAAGTCGGCGGCGCTCCGGCGCAGATAACATCTGCCTCCAGGACCGCTCTGCTGTAAACAGGCCTTGGAAAAATAGCACCCACTGCTTCTCCCCGGGAATATCGATTTTTGGTGTTGGAAAGGGTCAAATTCAAATCGCCGGCACAAAGAGCGGCTGCAGCTCCAGCGCCGCGCGGCTTCTCACAAAGAACAAAGTGCGGCGGCGGCAGGAGCGGCTCGGGGACAGCGACAGGGACGGGGAAGGGACAGGACAGGCCAGGCCAGGGCCAGGGCCAGGGCACGGCGGCCAGCGCGCCTTTCCCATGGGAACAGGCAGCTGCTGCCCGCGGGGCCCGTCCTGCCGGGAGCGTCCCGCCGGGAGCCGCGGGCTCTGCGGGGCTGCGCGGGGGCTGCTCAGCCCCCCGGAACCCCCCCGCCTCAGTGGGACAGAGAGGAGCCCATCCAGGATGTGAATCCCTGAGGGCGGAGCAGCGTCAGGAATTACAATACAGCCCAGGAGCTGAAGGCCCTTTGGTGCCCTTGGCAAGGACTCTCCGGGTGGGATAGCATTCCCTGGAGTCTTTTGCATGGGGATCCCTGTGTGGGATGCAGCACAGCAGGCTGGTGGGACTGGGAGCACTCCCATCCCCAAACCAGTTCTGCTGGGAGACCCATCCCAGCTCAAACCTCTTCCCTGTCCACCTTCCACAGGCACAGCCCTGGACAAACCAGGTGGAACTGCTCACCTGGGAGATGCTTCCCGTCCCTCTGGCTCCTGGTCTTTCACAGACACCTGTACAGGTGCTCTGCCCCAGCAGGCCAGTTATCCCACCCCTGCCAACATTTGGGCACCCAGGTGGGTCCCAGGAGAGTGACCCGGCATTCCCACTCCCACACTGGTGCAAATCCCCAAATCCTGGCTCGCTGGGGTGTAACCAAAGCCCTGCAGCACAGCATCAGCCACAGCGAGGGGTCCTGGAGCACTGGCAGCTCTGGAAATCCACCATCCAAGTTCTGGTCCCTCGGGAATGCCTTGGAAAGGGCTCCTGGGCTAACGGGAAGCAACAACCTCGGCAGCAGAACAGAAAATGCAGGAGCGGCACCTGCGGCGGCTGCTGCTGAAGGGAGAGGATTTTACCCAAAGAGCCCGTGGCAGCTCCAAATCCCTTCATCCAAACAGCATTATTTATTCATATTCCCACTGTACACACTGTGGGCCTGGAAGAGAGGCACGATCGATCGGGACTGCTCGGAGAGCACGGAGCAGGGAACCTGGGATGCAGGGCCAGGCTGCAAGGGAGGGGAAAGGGGCAGGACAGGGGGATCCCGGAGCGGCACACCCGGCTGTGCCGGGCAGGGCACGGCATGCTCCGTGGCCTCCCCTCCCGCTGGGAAGCAGGCTGGGACCCTGGCTCAGCTCCTGCCCTGCCAGGAGAACCAGGAGATGATGCTTTTTGTGGTCACACACAGGAGGCAGTTGCAGTCTTTGAAGGGGAAAAATAAATGTCTTTCTCACTCAATTAAATGTAACCAAAGGCTTCGGAAAAGCAAATGGGCTCCATTTATGGCATGGGGATGGCAGGAGGGCAGGGTTGGATAACCAGACCATGCCAGGAGTTTGTGTGGGGGCAGAGCTGTTTGTTCAGCACAGGGACCCGCTTTTACCGTGAGAGCAATTAACACACAGCCCCCAGAGCCCGCGGTCTGCCACAGCAAATGCTCCACAGGACGTTTTCCGGGGCTGCACGTGGGCAGCTGGAGCAGACACGAGCAAGGCAGGGTGGCAGCGAGGACATGCCAAGGTGCTCCGTCCCCAGTGGGTTGGGACCTTTAGGGCACCTTGCACAGATATGTGAGATGGGGCATTTCCTTCTGCCTGCATCCTCTGCATCCCTGCCTGCTCCCTGCCTGCATCCCTGCCTGCATCCCTGCCTGCTCCCTGCCTGCTCGGCCAGCTGGCAGGAGCATCCTGACCACCCAGAGAAGGTCAGTCCTTCAGTTCCACAAAGCAAACCCCAGGCAGGTGTCCCCAGGTCCCTGGCACTGCCTGAGCAGGGGGTTTAAGCTGCTCCCAAATCCATCTCCCGGCTCGTCATTATGCCGAGCAATTTTTCATTCACGGGGAATCTGCGGCAGCATTTTAATGCGAGAAGCTCCCGACTCTGTTTCTCTTCCCCTGAAGAAAAATAGCTTAATTTCTGCAGTTTGATAGATTTTCCTGAGCCTTCAAAAGGTAGAGAAAGACTCTTGAAAATCGGTCGTTGAACTATCCACAGGCATTTTATAATGGCCGTAAATAGGCCTGTACTGAATAGCTCTCCAGGCATCAGCTTGAATGGTGTCCTTGACACTGTTATTATTATCCCCACGGAAAAAAAAGGGAAGAAAGAAAGGAAACAGAAAGTCTGGGAGCCTCTCCACGCCGCAGTTGGTGCTTCTCCAGGCGCAGGAGCTGAACTGCCCCCGCCGGATCTGCGCCCCCAGAATGTGCCGCTCTTCACTTCCCAGAATCCCCATAAATTTCATGGAATTTCCTGCACAAAACAAATCGATGCACACTCGAAATTTTGCAAACTTCGGAGCAAACGAAGTGCAGGAAGTTGGGGGGAATTTATCTTCTGTCTTTTGGCCCCTTTGCCCACCTAAATCTTCGGTTGCTTTGCATCAGGGAATGTGTTTTTAGAACTTCCATGTTACTGTCACACACTGCGTCTCTCACCTTTCCCTGGACCCGTCCTTTCCACCGCAGATCTCGTGGGATTGTGTCACCAGAGACACTAATCAGCAAGAGCAATTTCCTCGGCATAAATAAGGTGCTTTCATTTCTTGAAAGCCACTCTGATTTTGCCAGCCCCCTCACAGGGCAAAAATAGCGCGCCCTAGAAACGTCAGCGGCGCGTATGGATTTCTCTCCATGGAAAACCAGCGCAGCCATCAGCCACGGAGCAGCCTCGGAGCCTTCCCATGCAGGGATGCTCTGCCAGGGTGTGGGCTGTGCTGCAAGTCACAGAATCGTGGAATGGTTTGGGTTGGAAGGCACCTTAAAGCTCATCCAGTGCCACCCCCTGCGGTGGGCAGGGACACCTCCCACTAGCCCAGGTTGCTCCAAGCCCCGTCCAACCTGGCCTCGGGGCAGATCCATGGCAGCTCAGTATCTGAGCCCAGGGAATGCTCCTCAGTCCCTCCCCTTCCTGTAGGGGGTAAACCCAATAAATCTGCATTTTTACCTCACGGCCCATTTTTAAAAGTGAATAAAAGCGGCCGAGCCTAGAGGTGGATGCGGTCCCTGCTGCGGGAAGAGGGGACGGCATGGAACAAGGCACTGCTGGCTCTGCCAGCCGCTGCTCCATCCCTCTCCGCATCCTCTGGGATCCACTCGGTCCCTCTGCGTCCTCTGGGATCCACTGGCCCGCGCCTCCAGCACAATCCCAGCATTCGGGGGTGGCTTTTCCCTCCCGCCGAACGGCAGGCTCCTGGCAGCGCCGCCGCCGCTTCCCGGCACTGCCAGCGCTAATTGCTCCCGGTTCGTTAGGGAGCGACAGCCGCCCTCCCTCACCCCCTCCGCGGGGGCTCCGGGGCTGCCTTTCCTGGAAGTGTTTCCTCCCCGGGCCGCTGCATTTCCGCATCAATCCATAATTGATGCCAGGGTGGGATTTCTTGCCCCACCGGTGGGTCCCGAGCTGGGATTCGGTGTGGAGCGATGGGCCACACCCTGTGTGATCCTACCCTCGGTATTCCCGCCGTGCTGGTTTCAGGGATGTGGTGACACGGATGGGGACATGTTTGGATGGAAACCTCCCTCCGTGTGCTCGTTATCGGGGACGAGCTTCACCCCGAGGTGTCCAAGTGCCAGTGCAGGAGCCTCCCTCGCCCTTCCCAAACACATCAGACATGTGGCTGGCAGCCTCCCTGTCCTGGAAAGGTGCCCCTGGGGACGACTTTTCAGCTCTGCTTTGCTGGGAAAGCTAAAATCCCCAAATCAAACTCTCTCTTTCGTGCCCCAGCCCACCCACTGGTTACATAATTCCCAGCAGTAATGAGCGCTCCGAGTTTTTAAGCCGTCGGTTAATTGTCTCCCTCCTCCCCAGCAGTGCAGAACAGACAGAGCAGGCACGAAATGAATCCCACAAAACCACAGCTGACAGGTTTAAAAATCTATTTTCCTGCAAGGAACTACGGGAAGGACGGGTGATTAATGGAGACTATGAAGAAAAGGTTTTATCCAGCAGATTAATTTCAACGGGTGTTTAAATCCTTAGCGGAGCTGGACAAGGTGCTCAGGGGAGACGCTGGGGGGGCTCCCAGGGACTGACTGGGCAGTCACCCTTCCCAGCTCCGTGGCCTTGCCTGAATCCATAACCCACCTCCCTCTCTGGGTCCACTGCCCTTCCCAGCAGTGCATGGAATTCCAAAAGCTGTGCTCCATATCCCAGGCCTCTGTTCCCCCCTCAGCAGTGGCCTCTGGCCCTTGTCCCTCGTGCCTCTCAGGTGCTGTTTTGCAGCATCCAGTCCAAGCAGTCTGGATGGAATTTGGAGGAATTCCTAATTTTACATATGGATTTACCTGGGAGAACCTGCCCCTGTGTCCTTGCCCACGGCAGGGGTGAGATTTAAGGTCCCTTCCAACCCAAACCATTCCAGGATCCTGTGATTCTACAAGGGGCTCCCCCCCCCATCCAGTGCTCCATGAGCAGCTGGACGGTTTGGAAAAGGGAAGAGCACAGCAAATTGACACTGCAAGGAGCAATCAGGGCTGCAGCTCGCTCTGTTTCCCACTTCCCATGGCAAACCTTCCCCTGGGACCGCATGCGCCTGACCCTAAACTGTGCCCATTTTCCAAGCCAATGCACTTGATGGGAACTCATCTCCCTGCTCCCCGCCGGCATCCCTGGGGTGGGACACGGCCGGGGTTGGGTTGGCTGAGTCCCTGCATCCATTTCGTGGAGCAGCTCTGCACAGATTGCATTGGGGCTCTGCTCTGATTTGTTCCTGCTCCTTCCAGCTCAGCAACACCCTCAGATGAGCCCATTATCAACACCTTGACTCGGCTTTTTCGGGGTGTTTGCTGCCCTTTTCCATGTTCTGTAAAAATCCATCTGCCCGTGTTCCCACCCGCTGTCCCATCCCACTGTGGTGGCACCAGGGAAAGGGGCCAGGGCTGGGCCTCCTCTCTCCTCCTCCCTCCTCCTTGTGCTGGGCCAGCAGCACCATCCCTGTGTTTGTTCCTGCAATGAAATGGATTTTAACCCATTTTCTGTCTGAACCCATTTTTTTAACAAAAAAGGCCAAATTTAATCTTGCAGGACATGCAGATTCCAGTGTAGTTTCAATGCTGGACGCATCAGTTTCCTCTCCCTGTGCTGTACACTGGGAGTAGCTCCTCGGGAGTGAGTAAATGCCTGTTTAAAGTTATTTACATCAATAAATAAATATTTACCCCCATTTTAAGCCACTCGAGTCCTTTGCAAACAGGTTCCAATTTACAAAAATCAATTAAAACCCCACATTCTAATGCACCGACCACAGCGATGTTCCCGGAGATGTCACTCCGCCTGCATTCCAAGCCCCAAATCAGCATTCCAAAAGCTCTGCTGCTGAAAGAGCAGAAAGTTTCACCTTTTAATTTTTCATAGCGGATTAATTTTTAATTTTCCGACATCAGAGAGAGGGGGAAGTTCCCCAGGAGCCTCTCCCGCTTCAAAGCGCGCTCCAGGCAACCACTGGATCGAGTGTCAATTTATCACACCAGAGGCTCTGCTCCACATTTTTCATGACTTGTTTTTTGTTCAGACAAAAGTAGTAAAGCTGGGGAAGTTTTCTAAAAACCGAGAACAGCCTGGACAGGAGCAAACCCTGTTTTCCTCCTGTCTCAGCTCCCTAGAAACGGTGTTAAGCCCCATCCCTGGACAGCTGGGACTTTCCCCAGGAATTATTTCCTGTGAGGGTGGGGAGGCCCTGGCACAGTGGAGCTGTAGGTTTTAATTCCTGTGAAATGAGTGCCAGGTCCTCCCTTTGTGTGTGTGTGTCCACACAACCCCCCTGGCACTGTGGGCAATGAGGAGCTGGCACATCCCCTCCCGGCTCTGGAACCCGGGATTGTACAGGCCCTGCTCCGTGACCTTTGGGACGGGGCTGCGTCGATGCTCCCGAGCCCAGACCCACCTTCCAATGTCAGGGTTAAAAATGACTCCACTGCCCTCCCTCTCCCGCGCTGCCGGCTCATCCCGGCCTTGTCAGAACACATCCTCTAGTTAGAGCTTGGAAATATTTCCCTCCTGGCTCCCAGCTATTGATTTTCCAAGGCTCAGCTCTGCCCAGCAGCTCAAGGAGAGCAGAGGGTTCTCCGGGCGCTGCCTCTGCCCCTTCCCTCCCTGGATCCCCACGCTCCCTCAAGCCCCACAGCACCAGAGCTCATCCCCAGGCAAACTGGTCCCAATTTACAAACCCCTGTGCTCCCCGGGCAGAGGCAGAACCTGCTCCTGAGGGCTTGAAATGCTGAATTACAAATAAATCTCTTTCCCAGGGCACCCCGGCCTGTGCAGCTGGAGAGAAGCACTTCCAGGCAGGATGAGAGACACGGCACAGCCCATACACACTTGGGAATCTACTCATGGAAACACAAGGAGGAACATGGCCAAGCAGGAAGGCAGATGAAAAGTGAGCCCTTTGGAAGGAAGGAGGGAAGGAGAAGCGCTTCCACAATGTAAGAGGTCATTTTGGATTCAAATATGACATTGTTAAAGTTCTGCTGTGCCCACACAGCCAAATCGCTGTTTAGAGGTAAAACAGAAAGCTGGGATTCCAGAGGGAAGGAAGGACCCACCCTCCGTCCATCCCGCTCTCTCCCTGTCACAACTCAGTAACAAGAGCTCACTAATGGATCAGCTTAAGTATCCAACAGCTCCAATCACTGCTCTAGAAAATAATCAATCAAGCACTTAATTTGTAACATCGGCAAGGAGCTGCCCAGAGACCATGGAATAAATTATCCAGCACAGGTGTGATCCAAACCAGGGCAAATCTCTGAGTCACCATCTTCTCCAGCCTCCTCAGGGAGTGTAACTCGCCCCAGCCTGACTCGGGGGGTGCAGAGAGGACCCCAAACACCAGCATAAAGGACTCTCAGAAAGACACACGGCTCAGTCATTTCTTCCAAAAAAGTTTAATTGAGATTCCATCCTTATGGCAAACAACACACAGTAGGATTATCCAAATGGGCTGTGTTACAGCAGTGGAAGTCCTTGGTCGATCTGCAATGCATATGTCGGGCTACAAGCGAGTATCTGTGCACATCTGGCATTAACAGAACCAAAGGAACTGCTCCCACTTGCAGCCTACACTCCACGGTGACTCCCAGCTCTCTGGGGTGGTGGGAAGGGAGAGTACACCGAGCTTTTAGGTACGCCTAGGAAAAACCTGGCCCCTCTGAACTCAGCTGTGCCTTCCCCACTGCCTCCAGGGGAGGGCAGGAGGCCAGTTCAGACACCCTCCACACACCTCTCGGTGTCACAGCACCTTTTGGAAGCTCCCACCTTCTCTGAAGCGCAGCCAGGACCGTGGGAGAGGTCAGAGAGGAACTCAAAAGAGAAAAACTTTGACCCAATAGAGAAAAGACAAAAGCCACTGGAAAGGGCTGAGGAAGGCACGTGCATAGATGGGATTCATCCCTCCTCAGGGCAGACACTCACCCAACCCAGCGACACTGGCTGTGAGAGACGAGGGACTCCTCATGAACCTCTGTTAAAACTAACCTGTGACAACAAACAGTACCACCAGCCCTGAGAGACAGGCCCCATCTGCTAAAAGCTGGAAAATTAAGTGGTTTCTACATGATGGTCTAATAGCAGCAACAGAGTAATTATCCCATTATGTGGTTAGAACAGTCAGAAGTGAATTTTAAGTACCTCTTATTAGTGGGGACAAACATAATGCCTCAGAATCAGTGCCAGCTCGTACTTTCAGGACTCTCTCCAGTATGGAAATGGAAAGCCAGTCTGTATTTATAGCATCACAAGGTTCATATGAAGGTAACCTTCACTCTCCACACTTGTAAATGTGCTGGTCACAGCCTGCACCACCCGAAGGCCATGTCCCCTCCAGCTGGGAGGAAACAGGAGTAGGAAGATTTGATAAACCAGATCCTTTTCCACTGAGCCCTAAGTGTCACACAGAGAAGGGGGAACAGAGGAGAGATGTAAGGCCAGCGTTGCCAGACATACTGGACATTTGTGCTCCTTTTTCCTGCCAAGGCAGCGAGCAGAGACCAAGGATGGAGCAAGAGAGGGAGAAGAGATGCCTCTGGCTCCCTGCCACTGACACAGGCACAGGCTTGGAGGGTCAAGGAAGACTTAGTTCTGCGAGGGACAGCGGTGACGCAGGAGGTTCCAGCACTGCAGCAGTCTCAGCCTGCCTCACCCTGGGAAGCAGCTATGGCAGTGGAGACAGGCAGCTCTCCAGAGGTAGCAGGGATTCACACAGCCCCACGGCAGCACTCGGCCCACGGGCTGCTCAGCACATCCATGCACTCCTTTAGTATCCTGCCCTTAGTTCTTCCAGCAGGACAGGACGAGATAAACCCCTGGCACACCACCGGAGGCCTCTTCTCTCCTTAAACACTGTTCTCCAAAGAGCAGAGGTTCAAACTGCTCGTCCCTCATCTTTACCTGAGCAGATCAACCTGGATGAGCAGCGTGGCTTCCCAGCCAGCCCCAGTGATTGCCAGGAACCAGCCTGCACTGCCCCAGTCCCGGCGTTTCAGTGCTAAGGACATCAAGTAAACGTGCACCCAAGGTGACAGCGGCACTACCACAGGTATGGCTCAGTCCCACTAAACAGGGTCACAGCTTGGCTCCCACCCGGGAGGGGAGGTCCCTGTGCCTCGAGGGGACACTGCCTGGGGGGCTGAGTGGGGACAGCCTGTCAGCAAAGCCCCTCCTGGCCCAGAGCAGCTGGGGCTGCCCCCCCAGGCATCTGCAATGTAGGGATGTAAATCACTCCTCACTGATCATCTCCATTTAAATAACATCAGTTCAGCCAGACCGATCCCACCTATGGCACTCCATAGGGATCCCACAAAAACCACAGCACTGTGGCACAGTAGAAAGCACAGAGTAGATCTATAAACCTTCTGGAGAGCAAGCCTGACTTCCTAAATTTACGTAATCAAACTGAGAAAGCCCTTTTTAATAAAAATCATAATAATTTAGAAAGCCGTTCTGCTTAACAGATAAGCCAGCATGTTTCCATACATGCTCCTGCTAGATCTGGAACACGCAGTTCCAATGGAACGTGTTCTTCAGTATCACCCAAGCAGGCTTATTCCTTTCAATTTATGCTCTTCAGATGCTTTCCTGCAGATAATGACCATGTTTTTTCTAGAAAATGTAAACAATTTTTGTGCATTCTACTATCCCAGCTAAGCTTTCACTGGAAGTTTCTGGCAGGAGAAAACCAAACAAAACAAAGCCTTATCATTATGCCCTAAAAAAAAAAATATATATATATATACATACACACATTATTAAAAAGCATTAGAAGTCACTTGATCTCCAAAGTCTCCAAAGTCAGCTGCAAAGTCCCTCTCAGAAGGGACATCTGGTGACTGTGCTGGCCAGACTGCACCTTAAGCAAACCCAAAATAACTGCAGCTTGACCTGGCAGGCTGAAGTTCACGCATTTGTGACCAACCTGCACACAAATAAACCCTGCATAGAAATAGAAGCTAATTTGAAAAAGCTGTGAGAGTTCTCAGTGCTGGACTCTGGCTAAGTGCCACCGGGGTCGGGTGACACGAGATCTCCTCAGGCTTGACAGGATAAATGCCCTTATTTCCCTACTTCCTACAAACTCTTCTCAAACAAAGAAAACATAAGAAAAATGACACCAAAGCCAAGTTTCCCCCCCGTGCTGTCACGGGAGAGCCCACCAGCCTGTGAGTATGTCCCAGGAGGGGCTGGGCCAGGGTGTCCCTCGTTGCCTGGGGCCGTTGCCGTGTGCAGGGCAGGTTGCCGTGGGGGCACAGGGTGGCTGTGCAGGGCTCACAGGGGCCATGCTGGGCTCACAGCGGCTGTGCCGGGCTCACCACGGCCGTGGCGGGCTCACAGGGGCTGGTTGGCGAAGAAGGCCTTGGTCTCCCTGCAGACGGGGTTGACGCAGAGCGGGCAGCACAGGGTCAGCTGGCGGGAGCACACCTCGTTGGACTGCAGGTGGGAGCACACCAGGTCTGCCAGGGCCTGCGGGGCAGGGGGACAGTCAGGGGAGCCAGCCCGGACCCGCTGGAACGTGGGCCCTGCCAGGCTGCCAAACTCTGCACCCCCTCCTCACAAAACCTCCACTAACTGCGGCAGAGCAAACACCCTGCTGCAACAGATTAGGTACAAGGGGTTCCACTTCTGCTCCTAAGCTCAAAATATGTTAAAGCTACAGGGAAACATCCACACTCCAGGAAACACACAGCTGCAAACCTTTACAGCAACAAAGCACATACCTTGGAGAACAGCGGATTTCCATTGAGAGACTCTGCTCTCCTGATGTTTTCAACTCCACACTGAATCAAAATCGAAAAGGAAAAAAAAAGTTAAATCTGCTAGGTCCTTCACAATCTCCATACTTCATTCAGAAGTTGCCTCAAAAATGACAGAATAAAAAGCAGCACCATGTTTTTTTAATACAGCAAAAATAACTATGGTGCAACACTTCACTTGGCTGCCAAAAAATCAATAATTCTTTTTTAGCAATAGTAGCAATAGCTTAAAGAGTTAAATCTAGAAAGACAAATTCCCACCTGTTTTGTGGTTAAGCCAGTTCAGATTAATTCTCAATTTGCAGAAAAATAAAGCTTGCCCTGAATCATATTGCAAGAAGCAGCTACAAAGCAAATTGTAGCTTAGGAGAAGTAATTTCAGAGCAGCACTGCCCAAACAGGTACAAAACCCACAAATCATTCACCTCATTTGCTAAAACCTGGGAATACTCGATATCCAGCTCATACAGGGTTTCAATGTGGTCACTTGTAAATGCTATTGGGACCAACAACATGTTCTTCTTTCCTCGTTGGCACAGTCCTTTAATGGTCTCGTCTGTCTGGGGACCGAGCCAAGGCATTGGGCCAACCTGGAACAAAAACAGGGAAATAAAGAAAAAAAACTTCATTAAATCATTCTTACAAACAACACTCACGTGTTCTTAGGCAGGACCACACAGAGCAGATTATGGATAGGATAGGAACAGTTATTGGTATTCCCCTGCTTTTGAGTGTTCTTCTCACTTTCATCATTAAATCCCAAAGGAACAGAACCTGGGCTGGCCTGAACAAGGCTATGGTTAAAACAAATGAAAATGTAAATAAAGGTGCACTGTTTGCAGTTCAGTAAAACCCTGCAGAGGCTTTACCTGCCTCAGCTTCCCTGAGCACACACCTTGGACTGCCACACGAGCCTGTAGGGGTTGGAGTAGTTGAGCTTCTCCATGACTCTCTGGACTGTGGCTCCCACTTCTTGAGGATACGGATCACCACGGTTCACCACCTGCAGCACAAACACACCAGCCCTTTCTCTTCCAGGGAACACATTTGCCTGGCACATCCATCCCCTCAGGGCTGACAAGGGCAGGAGAGCCTGAGGTGACTCACAGACATGGGCAGCGAGTGGGCCGAGAAGAGGATCACCACGTCTTTCCTTTTGTCCGGAGGGAACAGGTTCAGTTCCTTCTGGATGTGATCAGCGAAGCACTGCTCAGAGAAACAAGGAGCAGGGATCTGAGTTCAGGAACACTGGGAGGCACTGCTGCTCTCCATGACCCAGACAGGCAGCACATTTCCTTAAGAACTCCCAAATTCCCTTCAGTGTGCACCATGTCCAGGGAATGGCACCCAGCCTGCTCAAACCTTCCAGTTATCCCTCCCCAGTACTTGTTTCTATGTTTTAAAAGAAAATATATAAACCTGAAAGGCTTCAAATGCACACCTGAATGAGAAGGGGATGTGTGGGCCACCGGTCGATAATGCTCCACTTCATCTTCGGCTTCTCCCCTTTCTCATTATAGTAACGATAGATGGCATTCAAACTGCTCCCTGAAACACGGAGAACGCAGAACACGAGTTCAGCCAGGCCTCAGCCACCTGTCAGACTGAAACGGCTCGCAGCAAGGTATTAACATATTTTAAATTGCTACATAATTAAAATGCAGCTGTAAATCAGAGCTGAGAGGCTCAAAGGGGAAGGGTTATGCCCACGGTCACACAATGGAGCCATGTTACTGAGCTCAGGCAATTTACCTGAGCTCACAGCCAGGGCTGCCTCTGCCCTGCTGGGACGCTCACCTGTGGTGGAGCAGCTGTACTGGGGGTACTGGGTGAAAGCAACGGCCCTCTCGATGCCGTCCTTCTCCATCTGCTCGATCGCCTCCTCCGTCAGCGGGTGCACGTAGCGGAACCCGATGTAGTACTTGTGAGGCGCTGCCAGCCCGGGCACAGGGAGAGGAATTGCACAAAAGGGATGAGAACTCGCAGTAACACGTCATTCACAGCCAAAATGTACGAGAGCCACACAGGCTGAAACTGCTGAAACAAGCTGGTTGGTAATTTCCTGGCTACTTTTCTAACCACTGCCATGCAAACCCATCTTTCTTTGGCCAAGCAATTTTCTGGTACCTCACTTCACTGTGATTAGAATTTAAAAGGGATTTATGCTGTGGTTTGCTTCTGCTGGAACATCACTCTCCTCCTTTTCCCCACTTTAGCAGAGGTGTGGTTTCCAGCCTGGACAAAGCCCTGCTCTTTCACTGGGCAAGTCCTGATTTCAGGGATGCACTGGTTAAAAAAGTGTCACTAAATGAATACTTGGATGTCCCCAGTGGCACCAAAGCCCCAAGGACCAGGACTATTGTTTGGGGCAGGAGGGCAGTGGCACTGAAACAGGGACATGTGCTCTTTCATTCTGCTTCTGGAGGAGGCTCACAGAAATCTTCATGGCTTTAAACACTTTATTTTGGAGGCAATGTTATGCTCTTCAAGGACACTTCAGGTTTCCCATCTCTAATCTTTTAGGTGTCAGCTCTGGGAGCACGGCTTGGTTAGGGGGAGGGAGGGGAGGTTTGCTGTTTTGTTTTTTTAAGTAGAGGACAGAGGTTCTCAGGAGAACAAAGCAAAGTTTCTTTTTCGTGGTTTCTGGGTCACTGGCTCTGAAACAACGTTTAGCAGGTTTCTGAAGGAAGCAGATGTCCCGTGCTTGGGCTGCGCTCCATACATTTATGCCGGATTCAGAAAACAGGTTTAGTCAGCCCCAGTTCTCTGCAGGAGGCAGGAGAGGTCCCAGCTGGGAGCAGCAGCAAATAATAACCCAACTTGGGGAGCCCTCGGAGCCAGTAACCTCATTAACATTTTTGAATGGCATTAAGGACCAGAGTCTGACTAACCACAGCAGGGACAGGAGGAGTTTAACCTGGCAAAGAACATTCTGGGGGAAATCAAGGCCAGCCTGTGAGCACACAGTATTCCCAACTGCTCAGCCTGCAAGCACATCCCACTGTTCCAAGCTATTCGGAAGGAACACAGGACTCTGCATGGATGCAAGGTCACTTGGAATGCTGAAGGAAATGGTTAGCAGGGCTCAGCACATTCCATTGTCAAACTGCAGCTGGTAAAAAAGGAGTCTCCAAAGGACTTATCAGGTGTGACAGGAGCACAGAGGTGGGTGTGACTGCACAGAGAGGGCTCACCAAACAAAAGTGGGAGTGGGACACTGGGAGAAGCAGATAAACCTTCCAAGCCTTATCTGCAGAACCTGCTGCAAGCCTGACCCTTCAGGGGCTCCTGCTCTAAGAACACTCCTGCCTTGGGTGCCACAGCAGGCCCCTGACTGTACCTGCAGGGACCACAGCTGGAATTAAGCTAGGGAGCCACATCGGTGGAAAAAGGGATTGACCAGCACCTGAATGAAAGCACCAGGGACATGTTACACACTGAACAGATGAAATGAACTTGGTTCTAGCCTTCCAAGAGTGTTACTTCTTATCTTCCAGACCCTTTCAGCAGTCTTCTAACTCCTATTCTAGCCTCTCCTATCCAAGCCTGACACCGGTGCCACAAAGAACTATAAAATAGCTTGGAATGAAATAACCTCTATTGTCAAGCATGGAAGGGATTCCCTGCCACACCAGCATCACATCAGCAAAGGTCATGGACACTGGAGGGAGCAGAACACTTGCAGCACCACACGTGGTAAAGCTGCTGAGCTGAAGAGAATGGAGAGCTCTCTCCCCTCTTTGGCTTCTCTTTACTCCAGCAGTTTTCCTTCAACAAATGTTTCGTGCTCCCGTTTCACATACAAGCCACAGCTCCTTGCTGGGAGGGAGCAAAGTTCAGAGAGAGGGGAAGGACTGGCAAGGAGAGCATCTCCTTCCACCCCAGCCCAACTGTCTGGCCTTATCTCCTGCCGTGCCCCAGGTGGGGCTGTGCTATCGCTGCGCCAGGCCCTGCAGTGCTCATCTGCAGAGCCTTGTCTTGGCTTCCAGCTGAGCTGCTCAGCCCAAATCGTGCTGAGAACACTCCCCTGAGCCCCCGCCCAGGCAGCCCAGCAGTACCAGTGCGAGGGGACATGCTGTCCAGCAGCTTCACCATGCCTTCTCCCTGCACTGCCGTCCACTTCTTGATGGGGGAGCCGCCGCCGATCCTGCTGTACTGCTCCTGGATTTTCGGGGTGCGGCGCTTGGCGATGAACGGGGCCAGTTTACTGGAGCGTTCCAGAGGGACATGGTTAATGGCAGAGCCCACAACACCACCCCCTTCCCCACAGCCCTGCTGCAGCAGGTTTGCTGTGGCAATCTCCCCACACTACAGCAAACCAGCACTGTGTGGTTTGTTTGTTTTTTCCATCCCCCTTCCCACAGTTCAAACCGCACGAGAACAACCTTGGCACAGCTATTTCTAACACCGTCTCTTGCACTGTCTGCTCCCAGGATGAACAGTCTCAGCAAATGCTGCTTTACAGAGGGTAAATATCTGAGCCTAGAGCTCAGGCAGCAAGAGCCCACCCTGCCTGTGCCACAGGAGACCCCAACGCTCCTCACTTTTGAGCCGGCATCGTCATTAGGTCTCTGTCCAGGAAGAGACGCAGTAGGAAGTCATGGACATCATCCAGCCGCTCCGGGCCTCCCATGTTCAGCATCAAGATGCCAGTTTTAGGTTTCCTATGGAAACAAGAGAGAGTTCACATCCTAGTGACCTACTGCTTTTGTTTTTATTACTGTGACGAAACAACCAGCTTATCCTCCCACTTCTGTCCTTTGCAAAGGCAGCTCTTACAGGCAGCTCTTATTCAGAGGCTCCTCCTGCTCACATAAACACACCAACTACCAGCAGGAATGGCCAGAGACAAGTATTTACATGATCTTTGCTTTTTTAAACAGTAACCACTTTGTAACACAGGCCTGACCTGGAAACACACTGAGAAAGCTGTCTGGCAGCTGCAGGTTCTAAAGGAGGTTATAAAACAGAATCTAAGGAACGGTCTCAGCTGTAGATTCCAACCAAACCAAGCAACAGCTTCCTCAGGAAACAGATGAGCCACCCATACAACTCTTTGTCTTCATTACAGTGGGGACACATCTCGTCTCCTGCAGTAGTGACAGCAGCAAGGAGCCATTCTACACGTAAGGTCATTGCAGGGCTTGTTCTGTTTGGGTTGTTGGTTGGGTTTTTCCACAATGGATTTTCTATCCAGGTGCAGGTCTGGTACTCTGTTTGTAAGGATAACATCCCTCCCAGTGGAGCAGAGCAGAGGGCGGTATCAGCATTTACAGAAAGGCTGCTGATCACACCTCTCACCCACTTTCCCCATGGAATAGTTTGCCCCGCCCAGGGGAACCCAGGGACCAGGATTTCTCACTTCTTGAGCAGAGCCAAGGCTGCACAGAGAACTTTGCACTCCTCTTGTTAAAGCCAAAGTCTTACAACAGGGCACTGAGAGGAGCCCAGGCCTGTCCAACGGTCTCAGCTTCCATTCCCTTCCTCCTGGAGTGTCTATCAGGAGGTTGCTGAATAAAACCCAGGCAGCAGGAACCAGAACCATAATAACCATAATTCCTGCTCTTCCACTGCTCCTGCACCGCCTCAGGCGTGTGGTGGGCCAGGCCCTCGCGGAGCTCTGCAGGAACCACGCTGTCCCTGCCCCCAGGACTGAGCACAGGAGGCTGGGGCAGTGCAGCCGGGCAGATAAACAATCACACACACCAACCAGCCCCAGCCCCGCTGGCTCTGCAGGGACAGCAGCTCAGTATCAGGGAGAGCCAGAGGGCTGCAGAGCGGGGCCCACCCGTGCACACCTACCGCTCGTGGGGCTGGACCTGGGGCTTGGTGCTCTCCGTCACCACCGCGGCCGCCGCCCGGCCCTGCCATCGCACCGGCACCCGCAGCTGGGGGCTGCTCCTCGCCACTGCAGGGGAGAGAACAGCACACTGAGGGCATGGCTGAGGGGCCAGGACAGCGCCAATCCCCCCCCAGCCACACCAACACGCTCAGCATTTGCTCCCTTAAGCTCCAGGCCCTGGAATCAAAGCAAGTCAGGAAATCACAAGCTTCTGTCTTTCTTTGTGCACTTTGTATACTTCCAGCTCTGCAGATATCAGGCAGCAACCAAAACCCAAACCAAAGCCTCCCTAATCTTTAAGCTCCACTCTGAAGCGTGAAATAACTGGAGACAACCACACCCACCTCCCTCTCCATCTCACTTGGAGCCCCTTTAGGCACTGGATGGAGCTCTCAGGTCTCCTTCCAACCCATTCCATACGATTCCATGCTGGTCACAGCCTGCCTTCTCAAAGGCACACTTCATTCTCCCCAGGAGCTCATAGTCATTACATGATGTTTTTCAGTGTAACAATAGTGAGAATTGCTCACGATGTAAAAAGGGTTCAGTTCCGTCCCCCAGCTATTGTTGGGTGGAATTACTGTTGGGCGCGACAGTTCCCTGTCAGACCACGGGAGCTCGGCAGCAATTGAGCCCCGATAGCACAGAGCTCCTCGGCAGCCGACCCACCCGCTGGGAAGAGCATCCTCTGGCTCACAGTTCCCTAATAACCTCCTGAACAGACGCTGAACAGCCTCAAAACCGGCTGAAATCAATGACAATCCAGCTTCTTACTTGGGATTACGAGTGCGTAGCTGCGGACGCCTGTGAATGTGCTGATAGAAAAGGCTGCACACTAAAGAACTTCAATTCAAGCATCGCTGATGCCTGAAAGGCTCTTTTCAAACACAAATATTTATGTTTCTTCCAGTTCTTAGTTTATTATCTTTGAGACACTGACACTACATACAAATTAGAGAGAACAATAAAAGGAGAAGTTGCAAAGGCTGCATTGATCTTTCTGCACTGTTAAGCATTTGTTCTTCCCCCAGAGAGTGCTCTGGGCAGTGGTCATGGCATCAGGGCTGCCAGAGCTCAAAGAGCTCTTGGACACAGCTCTCAGGCACATGGTGGGATTTTGGACACTCCTGTGAAGGGCCAGGAGTTGGACTCGATAATCTTTGGGGGTCCCCTCCAACTCTGGATGTTCTGCCTTACTTAAAGTGAGGTTTATGCACATTTCTGTCTGCATCACGAAGGACACAGAACAGGACGTGCAATGACAATCCCAGCTTGCTGGAACATTGTTAAAAATGGGGGTTTACATATTTTGTAAGTGGCATTATGGTATTAAACTCTGGAGCTAGAACTGGTGCCCAGGGTGGGTAAGCACACGGGTGCCTCTCAGTAGGACACCAAGTTACTCTGCTTTTACAGCAGTACCTGGACAATGCATTTATTAATTATAAAGATGAAGTAGCAGAGTTCCTGCTGAAGGAACTCATGGACTTGAGTGACCCGGCAAGGGTCTCTCACAGGAGAGCGGCTCGTTGGCAATTTCCCCTCCACAGAGGGAAAAATTATTACAAATACAGAAAATCAGCGAGATGCTGAGCCTGAGGCAGCAGACGGCACATTCAGGTGTGCGAGGGGAGCCCCGAGCCCGCTGCCCGCAGGTGAGGAGACCCCGTAGGTGAGGAGACCCCTGAGCCCGCTGCCCGCAGGTGAGGAGACCCCGTAGGTGAGGGGACCCCTCAGGTGAGGGGATGCTCGAGACTCGCGGCCCTCAGGTGAGGGGATGCTCGAGACTCGCGGCCCTCAGGTGAGGAGACGCTCGAGACTCGCGGCCCTCAGGTGAGGGGACGCTCGAGCCTCGCGGCCCTCAGGTGAGGAGACGCTCGAGACTCGCGGCCCTCAGGTGAGGAGACGCTCGAGACTCGCGGCCCTCAGGTGAGGAGACGCTCGATTCCCACGGCCCTCAGGTAAGGGGACCCCGCGGGCGGGGGGATTCCCAAACCTCATAGCCCTCAGGTAAAGAGACCCCCGAGCCTCGTAGCTCTCAGACAAAGAACCCTCGCAGCCCTCAGCCCATTTAGCGGAAATCCCACCATCGCGCTGCCCAGCCCTGCCCGCACGCCCCGGTAAATGAGCGGCCCCAGAGCCCCCGGGGCAGCAGCAGCCGCAGCCCCGCCGGCCTCCGCGCGGATCAGCGTTACGAAAGGCGCCTCTCGGCGTTGTGTAACGCGGTCCCGGCGGCGCCGCCGCCCTCCTGCCCTCGCACCCCGCGGTGACCGGGAGCCCTCACGCCCCCGCCGCCCCCAGAGCCCCGTTCGGCCATCGCGGCGGTGCCGCCTCACTCACGGTGCCGTCCCGCGGCAGCAGCGCCGGCGGCAGCAGCGGCCGCCATCTTGGCCGCCCGCATTCCCTCAGACAGCGCCAGCGCCGCTGCCGCCGCCCCTCGCCTTGCACCGTCTCGGTACAGACAACACCGCCCCCGGGACCGCCCCGGTACAGCCAAAACTGCCCCCGGCACCGCCCCGGTACAGCCAACACCACCCCCGGCACCGCCCCGGGCCCGCCCCGGCACCGCCCCGGGCCCGCCCCGGGTCCTCCCCGGGTCCTCCCCGGGCCCGCCCCGGTACAGCCAACACCACCCCCGGCACCGCAAACACCGCCCCGGGACCGCCCCAGGTCCGCCCCGGTACAGCCCGGTACAGCCCCGGTACAGCCCGGTACAGCCCCGTACAACCAACACTGCCCCCGCGACCGCCCCGGGACCACCCCCCTACAGCCAACACCGCCCCCGGGACCTCAAGCACCGCCCCGGCCCCGCAAGCACCGCCCGTGGCCCCCCACGCCGGTTGTCCTGCCCGGCCCCGGGGCTGCCCGCGGGCGCTGGCCGTGGCCAGTGTCCCTCGTGCCGCCCTGGCCCGGCTCCCCTCCGTAGTCCCCGTGGGACCGTTCCCACAGAGTGAGGGCGCGCGATCCTCGGTTTGCACAGTAACGCTCTAAGCTGCGGAATGTTCAAAAAAACACGATTTAAAACGTGGTTTTTTAATATAAATCCTGTGGGCTTTCACGAGCGGGCGCCTCATGAGAGATAAGGCCTCGACTTCTGAGCCCCCTGAGATGCACTAGTGCAGGAGCACAGAGCTCCATTCCCGGTAGAAATTCAGGCGTTGGAAGAGGTTGCCCAGGGAGATGGTGACGTCACCATGCCTGGAGGTGTTTAAGATGCGTCTGGATCTGGCACTGGATCACCACATCTGGGTGATGTGGTTTAGTGGTTTGGGAGTTATAGTGCTGGGTTAGTGGTTGGACTCGATGATCTTAAAGATCTCTTCCAACTCTGATGATTCTATGATACTGTGATTCTAAACACAAATAAACAAACACCACAGTAGTTATCCTGCATATTAACAGGTGGTTTACATTCCATGTCTCCTCAGGTTTTTGACAGCTCATGGAAGAGCCAAGGGCAGAGCCAGCTCTCAGGGCTTCTGCTCAGAAAGTCCTTACAAAGGGGGACCAGGTGAGCTTGAACATCGATAAATATAAAATAGTGCATGTAAGGAGAGGTAATTTAATTAAAGGTACAGGGCAGCCATCTCAAAGCAGCCAGGCACAAGGCTGACAGGTCCTGGACCTAGTGCTGGCAGCCCCGTGTACCAGTTCCCAATTCAACTGTGTGGAGATGTCATGTGAGAAAATGAAAGTGAGGATGAGAAATCCCAGTTCTAATTGCGTATCTTCTCTTCTGCAGGCTTGTTTTCCCTTTCTGATGAAAATAAATCCAAGTACTCCCGTGTTCCAAGAGCTGCAGCAGCTTTCCAAGATCCCACACCACCCCTCTCCACCACTGCTGAAGGAACTGCACAGGAGTCTCAGGCAAGTTCAACTCCACTGCAGCTTTCATCCCAGTCACCTTTTAAGCTCCTTATCTGATTTGCCTCTTCCTTGAGCACCTCTTAAGTCCTCAGTCCTTCCTCTAGTAGTTCCCCTGATACAGAGGCTTTTAACCTTTACAAAGCAGCTCAGCCCTGACACACTTAAGGACTGAAAACTGATCGCACACAAGCGATGTTTTCCCGACCCTTTTCCCTTCCCATCACTTCAGGCAGCAGAAGGAAGTTATTTTGTAAGTCTTTACGTGGTGCCAGAAGCCCAGGCTGCTCCCCCTGGTGCTGCTGCCTTGGCAACCCCTTATTCAGCAGCACATTTACTCTCATTTATTCTCTCTAGGCCAGCAGAGGTGGCCCCTCCAAATTACACCTTTAAGTTTATTCCTGGGGACTTAGTTCAAAAAGAAAAAAAAGCTCATGCCAGTTCTTGGGATATGTGTTTACTGCACCTGAAAATTCCCTTTTCCTGGGCTTTTGTCCACACTATATTAAGCAATAAGCTCCAAGGGCTCAGTGAAAGGTACAGGCATTACAGGTCAAGTACTGCCTTGCACACCAGCTTCTGTTGCCATAATTTATTGGTTGCGGAATTAGACCAGCTTATATAACATGCAGGATGAAGAAAACCAGTCACTTACTACAAAAATATGGATATCCACAGCTTAACAGTTCCAGGAGTGAACAGCAAATCCAGCTCAGGTCTCAGTGCAGGTGGCACATGATGTCCCTACCGGTTTTTTTCTCTCTGGTAAAAGGAATTGCTTTTTTTATGACTAAAAACCATACAGATGACTGAAGACATGAAGTATTTCATTAACCCTATTTGATACTTTGATTACAGCCAGAGAAGCTGCTCAGCTGCAGTAGCACAAGGGACCAGGGAGCTGCTCTATGAACACATCTCAGCGCGACGTGGGAAAGCACTGCCTGGACAGTTTGGAAATCCAGCAGTGTCTCAGGTACCAGTTCCTTTGGGTCTTCAGTCATTTCTGGTTCCAAACAGGGAGCAAAAGGCACCACACCCTCCATGTCCAGGCTGGGTGTGCCTGGACCCACGGCAGCGCTTCATCCACAGCTCTCGGGAAAGGGAGCAAAGCCTGCCTCGCCAGCAGCCTCAGCATTGCTGAGCAATAAATAATCTGAAAAAACCCAGAAAACCCCAAACCCAACCCAACCTATCCCTCATAGTGGAATTCTGTGCACTGTACTACACACCTTGCTACCGAATCAACGCAGAGAACCCCCATTAAAATCAGCAGGAGCTAAAAAAGTGCAGTGCTCAATGTAATCATTCCCATTTTTATCCTTTGTTCATGTCTCTCCATACCATTCTCAGAGGGCACTATTAGGGAACTTCAGGAGCCTGAACTCCTGACTTCCACAACAACAAACCCCAAGAGAAAAGAGATTAAAATTAAAGCAAATTTAAAACCAAAATCATCAAATGCCCAGCATATTTTAAGTCACAGAAATTAAAAGCAGAAGCGTATCTTGGGTTTTAAATGACAACTTATCAGGATCTTTGTTTTGTGTTGACTCAAGAGCATAGATGCACCACAACAATTTTTCTAAGGCTTCTTCCAGTTAATTAGTAGCATTTTTTTTTAGAAAAAGAGGGTTGTTTCTTTTCCATTTCACATCCTAAATAGGTATTTAATTAGCAACAGGTTGCAGGAAGTGTTGTTGTCAGACAGGCTGTAGTACAGCAGAGTGTATTGTTCTTTCCCAAGCATCAGCTGCTCAGTTTTTCCAGGAGTTCTTCCCAAGGATGGCTAAGGTTTGCAGCGCTGCACAAAGCGTGGGTAGAGACAGACATCTCGGATGTGGTGTCTGTTCAGGATCCAGGTCAGGAACCGCTCTAATCCCAAACCATATCCCCCGTGAGGGCACGTACCGTATTTTCTCTGTGAAATTCGAAGCAGAGAGTGGACATTATACATTTTCTTGTTACTTAGAGTTGCACTAATACCACCAGAAACAAACCAATCCTCCCAAGAGGGAAAAACCCCAACTCTGGTGTGTGCCCAGCAGCACGTCTGCTGTACTGACCTGGTCCGTGTACCAGTAGTAGGGGGTGGGATCAATGCCCTCCCTCTTGTAGCCTTCGAACAGCTCCTCGCTGTCCCACGTGCGCATGGAGCCCCCAACAATCTCACCCACGTTTGGCATCAGCACGTCCACCTGCAACGCACCACAGCACATCCACCACTCACAACAGAGCTGCGGCAGGAGGGGAGGACAAGCAGCCTGAATGCGCCACGCCAAGCCAACCACAACAAAGCCTGGCAAGGATCCTCCAAGGATTTCACTGGAGCACTCATTCCCAGCAGCATTCCCCACAGCAGCAAGCACAACTCACAGACTCGGTGAGCCGCGCGTCGTCGTGGCAGCGCTGCATGTAGAACGACTTGATCTCTGCAGGAAAGCGGCACAGCAGGATGGGCTCGTTAATGGTGTCTGTCATCAGTCTCTCGGGGGCTTCAGGAATATCCTACGGTTAGAGAAGGATTTATTAACACCAAAATGCTCCCATGCACCAGTCCCACATGAACCAGGCATGAAACAAAGTCAGGTGCACACCACACCTGTCCACACATTCATCCTAATGTACCTAAATTCTTAATACAAACTTATCATAGAAAAATATGTATTTATATATAAAACCAGACATGTCCAGGGAACAAAATCTGTTCAATTAAAATCTAAGTCTTCCCAATGTTTCAGACAGAAAAGTGGGATAAAAAATCCTGGCTATGGCAGCAAGTTCTCTTGAGCTCCAACTGTCTCGCATGTTGGAGAAGAGCAGACAGGGAACAGGTGACAGGTGACAACACAGGTTTTGATTCCAATGCTCAGGGACATTAGCTGAAATCCCATCTCACAACTGCACTCCTGCATGACATTACCACACCTCCCCGCAGGACCTACCTCCCCAAACTCATAGTAGGTGCCATCTTCCTTCTTCACATCATGTTCCTTCAGCCACTCAATGGCCTCGGCGTAGTTCATGCGTCGGAAGGGACGTTTGGGGGGCTGGAAGCCCTGTGGATAAGAGCAAACATCATTATTCTGCTTCCCCCAAAAGATCACACTGATCAGGAAAGACTAAAGATCCTATTTTTTTTTTTGGCTATTCCCACTGCCTACCGGGTTGAGGTCGTACAGGAAACCCGCTGCAGGTGATTTCAAGACTCTGTCTACGACATCACACACCAAGTTCTCCAGACGGTCCAACAAATCCTCAAAACTTATGAAAGGACATTCAGCTTCGATGTGAGTGTACCTGAAACAGAGTCACACCACTGCAAAACCACACACAGGCAACACATCTTTATGAAATAAACTAAAAATTCCCCCGCATAAACACACACTTCTGTCCCCTTTTTAATTTCCCCCACTCCCACGCTGTGAGGGAAATCAAGCTGTGAACTGTCCATACTCTGCCAAGTGCCTGCGGGTCCTGGACTGCTCGGCCCGGTACGACTGAGCCACGCAGAAGACGTCTCCCAGGGCTGGCAGGCAGGTCTCCAGGTACAGCTGGGAGGACTGGGTCAAATAGGCCTCTTCCCCAAAGTAATCCAGCTTGAACAGGGTGGAGCCTCCCTCCACCTGCGTCTGCACTAGGGTCGGTGGTGTGACCTGTTGAAGAACAGGGCTGTCATCGAGGGAAGAACTGAGGACACGGTGACAGCACAGGAGTCAGGGCATTGGAGCAGTCACACCAGGGAGCACACACTTACTTCATAGTAGCCGTTGGCAAAGAAGTGATCCCTGAAGGCCTGCACGACCATGGAGCGCACCTTGAAGATTTTGGACATGTTCTCCCCTCGAATCATCATGTGCCTGTTGTTGAGCTGCACATCCACCTCCGAGTCCTCGTTGAGCAGATTGTCAGCCCCTCCTGCCGGGGCCAGGCCGATGAGCTCCCAGTAATCACAGCTCAGCTCGTGGCCTCCCGGAGCCTGCCAGGGGCACAGAAACAAACACTGGGGGAAAAGTCCACTGTTTGCCCCGGGGTGGCCTTTTACAAGGGCCTGGAGTGACAGGACAAAGGACAATGGCAATGCCACAGGGCAGGGTTAGATGGGATATTGGGAAGGGATTCCTCCCTGAGAGGGTGGGGAGGCCCTGGCCAGGCTGCCCAGAGAAGTTGTGGCTGCCCCATCCCTGGAAGTGTCCAAGGCCAGGCTGGACGGGGCTTGGAGCAGCCTGGGCTGGTGGAAGGTGTCCCTGCCCAGGGCAAGGGTGGCACTGGATGGGCTTTGAGGTCCCTCCCAGCCCAGTCTGTGACCCCGCGCTCTGCTCTCAACAGCTCCCCCTTGTGGGTCACGGCCGCCTTACATCCCTGAAAATGGCGGTTTTAATTCATTCTCAGTATTTTCAGGGTAGGAATCCAGATTTCCAAAGGCTAACCCACACATTTTTACAGAAATGTAAGTCTAGGAAATGCCCATCAGTGGAAAATTGTTTCAAGCAAGAGCAGAACAATCACACAGTTCACCTGCCCCACTCCACACCAGGGGTGACAATGCAGCTTTGGGAGGTTGGTCTTTGCTCTAAACCTAATTGCTGCCAAAATAATCAAATTATTCCTTCTGCTTTTGTCAGGACAGCCATGACCTGTGACAGAGGAGAACCCAGCGGAGCTGCCATACCTGCTTGCCCTCGGGCAGGAGGTTCAGCGTGCCGTACACTGCCACGCTGCTCTCCGTGGACAGCATCAGCCCGTTGTAGCACTGGCACTGCAGGGAAGGAGACACAGCCAGGGTAAGCACGTTTTGATTCTTACACTTCCTGCGCCGTCTACGGGAGTCACAGACAGACTCACAGTCACTTCCACACAGTTCTCACACTGACACACTCAGGGGCAGGAGACACAGTGAACAATAACACAGCTGAGTCAGTAGGTTTAGGGGAACTTCCCAACAGTTGTATAAGAGAGGTATGAACACTTCAATTAATGACAGAACAGAATGAAACCATCACAACCTACCAGCTCATCGGAAAGGACGCACTGAAGAAACCCTGTGCCATCTCTCAGGACAATGAACATCAGATTTTTCCCTAGTTAAAAAGAGAGGAAATTTGCTGATTTCACTACAAGCGGATACTGGTAAGCTCCTCACTTAGCAGGATTAGCTTAAAACACAGAACAAGTCTTTTGAGGAAATTCTGCAGGGCCAGACTCCAAACTGAAAATCCCACAGAATTGGAACTAAGAAATGTCTGTATGCTCACACATTAGGGGAAACTGTCAGTGTTGCAGTGACCACTAATAAACCACAGAGGACACCTAACTGATGGTTTAAAAATCTCAGGGTAGGTGCTGTTGGACTTGTGCTGTGTCCAAATTTTGAAGGCCACTGGGCTGGTTCCATCTCCCTGCACAAGCTCAGTAGTGCTCGTGCCTTACCTTGTCTCCGTAACCTGTGAATCCAGCCAAAAATCTTCACTCTCTGCCCTCTGTAAGCCTCCAGAGCATTGATCTTCACCTGTCAGGGAATAAAAATCATCAGGCAGGGGAATGATTCACCACCTCTTGCACACAGGGTTCATCCAAAGCCCATCCCAGAGCGCACACAATCCCTGTGCTCCAAGGCACAGGATCATACTCACACATTTGGGCTCTGGAAGGCTGGGATCATTCTTGATAACAACCTTCTTAGCTTCCTCCAGGTTCTTCTCTCTTCTCAAGAGATCTTCTGCCTGGTTAAAAGAAGTAACTTATTAAACAGCTGTAAACAGGCCAGCTGTAAGTAACATGTGAAACAATGGCCCCAGAGAGGAACTAACTGCAGCTTTTTTGGAGGGGCAGGAACAACAGTGACAGTGACACAGTTTTTGGAAAACAAGGGTGCTCTGCTCTCTCAGCAGCCTACCTCTTTCTTCTCCTTGGCTTCATTCTTCATCTGCTCCCTGTGCCACAGCTTTTTGACATTCTTCATCTGTGACTTGGAAATGATGGCCCATCTCTAAGGAATTCAAGGAGAGAGCAGAACACAGAACATTACACTGGGTCCTTTCACACTGAGGAGCAGTAAAATAATTCTCACTAGAAAGCTTTAATGCCACAGCACCTCATTTTCTTTTTGGGAATCCACATAAATCGTAGGAAATGGCTCTTTTCCTGCTGTCATCAATGCCTAAAAAGGGGGAGAAAATAACAGAGGTGAACAAAAATCATCCTCACAGAGCCTGAGCAGGCACTCTGCTTCTGCTCAGGTGGCAAAAACAGGTATGAAATTCATATGAAAAATACAAGGGCAGCATTTGCTCAAAGTACATTCCACACTCTTCCAAACAAAGCAGGTGTTTTCCACACTTACCTTTAACACGGTCTTGAATGGTTTCTTCTGTGTCCCATCACCAGTGGAGTCATTGCCCTCTCGTTCAGACACGTACAGCTCTTCTAGGATACATCACAAACACGGGCAATTAGTAAAATAAAAATTAGGAGGAAAATCTGGACACATAGGGATGTGACCCTGCTCACTGCAAGGGGCTGGACAAGGTGACCTTTAAAGGTCCCCCCCACCCCAAACCACTCTAGGATACCAAATCTTGGTGGTTATAAGCACTGGTAAACCTTCAAAGGCACCAGCTGGTCAGACAGCACAAGAATTATCTCCTACTGTCCACGGTAAAAATCAATCCATGCAGTGTGTTCCCTAAGCCGTAAGGGCTGCCGAGGTACGGAACTCCCGGGAGTCACCGCCTGCACACCGGGAACGAGCAGCGGCCTTCCCGGGAACAGCCTCGTGCAGGGAGACAGGGAGACAGGGGGACAGGGACTGGGGAGCAGCCAGGGCGCGGAGCAGCGCTCGGCTCGCTCAGGGCCGGGAACCGAAACGGGAAGCACAGCCAAAGGGAGAGCCCGGCGGTCCGGGGGCTGCTCCGCCACGGCCCCGGCACCCCGCGCCGGCACCGCCCGGCCCCTCCCCGGCATCGGGACACGGGGCACGCGGGGGATGCCGCGGATGCGGGGGATGCCGCGGATGCGGGGGATGGCGAGGATGCCGCGGATGCCGGGGATGCCGCGGATGCGGAGGATGCCGGTCCCGGCCGGGTCTCACCGAGCGCCATCGCCGCCGTCCGGCCCAGCACCTCGCCCGCCATGTCCGCCCGGCGCTGCCCGGCAGGAACTGCATCACAGCGCTCCCTGAGCCAACCCCGGGCAGGGTTGCGTCAGCCGCCCCGCCCGCCACCTTCCCGTGCCAGGGACACATGGGGGACGGGAGGGGATTCCATCCGCAGCCTTCCGTGCGCGCCCCTGCGCTCATCACAACGTGAGCGGTGCACTTGAGAGTATTTATTTTGCATTGCACTTTTGAAATGTACATTCCATTGAACGAGAGCTGTGGGTCATGATTTTTACTAGAGAACCATTTCAATAATCAACCTTAGTCCGGGAAGGGAAAGGAGATAAAAGATAAACATTCAAACATCTCAATTCGAGTAAAGAATGTGCAAATGTAAGGAGACTCATAAAAACACTTTTTACACTGTGAGAATTGAGGCACCAGCATGTAAAGTGTGTTCCAATGGGAGTGGCTGATTTCCGGTTATCCATCACTGTATCCAGAACTGAAATGAACAGGCTGTGCCAGCTCCAGGGGCAGCTTCCAGACACCCGATCTATCCTAATTCCTAACCAGTCTGACACAGGCTGAAGTTTACCACCACACATATGCCTCAGCTCAGCTGTGCCAGCTCCGTTGGTGTCCAGGGCCCTGTTGCAGGGCTGAGCACCCCACGTGCTGTGATGTCCGAGCAGTAAATGAAATGGAGCACACAAAGGAAATAGCTTTCAAAGACAAATATGAAATGTAGCTGCAGTTTTGTACCAAGATAGTATTAAAAAGTGAAAAGTCTGCAATTCCAGGCATCACTAAAAACTGATCCTGGTGGGTTTCTGTTCCCAGCACACATGTCCTTCACTGTCACACAGAGTAGTCACACAGGGATCAGTAGCTCCATGGAGAACTCTTGGCCTTTCTGTGTTCCCAGGAGTCCAGCCCAGAAAGTTCTGTGATAAGACATAAAAACCCTCATGTCCTTATGCCATTTGGTTAAAAAAAGATCCTGAGTTTGTTTAGAACAGTTTTGTGCAATCACTGGGATAAAGGGGATAAGAATCGCCATCCCACGGTGCCTCAGCTCGTCCCCCGGGTGTCCCCGCTGCCCGTCCCCGTCGCTGTGGCCAGCACGGCGTCCAGCGGGGCCCTCCTCTTGCGGATGCTGCGGCCCGAGGCGATGAGGTCGGCGTAGCCGCGCTGGTGCGAGAAGGCGTAGGCGGAGCGGCGGGCGGAGAGCCCGCGGCGGAACGCGCTGTGCCGGCGCCGCCACTGCTGCTCCTCCAGCTGGTACTTCCGACGGTTCCGCTGGATCTGCACACACGCAGCGCGGCGGGGGTTAGGGCAGCACCGCCACGGCTCGGGCTCTCACACCCTCGTGCTGTGTGCCAGCTCAGGGCAGAGCAGAAGCAGCCACAGCCTGTCCCCTGCACTCTGACACGTCACCCTGGCACTGCAGCCCAGCCCAAATTAACCCCAAACTGGGGATCTCGGTACCCTCACGGGGTCTCTGTGGTGTCACCAGGTCTCAGCCAAGCACACAACGAATCAGCCCCCACTGAGCTGCTGCCCCTGGCCAGCCCCAGGACCAGAGCTCCAGACTTGTGTCACCTCCCTGAGGGCACCAGCACTTATTTGTCTCATGGAATTACACAATCCCAGACTGGTTTGGGTTGGAAGGGACCTTCAAGCCCATCCTCTCCACTCCCTGCCACGGGCAGGGACACCTTCTACTAGCCCAGGTCTCAGCACCAACACCAACTCCTGTAAGTAAACACCTGCCAAATTCACCAAAACAACGCAGCCTTCACTCACTTTGTCGCTTTCCGAAGGCCAGACCGTCATGGATAAGAAACGCTGGGCCACTACAGGGAGCAAGCAGATGGCAATGGATAAGATCATGGTGAGCCAGAGGTATGGCTGTCGCAGAGCGTTGGGAGCAGTTCCTGGGAACAAACAGAACAAAAGTTACTGTGGTGACAAAGCTGCCTGAGACAGGACCGAGAACCACAAACCACGAGGACTGACCTGTGAACTGAAAGCCAGAAGGGAAGAGAATGTGGATTCCAGCACTGTGGAAGTCAAATGTGATCCCAAAGTAAAGTGCAATACTCCCAAATACTGAAAAAGCATTAACAAAAGTCCAGTAAGATGTATCCAGGCCAATCTGAAAGCAAACAAAAGTGCCAAGTGAGTTTATTCATTCCAAATAATGCCAACTACTTTTTGCATATTGTTACATTTTTAGTAGGGAAATTTAGAACCGTGAGCAGGAAGCCAAGTTTACTTGCCTGAAAATTGACGACAAATATCAGGGAAGATGCTGCTGTGACAGCAAAGGACTGGTAATCTGCAGGGGCTTCTCCATCTTGTCCCATGGACTTAAGGTAAGCTCCATAAGGGATGAAGAAGATGATGAGTGAAGTTACAGCCCCGTGGAGCAAACTTAAAAAGAATTTCTTGTAGTTGAAAAGTAAATCCCTCTGGCCCAAAATATACAATTCAGGGAACCGAAGGCTCAGTTTGTCGCTCACGTCCTTAATAAAGGGGGAAAGAAAAGGAAAGCTGTTGCAATGTGCTGAGCTTTGAAAAGAGAACCTCAGCTATCCAGTGTCCCAAAGGGAGTGGCAGATCCCTTTCCCTCTCCAGTAGCAGGGCTTTGCACGGAGTAATGCACGAGGAAAACTTTTTTAAAAGCCACAAAACCAAACTGAACTGCCCTTGTTTTATGGACCAGTGCTGATGTAAGTAAAGACCCGCTGGCAGATGCCTTTGGGCTCATCTGTTATATCCATATGGGAATACCTGGTCGAGCAGGCCGACAAGCAGGACCGGGAGGCTGGAATACAGCACGTTGTACAGTGTGATGAACCAGTCCTCGTAGGCTGTCTGCAAAAGAGGGGGAATTGCAGGAGTCGGTGATTTCTTTGGATCCCATCCTTCCCCTCCAGTTGCTGAGAAAACTCGCCTGTGCTCTCCTGTGGCTTTCAGTTCCCTGCCTCGGTGCTCACCCCAAAGGCAGCAGCACCTCGGCTCAAGGCTCTGCTGGAACTCTTTAGCCTGAGTAATGCTGCCCTGCTCCTTACCAACCTTCCTCCCTCTACAACCATGGTCCTGACTTCAGGGCTCTGAATCAGACCCAACTGCTTGTAATAACTCGCTCAGTACCCATCACCTACTCTCCTGCAGAAATCCCTGGTGACAACTTCAGGATCCCACCACGTCCCAGGTTAAGCCTTTGCTGTCCTGCTTGTTGTCATCCCACCCCAGCAGACCTTCCTACCTGGGCAGAGAAGCCATTGAAGAACGAGTACCAGATGTGGACTAGCGTGAAAGCGAAGTTTTTGTAGAAGAAGTATCTCAGAAACTTGCACATCCTGATGTAAGACCACCGCCCGTGGACCAGCAGCAGGCGCTGGAGGTATCGGAACTGCGCGAAGGAGTAGTCACTGGACATGACGGCCTGCATCCCTTCCTGGCCACTGATCCCAACTCCAATGTGGGCAGCTGGGGCAAGGACACAAACATCACACACCAGGCTGGACAAAGGGACAGGAACAACGTGAATGGGACACGTCTCTACTGTCACCTGGATTCGCTCTCAGTCATTGTTCTGTCAGAACGGACATGGGAAATTTGATCAAAGCAGAACCAAATGATGAGACAGAGCAAACAAAGCCCTGAACAAACTGGCCAGGCAGTTTAGGGACATAAACCCTACTCCAGGGGTTTCCTTCTCAGTGGGATGTCTTGGGAAGTGGTCCAAAGAGCAGCAGCTGCGATACAGGATGGTTAATGCCTCCAGGCAAGAGGCACCCACACTATTGCTTTGGGGTTTGTATTATACTACTGTAACCCCCAACATAACGGATGGAATTCAGGTCCCTTCTAGGGAATGTGTAAAAAAAAAAAAGATCAGGAAAAACCACTAACCATTTCCTAAAGGGCTTCCTCAGAAAGGGAAACAGGCACAGAAGCAAAAGCCCTGTGGCAGTGACACAGATGGAAGAGTCTTCTGAGCAGAGAGGGACAGTGCAGAGAGCGCAGGAGCAGGGCAGAGGAGGTGTCCTAGCCAGGGAGTGCTGCAGCTGCCTTACTTTTGATCATGTTCACGTCGTTGGCGCCGTCCCCGATGGCCAGGGTGACGGCCTTCTTGTACTTCTGCACCAGCTCCACCACCATGGCCTTCTGCTTGGGCGTCACGCGGCAGCAGATCACGGCCCTGCACTCGCACGCCAGGTCAACAAAGTTCTTCTGCTGCTGCTCCTTGCAGGCCTCAGCCCTTCTCCTCTTCTCAGTTTGCTTTTTCTTCTCTTCTGCTGTTCTGGGGAATTTCAGCTTCAGCTTCTTTTTCTTCTTTTTCTTCTCCAGCAGGATTTCATTCTGTGTTTACAGAAATGTATTGTGTTCCCTTCTGCACCGTTTCCAGTCCCACTCCAGGTACTGCCCAACAACACCCCTGAGGTCATTACGCTCCCAGCACCCATTTCTGGCACTTGAATGAACTGCTCGTGCAGACAAAGGAACAGAGTCCCCTCAGGGAGGGACACTGGGGCCTGATGGTGCCCCAAAATCCCAACCAGCCTTTGTACCTACCAGCCAGGAGCCAGTGATGATTAGAGCCCGATCTTTGCTGCCCTGGAAGAAGGGCTCATTCATTCTGAGAGAGGAATGTGTGCTGGATCCAGCCCTGTTCCTCTGGTTTTCCAGCCTAGTTTGAAGGAGAGCACTGGGAAGAGAGGGGGAGACTATTACAGGAGAACCAAGGACAACCTTTCAGCTTGATCAGTCCCAGACTGAAAATCCTGGAAAGAAAGTCCTCTGTGTTTTCACTTGCCTGGTATCTTCTCCATAGCAGATGGCTGTTTCCTCTGTCAAGAGCTCACAAGAGAATCCAATATTTTCAGCAGTTTCTACAGAAAGAAATTGAGAGGAAAGTATTTACTGAAAGTTCTGTCATGAGTTCTGCCTGTTCTGTCTGGTGGGAGCACTTCAGTAATCTTTGATTTATGTTTCAGTTTGAGAATTCTCTTTCAATACCCCAGTGTGGATGAACAGGAAAAAATCCTCCTGTTTTTAGCTCTTTGACTGTAAGCAAACCCACCTTTTTTGTCACCAGTGAGCACCCAGATTTTAATATCTGCTTTGGAGAGTCTGGAGATAGTTTCTGGAACTCCATCCTGCAGTTTGTCTTCAATAGCTGTTGCACCAAGCAGCTGGAAGGGATTTGAAATACAGGTGCTTAGTAACATAAAAAAATCATAGATCATAAGAATAGAAGTACACTAAAAATTCACAGCTTCTTACAATCAAGTTTTTTTCTATCTCCTCATACACTTTGTCCAGAGCTTCATCTCGGTTACTTGTAGCTAAACTGGCCTCCACAAACTTCTTATTCCACGCATCAAATTCATCCTGACTTATGTCTCTATAGCACAGGCAGAGTGTCCTGAGAGTTTCATTTGCAAAGACCTGAAAAATAATAAATCCCACACGTATGCACAAAAGAAAACTTCATTTGCAATCCAAATGTAAGAGTTAAGACCATGAGCATTTAGAAAGCTTGACAAAACAAGTCCGATTTGCAGAAGCAATTGCAGGCCTGCATTTGTGTTAATAGCTTAGGAAAAGGAAATTACTGGCAGTATTGTCAGAAATACACCATTTTTGATTTAAAAACAGCGTATAAAGTACAAACATACATCGAGTGCCTCTTCTGTGGCTTCTCTCTTTGGATTGCTGGGGTGCAGCCGCTCATAAATCACCGTATCAGCCCCTTTGCAATACAGCCTGATGTTCCCACTGGCCTCTCGTACTGTGCAGGAAAACAGGAGAGCACAAAACATCAGAGCACATTTGTATAGAGGGAGAGTTTCAGGCTGGAGTTTTCAGCCTCTTGCTAAGTGCCAAAGCTACAAGCTCAGTGGACTGAAATGTGTCCCAGGGCTGTCACACAGCTGTTAATTCTTGCCCCCAGCTGCCCTGGCAGTCCCCTCTTTCCCCGGGAAGCACAAGTGACCCTGTCCATGGGGCTGGCTGCCATGAGCTCACCGATGACAGACATCCTCTTCCTGTCGCTGTTGAAGTCCAGGATGGCCAGGACATCGTAGGTCCTCTGGGCGCCCATCTCGCTGAGCGTGATGGTGCTCTGCGTGCGGGACAGGAACACGTAGCCGAAGTGCCTGGCGGCCGTCACCAGGGCCCCCTCGTCCGGGGAGGCTGCCTGGTAGTTGAGCTGACCTGCAGCATGGGAGGAGGGAGGAGAGAAAGCCAGGATACACCTGAGGATACACCTGGACACTGCTGCAGCCCCTGATGGCAGCGCACACGGAGCACAGGGACCGGGGACCCCCTTTTACGGGGTGTGCCTCCATCGGGATCGGTGCTGAACCCACCTCCCTCCGGGGACAGAAAACTCAATGAATTCAATAGCTGGTCACCTCTACATTTAGTTTTGTTTCATTTAAAAGAGCAGGTTAATGCTCCTTCTCCTTTATGAGATCAGCATTTGTTTTGGGCCTCTCCCTTGTGCAATCCCTGGATTTGAATTATTGCTTCCTCCTACACAAGGAAAAAAAATGACAAAAAGCTCACACTCACCATCAGAAGTGTCAGCCATGACCGTGTGACAAATGGCAAGCAGAAAAAAGAACTTGTGAATTTCCGGCTCCTTTCCAGACTTTATTTGCTCTATCAGATAGTGATCATAGAATAGGAACTTTCCGTCTGCGTACACGTTCCAGCTGAAATCCACCTGCTGCTTAGAAAACAGGGCACGAGAGAGTGTGAGTTACCTCAGCTGCCCTTGCTTTGTGCCCACCTGCACCTCTCCACGCTCTGCCAAGGGACTTTCTGTTCCACAGACCTACCTCGGGGTGGCTCTGGGGCTGCCCCGCTCTGTCCCGGCTGTCTCCTGCAAGGCAAGCACCCGCCATCAGAGGGACCACAACAAAGCTTTTACAACCCAGCACAAAGAGAGACACATCTAAATTGTGTTCTGCACTAGGAATGGAAGGAACAGGGAGAGGAGAAGCTGCTGCCCTCACTAAATTTCCTGGTTTGTTTCTAGATTTTGTCCCCAAAACATTTTAGTGAAAGTAAATAATGTTGTAAATAACCAATTTTCAGCTTTTCTGCTGGGAAGTTTTCACACAAGTCCATCAATTTGTAAATGGGAAAGCAGTGGGAAAACCCCAGTAATTCAACTGTACTGGAGCTTTACTCAGTGCCAGGGCAAACTGTGGAAGTTCAGTTGGAACTGAGACGACTCGAATGCACCTGATTTCCCACAGGCATTAAAACTCCTCCTCCTTTGCAGAGGCGTGGCGCAGATTACCGTATCTTTGGCCGTTTATGCAGCACTTTTTAAAGGTCATGATGTTCTGAGTGAGGGTTCCAGTCTTGTCGGAGAAGATGTACTGGATCTGCCCCAGCTGCTCGTTGAGCGTGGTGGTCCTGGCCTTGGCCGCCGTGTCCTTCTCGGGGTAGTACATCTGCAGGTCCCAGTTGATGAAGTAGCTCTGGCCGAAGCGAATCACTTCCACACTGAAGGAAAGAGAGGGAACATTCTCACCCCCACTGCAGCTCACACCCCTAACGAATGGCCCCAGCCCAGGCATCCCCCTACCTGACATAGAGGGAGATGGGGACCATGGTGTTGAGCACGATGATGTACCCCCAGAAGTTGAGGAAGCCCCGGTAGGGAGGACTGAAGTCCTGAGCATCATAGAGGTACCAGGAGCAGTTGCCAATCTGCTGCTCCCAGTAGGTGTGTCCGATGGCCAGCCCAGCTGACAGCAGGATGAGGACCACGATGATCTGCAGGGGGCACACAGGCCTGTCACACTTCCAAAAGCTTTGCACGGCTCAAATCCCAAATCCCCGTGTTCCAAACGTGACAGGCATTTGTCAGAAGAAAAGGAGCAAGCCTTTCCCACAAAGGCACCTTCCCACATGTCCTCCTACTCCACCCCAGCTCAGCAGGGCAAAACAATTGGAGCCATTCTTATTACACACATACTACTCACTTAAAAACAAACTCAACCATGTGAATTTGAAACAAAAAGCCTTACAGTATAAACCATGTAGTTCATCAGGGAGTCAATCTTTGTCCTTTTAAATCTCGTCTTTCCGCTATTTTTCATTATTTTTGTGTCAGCACCTAAATATAAAGAGTAAAAAATTAAAGCAGGGAAAAATTATAATAAAGAAACAAGTGCCAGTATTGCTGTTTTACCAGCTGAAATACAGTTGATGTCTACAGGATGAAGGTGCCTTTTCACTCTACAGGTGTGCTTTCCATGGGGAACTATTACACACCTGCAAATACCACCATTCCGTGGCAGAAATCCGTATTCCTGATCTTACAGCCACGCAACAAAATCTTATCAGCATCCAGGGAATAACTTGAGTTTCTCCAGAATAATGTTCCTGTAAACTTATCCAGTCGGTTATTGGGCTCTTCGCATTCAATCAGACCTACAAAATTTGGAGGGGAATATGTTTCATTTACAAGAACCACAGAATGTAGCTTTACTTTACTTGCACTGACTTGTGAACTGTTTGAGCTGTTTTAAGGGTGTCAGGGATGGAACTGCACCAACCATCAAAGTTTGCCAGGGCGCTCTCTTCCTGGAGCTGTCTGTGCGTCACCTCGAGGGCCATTTTGAATTTTAGATTAGTCTCACTAAGAAGAAAGGATAAAAAGGCAATTTTATTTAAAACATGGGCACAGGAGAGAAGTTTGAGCAACATTAAATGAAGGAAATCAATATGCCATAGGTGCCACTACTTCTCTGGACAACCTTTTCCAAAGGTAAAAAATAAGTCCACATCCTTTTCCCTTTCTTCTTATGTCACATTCTCTGACACTTCTGACATCTCTGTGGACTCCAGTGGACCCTCACTGATTCAGAATGAATTGCAGGAATCAACAGCTGGAAACAGTTTCTCAGTTCCCACAGTTCCCTACTTGGTAAGTAGAATCTGACATGCACACCCTTTGCTCTTTCAGCAGTCACCCCATATTAACTGCAAGGCATCCGTAAGCAGAGCCTTACCCATCCAGTTCAGCTGTCTCCACGTAGCACAGACTGTTTGGTTCTGAGCTGGACAGCAGTAAAATATCAGCCTAGAAAACAAATAAAGAGACATCGATTAAATCCAGGTCGAGATTCCCACAGAACTCTGTAGAAACAGAAACAAAAAGTATCTGAAGCACTTACAGGAACAAAAGCATTTTTCTTCAGGCGGATGACATCACCAACTTTAATATCTTTCCATTTTGCAGTTTTGAACCTAATATCAAGATAGTTTAATGATTACTGCTCTTTAATCTAGAACACTATGCACTCTATATTTTGCCTCAGCTCTGTGACAGAGCTCAGTAACAAGGCACCAAGCATCACTTACAGAGCTCAGGAGGGAACATACAAACCTTCCATCCTTGATGACATCACATGTCCTGTTATTGACCTCGCTGTCCATCCTGTGACGAGCCTGAAACCAGAGCAGAGAATGTACTCCTGCTGTGTGTCACACCAGGACAAATGAGCTACACTGGGGGAGTTTGCTTTTCACATGAGCAGGGCAGGGCTCTTACAATGTCATCCACCAGGTCTTTGATTGCAGTTATTCCCAGCACGAAGAGCAAGGGCACCAGCGTCGTGTACCACGCCAGGGTACTTATCTGGGGAATTGACTACAAAACAGCAATCAAATCAGTTCAGCACAGGATCATCAGGCAAGCTCAACTCAGAGGCATTTCATACTGATCTGACTAGAACGTGAGAGAGAAACCAACACATCAGAGGGAATTTTAAGGCAGGCTGTGAAAATGAACAAAACTCTCCAGGAAAAAGTTTGGCTGCGCTGCCCTACTTCAGCATCAGCTCCTCTTTAAAAATCACAGTCACTCATATATCCTGTTGGTGCTTCTGATTCACCAGTTGAACCCAAGAAACATCTTTTCCTCATGAAATTCATGAGCTCTGCATCTAGCCCACCCTGTTTCTGTTGGGACAGGGCTGGTCTCTGTAGCAGTTCAGGTGGAGCCCTGAACTGTGCCACAAGTATTATTGAGCCCAAATTCCCTTCACAGTGAGTATTCTCCATCTTTCTTACCTGCAAAATGAGAAGAACAAGGAAATAGAAGTTGGCTGCTCTCTTAAACTGTTCAAACAGATTCAGAGGTAAAAAAGTGATGGCATTGTACTTGTATGTCTTAATTGCATTGTCCTGTGGGAGAAACCCAAATGTCAGTCACACACAGCAGGTTCTTCTTCCATCACAAATGTGCATAGCTTTAACTAAAGCAACCACGTGAGAATTTGGGCTGAGAGCGCCTGGCTTCTGATTCTCCATCTCACGGTAAGCACATCTCTTGATACCTTGGATTTCCATTCACAAACCCCAACCCAGTTATCCCGCCCTCCTCCGCTGGAAACCCTAAGGAAGTGTGAACGATGCTTTGACACCACTCGCCAGCCAGTCCAGGGATCACGCAGGGATTAAGGAAGCATCCACCTGGCAGTTAGCACCTCACTAAGGTAAGACAACTTACCGCATATTTGCTTTTTTTGAAGCACAGAAAGATTGTTCTCTTAAAGCAGGGCTGGTCGTAGAAGCGCCGATCGTTTGCTTTCACTTGCCAGCTGCAGTCTGGAAGTGACAAAATGGGTCAAAACTTGTTACAAACACGAGGGAACGAATCCCTCATTTTTAGGCTTTCTCTCAAATCCATTTTCTAAAGGCACTTTCGATTGAAGCACGGCTGGTACCTGCTTTTTAGTACATAGGCTAAAAAAAGCTTTTCAAGACGTTTCCAGGCTATTTGTCTCTATTAACAATTCAAATATCGTCGGGGGTAGGAAGAAGTGTTGCTTAACAATTTAGGAGTTCTGTGAGAAACTGAAAACCTGCAGAATAACATTTATTCATGCTAAATTCCCTCCCCCCTTTTCCTTTGCTTCTGTGACACCTGAGAAGCACTAAACAGTCCAAACAGCTTTCTGTCTTTCTAGAAATGAAGAGGTCAGGTGGCTTTTGAAAGCAATAATTTGATATACCCGCACTGTACCATGGTTTTCATTTACACCCATAAAAAAGGGACAAATCTGAAGTGCTCAGTTTATTTCCTCAGCCATAAGTTTTGTCTGATTGCATGAAAACTCCGGAATAGCAATTGCACTTGTGAAGTGATTTTCCATGCCTGCTCTTTCACAGATCCTTCAGCTCCCTTTCCTGCCCTCAGTCCTGCAGCACGGACCCCCTGTTACCCACACCCACAGAATCGGGCTTGCCCACACCGAGGGTTCTCATTCCACGGGTCTGAGCCATCTGCCAGGAGCTCTGCCTGCCTGGGAAGGGCGAGGGGATCTCATTCCATGGGTTTGAGCCATCTGCCAGGAGCTCTGCCTGCCTGGGAAGGGTGACGCAGGCAGGGTTTGGAAAGGCAGCTTTCCTGACTCATCCCTCGTCTTTCACGGGTGCTCTTCCTGGTTTCACGGGATTCTCCTCCCCGTGGACGGGGTGAAACTCCCGGAGGCAGAGGCGTGGGCTGGCACGCTGAGAGCACCGTGGAGGTGCTCCTGGGCTGCTCCAAGGGAGCTCACCGAGCACACAGCCTTTTGTTTTGCTCCCACCTTACAGCAAGCCTGGACTGCCATTCCTGCATCTTCCCTGGGACTGCACAGCCCCTTTTTTCGGGGCTTGTAATCACCGTGCTGGAAGTGCAAGCCACAAGCTCTCACCGAGCCTCGAAGATAACAGAGAAATATTTACCTTGGAGGACCAGGTTTGGGGTGAAAAGTTTATAAGCATTACCAAAGAGCATGACTTGAGAAAGTAACTGAATTTTGTGGAAATGACAGGACTAAAGAAAAACAGAAACAAGTCTGCATAAACATTTCTCCACCACATTCCAAAAACATTGCAGTGTTGACAAAACTGATAGAAAACTGGCAAATTAGGGTCTGAAATAAAACCTGCAGGAAGGAAGCTCCACAAAATCACTTTAAACTCTGGCACTAATACCTAATATTTGGGCAGCTGCATTGGTAATTCATCATCTTTAAAGAATGTCATCATACAAATCCCCCAAACTAAACATGTGATAGGTGGTTAAAAAATGAAAACACAATATGGATGGTTATAAAACGAGAGGGGAGTTGTCACCCAAACAGGAAGGAATCTGTATTAATGAAACAGGCCTTGGTTAAATTAAAAGTACTCCCACTGCAGCACTGCAAAAGGGGCATTTAAAGGAGCTGCAGCTCCTCCTTGGGCAGAGGCTTGAACAGATGCCAGAAAGGTTCCTCCCACTGATGTTCCTACCCTGGCAGCAGCCACAGGCTGCACCTGATGGTTCCTTTGAACTCCTCCTACTCACCTTTTACCTTTCAGGAATCTCAAAAGGAGCAGTGAGGCAGAAACCTGCTCTGTGCAAGCCTTAGAGAGCAGAAATCCAGGGAAAGCACTGACTGAACACAGCAAACACCTTATGCTGGTGCCAGTTTCCAGAGGATTGGGAAGACAAGAATCTGGAGCTCTGCTCGAGCAGTTCCCAGAGCACAGGCCATGCACATCCAGTGCCTGCCTTAATTAAGAGGAGGTCACCACGCAGCTCGTTAGCTTTACGCAAGGACCGCTGGCCCAGAACTGTGGCTGCAGCTTGGAATGGAGCTGAGTTTCGTTCTGACTTTGCTAAACTGCCATCAGTGCCTCCTCCAGAGCCAGATAAGCTGTTCCAAATCCTACCTGGCAACTGAGCACAGAGGTCCAATCGATCCCCGAGGCTCAGCCTCAGCACTCAGGACCGTTTCTGCCCAGCCTGTGTTACCTTTTCTCCCAGGCTCTCGGCTCTCCTCGGCGCGTCGCTGGGTTTGGCTCTGCCCTGGTTCAGCCCTGGGCTGCCGAGGGTCCAGCTCGTCCTCCGTCTCATCGTCACTGTAGGGCATCACCTCATCGTTGGGCTGGGAGTCCTCGTCGAAGGTGGTCTCCGAATCCCGTTCCGAGATCATCCTGCTAGCACCCTGCCAGCGTTTTGGACAGGTTAGGAAAGGACCTCACAGAGCAAGGGCTGGGAACCACGTCTCTCATTTCACTCCCTTGGTGCTGGGCACCAACCCCACATCGGAAACAAGTTTCCCCAGAGCAGCAGAGGGCACAGGCTCTGTTCTCCAGCACAGAGCACAGGCAGAGGGCAGTTACTGTCCCAGCCAGCCCTCCATTACCACCTGCTACGTGTAATTACACGTGTCACCAAGGAACACCGTGTGCTCCAGAGGCAGCACACCTCCAGTGGGATGGAGGAACCGGGGAGCCCACAAACACGTGCCCATTACATCATCCCCTGTGGGGCCACAGGAGCTGGAGCCCTGTGGGGGACAGAACTGGACACTGAGCCCTGGGCCATACATCGAGGGTTCACACTGCTGGCCCTCCAGCCAGAAACCAGCCTGGCTTCCTCCCTGCTCCCCACGGGCTGAACATCAAGGTTTGTCACTGCAAGATCCCACATGCCCATGTCCAAACACCTGAGGACACCGTGGGACACAGCTTGTCCTGGACCTGCCTCCCCAGCGTGGCACTGCCTGTGCTGACAACCCAGCAACCAGCAGGGCTGACACCAAACCCCACCTCAGCTTCTGGCTCTGCAAAGCTCAACTGTCTCCCCTCCTTAATATCTCCTATGAGAGAGAGATAAATATTAATGAGCTCTGACTGTGCTGCTCCAGTGACAAGGTGCTGGCAGGGAGCCCAGGCAGGCCACGCTCTGAGCCCGCCCAGCACACGGACTGCCAGTTCCCAAAACACACCGAATCCACCAGGCTGACTGAGCAGGAATGAACACAACTCCCAAGGCCCCCCAAGCTGCTGGAGGCTGCTCTGTGATGGGGTTAGCCAGGAATATGACAGCTGGTCACTAACACGGGTGTGGAACCTGACACGTCTACAAAGGCATCATTTGTTTTCCTCAGCAGCCTTGGAGTCAGGGAACACAGCTCAAGATGCATGAAATCCAACTCCAGCTCAGGCCCCATGAATACCTCACTGGGATATTTTGGTTTATTTCTCCTCTTTTTGCTGCTGTTGTTCTTTCTGCCCTGCTAACACCTCAGGTGGGCACTGCTGGGGGAAAGCAGCTGGAGCTCCTCACCCACACAGCCCCTGGCACACAAAATGCCACCAGATCTTTGCCTTGCTCTCACTGCGTGACAAACAACACAAGCTCATACCCCTGGCACTCAGAGATTCAGCCCTTAGTCTATTAATCTTTACTGATTAACTGCTTAATGATTAATGAGCTAATTAATCATGCAAAGGGTTAGATGAGATGTCAAAACCACACTGCTTTTGTTTTCCATCACACATGCGTGGCTAAATGGAAATTCCTACAACACCGGCAACAGTGGTGCTGACTGGGAACAGACTGGGAATGGACTGGGAATGGACTGGGAATGGACACCGGGGAGATGATCTGCTGAGGTCAGGTTAAGTTAATTGTAGTCACTTTACCTCTTTAGAGAACTGAACTATAAACTGGCAAACCTCGTTAACAGAGGAGATCTTCAGTGTTGCCCCGCGGGCAGCACAAGTGCTCTGTGCTGCGGGCACACCATCAGCATTCTGCAGGAGGCATCAGTCACCTGCAGGAGGCACTGGAATCACCCAGGGCTGGCTGGGAGCCGGGAGGGAGCACAGGGGTGCTGGGGGACCCAGGGCAGAGCAGGCCTCCAGTGACAGCCTGACAAATTGGTTTAGAGTTAAGTTTCTTGACACCTAGTCTGGAAGAAAAGGGCTGGCTGGGCTGGCAGAGCCACGTCAGAAGTTCAAGGAAGGTGGAGGGTGATCAGGATGTCTCCCCTTTCACATTCTTGGCTGCATGGTCCTGGTTTTCGAGTTCCTGACTTGAAGATGGGGCTTTCACCCTGTTTCAGCTGGGACACAGAAAACCCTTCCACTGAGCAGCACTTCAGCCTAGAGGAAGCATGAGGTCACACCGCCCGTGCCAGCAGGGAGCAACACCCAGCTCCCAGCTTGGAAAATCCAGCTGATCCAAGGGCAGTATTGATATGTGGGGAGGTGAAGGAGATGAAAGCAGCATTAAACACCAGTTTAACTGTACCTGCCCCAGTTTACTTACTAAAAGGACAAATTCCACAGTACTTGGGTCACTCAGATTTTGTGTCTGTTCCTGCCTCAGGGCAAGTACCAGCTAATTGGGAATAACTTCAACCTTGTAAAAAAAGCTCTTACTGCATTTGTTTGAAGGCAGTAAACAACAACCAAAACCAATCTTACTCTAATTCTCCTCTGGAGAGTCACTGCACATGACAACTTGGGGTCACAGGGACTGTAATGCTGCAAATCAGATCATCACTCAAAGTGGCCCTAAAAGTTAACAGATCCATCTAGAACAAGGGACATGTATAGCAAAAGGATTAAAATGCTACTAAAGTGATTTCTGTTTATTATGGATATAAAGAACTATGAAGTGAAGCAGAGCAAGCCAAACCACTGAACACCTGCCAGCCCTCACAACCTGTGCTCAGCTCCCAACCTGCATGTTCAGCTCCTCAGCACGTTGTTCTGCACAGCCTCCCACGTTCTTGCAGTGCCAGGGACAACAGCTGCTCCAACCTGGCCGTGGACTGTTCTTTCACAACACAGCAACATCAATATTTTAAGAAGGAGTGATAAAGCAAACTCAGTACAAAAAGGAACTCAGAGAGACACTTCTGAACTGCTTCAGGTCTCAGGACAAAAAGGGTACAGTAAGATGTTTCACTGATTTAATTAACCAGGTGTTAGAAAAAGCAAAGCTTGATCCTCAGACATGTCAGATTTATTTCTTTACTATGTGTTACTGGAGAAACCGACATTGCAAAACAACACCAACTGACAGGAGGGCTGAGCACCAGCTCCCAAAACTGCACCAGAAACCCACACCTGACATCAACCTCTGGGGGAAAGGGGGGTCCCCAGGGACCTTCTGGCAGACGCACAATGACTCCAATTACATTTCCCCCAAGAGACAGCAGGAATTACTCTGCCATCTGCAGCTGTACCACACTGCTCACCTCACCAGTAATGGCGAGTCGGAGCTGGAAAGGGAGCGTGGAATGACGATGGCCTGGCAGATAGAAGGATCTTCTGAACAACTCAAGCTTCCAGCTAATCTTTATGACATTTGGAGAGGAAAAGAAAACAGCAGTTACTCGAAATAGCATGAATCAGCACCGAAAGGCCAAGGAAATAACCTTAGCTCCAAACACTGAGCTTTGGTTAGATTGCCATGCACATGACATGCCTGAGGCTGATCAATTCATAGAACTGTTCCAAATGCAATAGCTCCAGTCACTTCCTTGAATGACTCCTTTAAAATAATTGAACACCCAAAAACTGTATCTTCAAGGGGACGATTTCCCTCACTCATTCTGAAACACACTGGCTGTCCTATGCTTGGAATGCCCTGGAGAAAGGCAAGCTCAGGAGTTTAGGTACCAACTTGGAGCCAGCTGAGGCTGGAGACAGGTTCTTGTTCATCCCAGCAGTCTCCATCAGTACCTTCAGTGCGAACTGAACCCCAGACTGAAACATCAGCTCCTCTGGGCCAACCGAGGGCACTGTGCACTCGAAGCCAGAAAAAATAACATAGCTTGTGATCCAGGATGTATCACACAAAGACATCCCAACAGAGAGACCCACAGCCTACAGGCCCAGCTGCCTGAGGCTGCACAGGGATGGCTGAAGATGGGCCACTGCAGAAACAAAATCGTTTTGCCCATTATCTGCCCTAGGATTTCTCATTAACAGATTTGCAGAGTCCCATCATTTAAAGTCCAAGGCAAGACTCGCTATCTTTGCAGAAGATAAGACAGCTGGTAACCTTTGCTCAAGCTGCAGGTTCCAGTGCACTCTCAAGGGGTTTCAACTTGCCTTTTAGAGGCTGTTATGTTGCTCTCAAGGTTCATGTTATACAACAGCCTGTCTTGGGGTTAATAAAGGAATAAGAATTATTTTGGGGCACACTCAAACAGCATTGTTTGGCGTAGAAGACTTTTGGAACGTTATAAATAGAGTTCTTTTCCTACATATCGCCCTCCCCATCAAAACCAGCAGGCACTTTTAGCTGGAAAAAACAAAGGTTACTTCCTGCTCCCAAGGTTGGAGATTACAGGAACATTCCTTTTCTGGCAGCACCAACAGTGGACACTGGAGCTGTTTTCCTAAACTGACCTTTATCCAATGGAGTGGGTGGCTGAAGCAGAAGCTGCATTACAGGTGCTGACACCGGCTGCCTCTGGAGGATCCTGTGTCCTGCTTCAAATCAGGCTCCATCTGCAACAAAACAAGGTAGAAAATGGTTTCTTGGCTGACTTCCACCTCATGTGCACGCGATAACAAAAACATTCTTTAGGCAAACCGTGACATTAATTTACCTTGCAAAGACAAAGAGAGATTTCTGGTTAGTTCTCCAAACCCTTTCATACTGCTCCTCTGCCTCCTCTCAGGCACAAAGTCACTTTGGCCAATAGTCCTTTCCTTGATTTGTATCCTGTTTTGTCTACATTGCTTATCATTCCCCCCCTTTTTCACAGGCTTTAGTTGGACATCTCCCTGTGCCTCACTGGACAGCAGTTTGTAACCAAGAGCATCCATGAATTGCTCCAATTGCCATCTCTGCTATCACATTTAAAGCATGTTTCTCATTTCTACAGGAACACGTGAGGAGAACCCGCGGTGCGTGACGGAGGAGTTGTGGAGCCTGCCAAAAAGCAGAGGTGTCACAGCACAGCACCTGAGAGCTCCTGCACCATCGGGCCCTAATGAGAACCACGACAAGAGAGGGTAAGTGATTTGCCCCAGGCCAGCGGGTGAGTCACTGACAGGGCCGGGGTTGGGTTTCAGAAGGTGCTGGCCAACATCCTGCATTCAGTTACAGCTGCACAAAGCATCTCATTTACCAGAGGCTGGGAGGAACATCACAGCCCCTCAGACCTGTAACACCACCAATCCACCCCTCCCCACATTTCAGTACTCAGGCTGAGGAGATTCCTCTGCCCTCAAACAACAACCCCAGCACCAGCAGAGCAGGGAAATACTTTGTGGCTCATTTAAAAATAGCTTTGGTGCAAAGAGAGCGAGTGGCTTTTGGAATTCACCATCCCAAACTGCAAAGCAAACTGACAGGCTGTCTCACCTGGCAGAATCAAGGGAGAACAGTTTAGAAGTTAGTGGAAATAGACACAAACACAGGCCTGGGACAGGTACAAAAGCATCCATGCTCTAACATGAACACCAATGGAGAAACCACAAAATGACACAGGCGGTGGCAGCTCAAGGACCAGGTCATCCCAAATCCCACCCACCCAGTCCTGGTTCTCCACACCATCCACCCCCAGACCCCTGGGAGCAGAGATCAACCACCCAGTGCTGTTCCAGGGCTCCCTGCACAGCTCGGCCTCTTGGGTTTCAAACGGCTCCTGCTGATACCCGAGCCGCGCTGAAATGCTCCATTAGCTGCTCCATTTAGCACAGCTCCATCCCCACTCCGAGGAGGGGATGCTCTTGAAGCGATAGGCACCAACCAGGAGGTAACAGGACCAAGACAACGATTTTCTTTGAGGTCAAAATATGCTTTCCAAGCGAATCGCTGATCTCACAAGTAACTTTGCCAGGATTTTCTGTTGCAGAATTAGTGTTCCTTATGCAGCCACCTGTCGCTGCTCTGAGGGATGTATAAACATTGACTAATAAGTAATCACCCCGCAGCCCTGAAGGCTGTTTTCATCATTTATAGATACGGGGGAGAAAAAGCGGGGAGCAGGGCAAGTAGCCCAAGGCCACGAGACTGAGTCGGTGCCCGGCGGGGCTCGGAGACACGGACAGCCCGTGCCGTGCCTTACCTCAGCTCCCACAACCTCCCGCGCTCTCCTTAAACCTCCCGGCTGGAGGCTCCCGCTAAACCCGGGATCACCGGCCGCGCATCCCGCGGGATCCCCGCGGGGTGCGGGTTCTGTCGCCGGACACGCCGTCCCGCGGGGCACGGGCTGCCACCCGCTCCCGGCAGGTGATGTTCTGGGAAGGGTGGGGAAGGGAAAGCGTTCCGGGTGCGCCCGACGTCAGCCCCGGCCCCTCCTGTGCAGCGGGACGGGATGGGACACAGCCCTGCCCCGACCCCCGGCCCCTCACTGTGCGGCGGGACGGGATGGGACACAGCCCTGCCCCGACCCCCAACCCCTCCCGTGCGGCGGGACGGGATGGGACACAGCCCTGCCCCGACCCCCTGCCCGCCGGACGCCACACCTGCAGAGGGGGCGATGGACGGACCCGGAGGCGATGGACGGACCGCGCCCCCCGCGCCGCCGGCCCCGCAGGTACGGGGGGAGCGGCCCCGCAGCCCCGGCAGCCCCCGCCCCGCAGCCGCCCCTCGGCGGAGCCCCCGGCCCGGCCCCACCTGTGCCCGCGGTCCCCGCTCCGCGCCCGGCGCCTCCCGCGCTGCCCGGGAGCCGCCGCCAGACCGGCCCGACGGGTTCCCCCGGTTCGCCGGGCGGGGAGCAGGGGAGGGGCCGCCCGGCCCGGCCCCGTGTCCAGCCCCGGCACGACACGGTGGGGCCGCTCCCGCCGCAGCCTCCCCGCTCGGGGCCCTCCGGGCTGCTGGCACCCCCGGGAGGGGCCGGAGCACCCCCCGGCCGACGGGCAGGGGGCTCGGGGGATCCCTGCTCCTGCCTCAGCCCGCGGGAAGGACGCACAGCTTTGGCGATAGGTGGGACCTCCCTCCTGGCGGTGTTTTAAGTCACAGGGTTTGTTTTATCCCTCTTTACCTACTGGACTGTGCAGCTTTGGAAGGGGTACAGGATTTTAAGCTTTTGGCTTTTTGAAGGGTCCGAGTGGTCTTCCCAAATCTTTTTGAGGAAGGACTGGAGAGTTAGGGAACGCTCAGGAGTGGTATTGCTAAGACTAAGAGTGATAGTTTTGCTCATTTATTAACAGATAAAGTGGTTATGTTTAGGGGTGGCAGTAATGCAGCTCTACCATATGCACTTTTGTTCACAAATAATGCAATTTAGGGCAAGTGAAGTGCAGGCATGGTTACTGATCTGATTAAAGAGGAAAAAATGGAAAATATTCACTGTCTCTTAAAGTGATGATGGGCTGGTGCTCTGTACTAAAAGTGATCTTTGTTTTGGACTGACAGGTATAGGAGAGATCACCTGGTTTATTTTTCAGCAGCAACAATACTCAATTTTCCTGTGCCAGGAAAAACAGTCTTGTTCAAACAGACTTGTTTTTCCTAGACCTAAAATGTGGTGCTGGGTTCCAGAGCTGTGTCTTTCAGCACTTTTCTCTTTTACTGCCTGCCTCGAATTCCTCACACTGGAAAAAAAAATCAAAGTTAATTAAAAAATAGGAACATTTCAGCTTAACAAAGCAGCAGAGGTTACTTGTGCCTTTGACAATTCATTTCTGTCCAGGACATTAATTCCTGTCCCGGACTGAACACTTGGCTTCGACCTCAGTTTTCACAAGGTAGCAGCATGCACAGGCCAAGGTGTCAAAGAGGCTGAGTCCACATCTTTTGGAGGCTTCAGTTTCCTCAAGTCAATATTTAAAAGTGAAGGAACCAACAAATCAATAGCAGGCAGAACTCTGGAGATTGCTCTCAGGGCAGAGGGATGGATACCTGTGCCCTCGTGCCTCTCCACACAGTGATGTGATTGCAGGTGGAACAGAACGGGGGGTTTCACTTTGTGCCAGGACCTCAAAACTTCTAATACGAGATTGGCAGGTGAGTCGTGTGTTTGTACACGGTTTCCCCGGAAGGTTTTCTCTGCCCAGGTACTTTCCTGCCTCCTGTTTGGCACTTGCTGGAGCGAGCTGAGCTTCAAATGAGGCTCCTTCCCAATTGCATTGTTAATTAGCGGGGTTGGGGTTAGTGCAGCTCGGCAGGGAATTCCACAGAGTCGGAGCAGTGCCTGCTAAACTGCGCTCGGAGCGTGCCTCGTTATTCCCTGGCTTGAGGGCTGTTCTCGTGGTTATGGACAGAAAGAAATCCTAATGCAAATTCCTGGCGTAGATAGAGACGTGGGGAGGTTTTTCCTACCCCGACTGTTCCACAAATGTTGTTTCCTGTGCCTTCCCTTTCTGGCTGTGATCCATCAAACCAATACACGTGGATTTTGTACAAGTCCCGGCTGCTGTTTCTCTTCGCACCAAGCACGGCAGGGATGTTTCCCGTGCGGAGAGCACCCTTTTCCCCCAAGTCAACCAGGGGTCAGCGTTCCCGACGGACACAGAAGGAGCCCTTGACTCCTTCTGAATCTGTTTTCCCGATGAGCTCCGCTGTTACTCCTTGCTCCTGCCAACAGATGGGGAACCACTCCGCGGAATTCCCGGCGCGAGCTCTGTGGAACAGCGTGGACTGATTTGCTGGCTCCGAGATTGCTGCAGTTCCTTACAGAGCACATTTTGCTCTTATAGCGGTAGATCTACGTGCTACGTGATCTAATCACTCAGGATTAGCTGAGGAATGGGAGGCAAGGGAAAAAGGGATACGTTTCAGCTCTAGGTTCAGCTGTTACTGTGCTTGGTGAGTGACTGGGCTCTGGGAATCACAAATGCTGTTGCTTCAATAACACACTCACACTTTCACAGGGATGTTTGACAATGAAGGAGAAACCCAAGGAACTAAAAAGCGAGTGACCTGATGATTTCTGTGCCTGTTACCATCGTGTTTGCTTTCTGAATTCCCTCTCTCTTTTCCCCAGGAGAGCTGAACTGATTCAGTCCTGTAGCCGTGCAGGAGTTCAAGCACTTCATTCCTTCCCAGATTCCCATTTGGAATTTCAGCTGGAAGGTGAGTTTTGCCCACAGATTGGTCTCTGGACCCTTTTGAACACTGAAATGTTCCCATCAGAGCACACTTAGGAAGTCACCTTTTTTTTTGTTGGTTTTTTTTTTTTTTTTTCAGTAGAAGGTTTATTTTGTATTTGTTTCTCCCTGTGAGTCTGTGTTGCCACAAATCAAAATTCAGGCTTTTCTGCTGTCACTCTTCCTTGCTGCAATCTGTACAGTGAGCTGTCTCCTGTGATTTGTGATGAGTCTTTCCCTAAGGGAGCATTATTCCTGCTTGGCTTTCACCCAGTGTATCCCATTGTTCAGCTCTGAGCAATTGTTTTGGGATATTATTGATTTCATGACTTGCATTGTTGGCTGCACAAAACTGGGCCCATTTGGGGTAATTTGCTGCTTTCATACTTTCTGAGGGAAGGGAATGTATGCCTTGACTAAGGCAGCAACAAACCCCTGCTATTATTTTCTGTGGCTCACAAAGGCCATCCCTGGAGGCACTTCTGTGATCAGGAATTGCTACAACATTACTCAGAGTCCTTTGTGTGGGGTTTACTTTGGGATGTAAGTCCAGCTCATGCACGCTGGTCATCAGTGTTCTCCTGACTGGCTGGCCTGATAAAAACATGGAGAAATTGCCAGGCAATCCTAGCCATAATTCCATAAAATCTCTCAGTAGCAGGGGAATCCCCCAGGAGAAAGGAGGTGTTATAGCAAGGCCTTACAGGAGAAGGCATGGGGTTATAATATTCCTTACTATTCAAAGCACTGTACAAAGATTAAATCATCTCTGAAGCAATTCCAAGAGATGTGTTCTAGTCAAGTGATTCCAGTGACTGAAATGCTGCTGTGCACTCCAGCAGGCAGGGAATACAATGAGGGAGAAGAAAGGAAGAACACCAAGGACAAGCTGTGGCTGCAGGCTACGCATCCAGATGCTCCTGATGGATTATACAGCCACTCTCCTGCAAGGGCAGGGAAGCACAGGGTTAAGACACGACAGGAACAGTGGGTTCTGTGGGTTGTTGTTTCTTCCTCTGTTGCAGGAGCAGTTTGTGAGGAGGACACCCAGCTCTGTGGCCAGAGTTCCAGCAGGGGCTCCCTGGACACGTGGGCCGTGGGAACAGGTGAGGAACCACTGGTGCTTGTAAGCAGCCAGGTCCTGCCCTGGGACCGCACAGCTCTGCTGGGAACAGCCCTCCCCTGGATCCACAGGACTTCTCCATCACGGCAGCATCCCCTGTTCTCCCAGAGACATGTGAAAGTGAGTCAGTCTGTTTGTTTTGGAGGGAAGTGGCTGCTTTTAGCCACCTCTCAGCGTCATTTTATGTAACATGTTCCTGAGTGGGCCTGCACCAACAGCCAGGCTGTGTGTGTATATATATATGTATTTATATATTTTAGAGGCTTTACAATGAAGTGGCCACATACAGTCTTCCTGAAAAACTTGTCACAGCATCCTTCTTCTTTTCCTGGCTTACAGCTTCCGTGGTTCATTTGCAGGCTGTCTATACACAGGGAAAAGAAATTATTTTGGTATTTGTCCTCTTGCTGTGCACCAAGAAAAGTGCCTTATGAAGTTAAAATGCTGTTCCCTATAGACATGGCTGGAAGTCTGAAACTAAGGGGAAATTATTCCAGGGAAATCACAAAGCAGAGCTCCTGTGGAGCTGTGGGAAAGGCTGATTTAAACCAGAAGGGGGGAGGGAGAGGTTGTACTGGCCAACCAGGAGCTGGACTTTGCTGATCCCCGTGGGTCCCTTCCAGCTCAGGATATTTTATGGTTCTATTCAAGACTCAAAATTAATATGCAGAGAAGCATGAGCTAACTAGAAATTCATCCACTCATCCTACTTTAAACCCCCATTACAGCTTAAAATGGCTGATGAATGATATTAGGTGGTGATAGCATTCATTTGATTAAGCCCTGAAGTAAGCACAGTGGAAATGCCCAAGCACTGCATCGCTGGTAAATGGGATTTACACTTCATGTATGGTGGTCTATTTGTGCAGCTTCTCCAAAAATGCTGCGATTTGGACCCCAAACCATTCCATAATATATTTCTAGGATGGGGTGTGCCCACAGGAAGATGCATCCAGCTGTGGCTGCTCAGACTCGGGGCACAGCCCCACTGCCATCCGCGGGGACTCCGTCGGGACGTGCAGCCATCCACGGAGTTACACGAGCTCGAGCTTTGACAACATGGAATGCCTCCACTCGTGGCTCCTTCTCTCTCTGCTAATCCTCCTCCCACTCAGCAAGAGCGGTAGCTGCACAGGCTCCCACAGATGCCACGTTATCGGCCTTACTCCAGAAAATGTAGCGCATCTCTGGAGAGCTGCTCCTGACTCCTGCCTGGGAGGCTGGGGATGGGGTTCCCTGTAGTGTTCAACCTGTATCCTCGAGTGAACAGCACATTTGGGTTCTGCTTGATTACTGTTTCCTATCCTTTTGGCAGCATGCAAATGGCAACCAGCTTGCTCTCAGAGTTGCTGCAAATTGCTGTCTGGCAGAGAAGCTCCGAGGAGCCTGACCAGGGTGGATTGAGCTGTGCTGTCCCCAGCTCCCCTGTGCCATGTGCTGCCATCCCTCGAGTGTCAGCAGAAACGGCTGTGTTCAGAATTAATGAGCAGACAAGCAGAATGTGTTTGTCTGGCAGAGAAATGCTGAGCCTCAGGTAGCCTCAGGACTCGGTGTTTCTAACGGATCTGTACAGCTCTCTTGATGCTGAAGATTTACCATGTCAGAGGAGGAGGTTGCTCTTCTGAGGGTGGTTTGAGTCCATGAGGTGTGTGATCCCCTCCCCGGAGAGCCACTGGCATTGACTGCTACCTGGAGGGTCTTCTGGCAAGAGGAGGTGTCACTCCCTGCGTCCTGCTGGCTCTCCCTCCCAGCACAGCAGATGGAGATGAATATGGAAGCGCCAGAACAGTCTCCACGTGACGTTCAGCCAGTCAGGACCGAATTTCATCTGTGAGGCCAAGAGGTTTAGAGGGTGCTATAAAGAGGTGTAATCTTACAGAAATAAGTATAAAGTCAGATAAGGTTTTAAGGCAAGAGAAAACATCACAGGTTGCAATAATCTGGTGTTGGCTGTTTTTGTTTGCCAGTGTAAACGTTTTAACTCCCTGCGTGCTCGATTAAGGGAAAATGTCCGTGAGTGTAATTCACAGCCTGGCTGGATTGAAATGCTTCCTTTTCAGAGCCTAAATTTGCTCTGTAAGCATGAACCATACAAATTCCTCCTCTTCCAGGTAAGACTTGTGCAAAAATGATTTTGAAAATACTTAATCCCACACTTTTCCTTTGCTGTATTTGGGGCCCATTTGGAACCTGTGTCACCAGCAGACCTCCCAGACGTGCATCAGGAGGTGACTCAGCCGTGAGCATTACTGAGCCCACTGCATGGACACTGGCTTTGTGTTACAGATCTCTGGCAGGGGGTTAGGGTGGGTTGTCTGCACAAAAGTTTTTGTGTGAATTAGAAGGATCTGGGATACCCTTTGTAGACTTGTTTCATGCCTCAGTGTTTGACTCATGACTCTAATCTGGTATCATCTTCATGGCTTTATGTACCTCTCACCCGCCTACAGCTCAGATTCATTTCCCTCCTACTCACCCTTTTGCTCACTACACTCCTCCCAGTGCTCCTCTAACTAATCCCTTCCTCTCAATTCCCTCTGCTCTGTTTTGTTTGTTCCCTCTCCGTCTTCCCTCCTCGCTGCTGCTCAGCCTGTCCAGCCGGGGGATGCTGGGCAAGGGTCCCATGTGGGCTTTCCAGCCTTGCTGGGCCCCTTGACAGACGGACTGTGAGTGCTTCCAGGGCTATTTTGGAATATGCATTTTCTTAGCTCTCTTGTACTGTTAATCCTAAGTAATTAATTATTAGGCGGCTCTGAATCTGTGTTTTGAAAAGAGACTCTCCTCCTCCTCCCAAAGCATCCCCAGTCTGTGGGGAGATGTTGGGCAGCTGGAGCTGACAATGGACAAACAGGGGAGAGAACAGAGGGAAGGAAATATTCCAGCTCTGTTTTGCACATCAACGGTATTTCTGCCACCCCCTCCGCCTGCCAGGGAACTGTTTATAAGGAGAATTCCCTCACCTCCAGATGACTGATTCACTTGCCTGCTGCAGTCTCCCTGGTGGAAGCCCCGTGGAAACACCGACACGTTGTTTGACATTCTGCAGCATTACTGCAGCAGTATCCATTGCCACGGGATTCCCGTGGGCTCAGCTCCTCGGGAAGCTCAGTCAATCACCTGAGCTGGGACAGCTTGCTGTGCTTCAGTGCACAGAAGGGTGGAAAAGCCACACCAACCCAACTGGGACCACTGAACAGTGGCTGGAAGTTGTTAAGGAGCAGGGTGTTATCCCTCTGCTCAGGAACACCTCTGGCAGTGTTGTCTGGGTTCACACCCCCAAATGAAGGCACAGAAATGGTAAGGCACGTGGCTGCTTTCGAGAAAGGGAGATCAAACCCCTCTCTTTTGCACAGGGGAAAAGATGGGGGACCTGAAATGTCTTGCCAAACCCTCCTGAAGTAGTTTGCTTGTTATTAATTGTATGTTTTTCACACTTTCCAGGGCCTAAAGGTCACTGCTGCTCCTCCTTCAGGCTCAAGCAGGTGGGACTGTGACTTTGAGCTGCCTTGAATTCTAAGTGAAGCAAACACCCAAGATCATCTGAATTTGAGGTAAACAAGCGAATCCTTTACAAATATGACATTAAAAGTAGAGACAGCCCCCTTCCATTAATGGAAGCTGACATCACCGCAAGGAGGGCTGGGTTATCAAATTATCTTTCCTAGCTTCAGCTTCCATGACTTTCCCCATCAATCTCTACGCTTCTCACAGAGGTACCACTGTGTTCTGCATTCCTGAGTAGATGGGAGTGGATGGAAATGGACAGTCTGACCTGTCTGACTGTTATCCCTCCTCCCTGCTGTTTTGGGGAGTCCCTGTGCGTGCTGACCATTACTCCCACAGTCCCAGCTGGACATGAGGAGTGAGGTGGAAGATGTTATCAGGTGTGATAGGCTGAGAATAACAATTTCCCTTGCAGCAGCTGGTGTGAGAAAAAGCCACCCCTGTGCTTTCAAAACCTCCCAGGAGGAAGAGAAGGACTTGTCCTAACTTGGGTAAACCTCCCCAAAGCGCCTGTGCTGCCCTTGGCATTCAGAATGGGAGAAGCCATTCCATGCCCTGCAGACACAGGAGGAGAAATGATTGTCAGCTGCAACCCAAACAGTGGGGTTGTGAAACCCAAAATGCGGGAGAAATCCCCGCCCTGAAACAAGAGATATGCATGCCTGTCTTGGAATTCCACAGGGTGGGGTGGGTGTGCTGATTGCTGCTCGGGGCAGGGAGGACAGAGGATTTGGGAAGGTTGGGCTCCCCACCTTGAACACCTGAAAGGTCTGCAGAGAGGGATTTTAGTGCACATTCCCTGCTGATAACCCTGAAGAGAATGAGCAGTATAGGCAGCGATCTGGCAACTTCCATGAGACATAAAGTGACGTGTTCCTCTTCCCACGGGCAGGGCTCCAGAGCTCCAGCTGACCCCTCTCTTCCTTCCTGCCTCCTTCCCAAAAGCATTGGCTCGGGATTTTCACTGTGGCTAACGCCAGCCAAACCTGTCCTTGCAGGATCCTGGCTGTGGAATTGTGCCCTCAGCAAGCACATTTCAGGCTCTTATTCCCAAAGAGCCACCGGGAGGGGGAAGAAGAGGATGGGGAGTTGCAAAGTCACTGCTTAGAGCCCCAAATGCTGAAATGGATTGTTTGAAAGGTAAGTCTAAAGGCCCCACAAGTTTAAGGAGAGCTGTTGAGCTTTGGAGGAACTGGGTGTGCTACAGCTCCACAGCCTGGGAAGGGACTGAAGAAGGGGTTACAGGTCAATAAAAGCACAAATCTCTGGAGAAGATGAACAGCTGAGAATTGTCCCCTATTCCCCATAATATCAGAACCAGGAGAAGTCAAATGAAATAGTTAAAATTATAAAGAAACCAACAGAAGGAAGTCATGTTTCACACTGGCTGCGTGCAGATACCCAGTGAGATGAGCCTGGATGTTAATTACACCGGTCTTTTGGGATTTTCTTTTTCCTCCCTCAAGGGGTGAACAGTCCAGGGAGCGTTAGGGAGAGCTGTGAGTCCCTGAGGTGGCCTGTGGAGAGGAACAGGAGGGGCAGCATTGCAGGGGAGATGCCCCGGAGATTAAAGGCTGTGGGCCTGACTCAGGCAGTGTGACTGTGTGACTCACCTGTGTTCCCAGGGAAGGTGTGCAAAGCTCCTGCGTGGGAGTCCATCCCCAGATCCCATCTCCAGGTCTGCTGGAGGCTCTCCCTCACCCCCACTCCCCCACAGGTGAGTGGCACACTCAGATGGGACTCACCCACTGCTCAGTGAGCCTGGCACGGTGCAAACTGGAGCAACTTTAACTCCAGAAAGGTTTCAGGTTTCTTTTATCCCCCCCTTTCTCTGTTCTGCAGTTCTCCCCAGGCTTGTCTGCCCGGGATTCTCAGCACCACACTCCTCAGAGCAATCCCAGACAGAACATGCAGTCCAAATGCAGAACAAATCTCATGGTATTTGGACTGCTCACGAGCTAAGCGAGGTAAAACATTCCCAGCTTTATTACTGAGCAGGAAGAAAAGCCTCTGCACTGTGGCAGCTCCTGCCAGCCTGGCACAGCTCCCTGGGGACCCTCCCCTCCCTCAGCCACCCCTGCCCGGAGCGCTGTCAGGCCAGGCGAGACTCTGACCTCCCAGGAGTTCCCGGATTGTCCAAAAAACAGGCACTGACTACAACAAAGGCCTTTCAGAACAATTAGCAGCCCCTTTTCAAAGCCCCTGTGGCACCACACCTCACAGATCAGGTCCTGCAATTCTATTATCGCTCTTTAAATAGCCCAAAAATGTTGGGTTTTCCCTTTCCTGTAAACTGCTCTTTTCTGACAGGAACACAGAAACTATCCCAACTTCTCCAGGGCTCATTTTAGTTTTCTTGCTCATGCCTGCAGTATGATATTGTCACTGGGATCTGAGCAACAATGAACAATTTATGTTTCCTGGCAGCTTGATTCAGCTTGGGTTATACCTGTGATGAGTTTGCTATGACACTGTCTATGATACATTACAAAACGTGTGTTTTTAAATAGTTAATCTTTCACCAGTTTTCTGTGTTCAGAACCATGCTCAGCCCCCAGCCATCTCCAGACTGCTTTCAGGAAGGTGTGTGCTGAGAACACAGAGGCAGTGCTGTCAGTCCAACAGCAGCCTGATAAAATATTAACACTTCTTATGACATTTTTCCAGAAGGAAAGAGAAAAATCACCACTGTTGAGAAGCTCTGCAGTGAGAAAAGCTTTTTCTTTCAGCAAAAGATTGTTAAGTAACAGCATTAAATATTGAAGGATGCTGAGGTGTGTCAGGACACAGCCTCCTTTCAGCCCTGTGAGAGGCAGATTTATTTGCTGCTCTGTGCAAATCATGAAATCCTGTTTTGAACCGGGGACAGAAAAGCCAATCAGATAAAATCTGTACCTTGCCATTATTACTTTTATGATTTGTTAAGCTCTGTGGAATGAGCGATACAGTGTGAAAAGACCATTTTAAATATCCCTTTGCAGTCACTGAAGTGCAGTGATCATTTAAAAGACAGGAATTATGAAACTCCACGTGCAGCTGCTGCCACATCAAACCAAAGGGAGCCTTGTCTGGGTGATTTTTAACTCCTGAGTGCCTGGGGACCTTTGCACTCTCATTTCACCAGAGCTGTTGGGAATAAATAAATAATAAATAGTGCAGCAAAAAGCAAGTCATTCTGGGCAGGCTCTGGCAGCACTTTGCTCTCCTAATGCTGTTGGGTGAGCCAGAGGCATCCAGCTCATTTCCTAAAGAGCATTTTCTGCTTAGGTCGGGGCTCTATTAATCTGTTCAAGCCAATTCTCTACAATCCAAACCATCTGTATTTGGGGAGATCACGGTTTATTTGGATTGTCTTTGTGTCTGCTGTCAGTGGGTGATTAAAAGTACGAGGGATTTACAGTGTAAAGTCTCTCTATTGGCATGTTACAGTGACCTTCTAAGTAGCATCTCCCAATATTTGGGGAACAGCTGGTACAGTTAAGTCCAGCAGGAAAACAAAGAACAGCCACAAATACTGGCAAGGGCTGAGCTTTTGCAATGCAGAATGGCACTGCAGTGAACCTGATCAGGTTGAGAATAGATGTGTTGTTCTAACTGCTTTTAATGTGCAAGTTGATGCAGGATACTTGGGGAAATATTTCCAGATTCATGTAAAAAAAACACGTTTAAATCCCTTTGGGCTCCGAGTGTGGGGCTGAACTGTGGCCAGGCAGCCCTGGCTCCCTTCCTTCTGAGGGGCTGCAAAGGAAAACCTGCTCACAGAACGTGTCATGAGCCTCCCATAAATGTTTCCTCATTAATAAGAAACCTGAAAGGTTAAAGAAACAAACAAACAAACAAAGAACAAACCACACCAGATGTTTATTTCCGTTGTCATTGTTGTAATAATTGTAGTTGGCAGACACCTGTCCTGGCACATACACACCTTCCAGGGAGTTCTGCATCCCCATGGCTCCCACTGCTCCCCATCCTGTACAGGTGGATGGAGCTGAAGCTTCCATGGAGAACTGCCAGCCATAATATAATATTGAACCTATTTTTTCTCGGAAAAATTGTAAATAATTCATGGGGCTTTGTTCTATAAAGAGGCCCGTTATAAATCATCTGAGCTGCACCTGGAGATTTCTGCTATCAGCAGTCTCACAGGAATTACATCTCTCCAGGGCCATCCATTATTGTAAACACAGTTCCAGGGAGGAATTATGCATGTAACATTCACAGGCAAACAAACAAGGATCTGCAGCCCGGATTTGGTACTGAAGCTTTGCAATCCAGTCTGGTTGTTGGTGACAGAGAGCACTAATTTTCTGCTCTGGCATCAGAGATCTGCTCTGCTCAGGTACAGGTGTATTTTTCCCTGGGGAGCACCTGTTGATGGGAGTGCTGGCTGACTTACACCACCAGCAGGGCAGGTGCTGGGAGCTGGAAGGAAACAGCCGTGGCTGTGGTTCCAGAGGCACAGGAGAGGGCCTGGCAGCGCACCGTGAGCATGAGCTGCAGGAAGGATCTGCATTCCCACATCTCCCTGGATCACTTTGCAGTGCTGGGATTACAGTCCGGTTATTGTCGAATTACACTGACCTGATTCTTTTTCGTTCTGTCCCTCAGAAACAGAAACATTCCTGAGAGTCCCTGCCAGGTTCCTGGTGCTTCCAGCTCGGGGTGTCAGCTGTCAGCACAGGAGGATACAGGAGGCCAAGAACTGAGATGTATTCATGGAACTGCCTGGAAGGACTCCTGAAATCCTGGCTTTCCCTGGCACCCAGGGATGGGAGCAGGTGGAGCTGCTTCTGTTCAGGTAACCAAGTAGGGGAGTGAAAGGCATGGGGGAAAAGCTACATCCATGGTTGGGAATGATCTACTGAGCTTGGGACAAAGAGGAATAAAACTGAGTTTATCTTGACATGGGACTTGTGGAATGAGCCTTGTGCCAGGTGCTCCTCTGGACCAGACCATCCGAGGAGATGCCTTGGCAGGGAAAACAGGAGCAGTTTGACTGGGCCAGGGAAGCCCCTGCCCAGACCTGGTGGCACAAACTGCACCACGTGTCGTTTACAACCGGGAGGGACTCTGGGAGTACAAAGGCTGATGATGCCTCCCCAAGCTGGACTTTAACAGCTCTGAGGCACTGCTGTCTGGGCAGAGATCACATCCTTCCAGCCCCAGAAGGGTTCTGGAAAGGCTGGAGAAATGCTTTCTGGCCCCTGGACTGCTGTGGAACCTCTCCAGAACAAGGGATCTGCTCTTGCCCTTCTGCCCTGCCTCCCTGGAGCAGGAGCAGGTACAAGGTGCCTGAGCACACAGGGGTGGGCTGCTGAAGTCAGAGCCAGTGGCACCTGCCCAGAGTGTTCTGGACACCCTTGGGCTGGGCTGTGCTGACACACCTGGTCCGTGCCAGGGGCCCCACGTGGCTTTGGTGGCACACACAGTGCACTTAAAGGTAAAGGCAGGAGAGCATGAAGGGGTCTGGGCAGCGCTGCCATCGAACTCCTCCTTACGCTGTGCTTCAGCACCACGGTCCTGCCAGGAGAGACCGTAAATGGGAGATTAGTGCAGGGAGGGGCACGGCCGGGGGGCCGGGCCGGCTCGGGGGCAGAAATCAAAGCAGTGCCTAATTTAGAACTGAAGCATGACTTGACTTCGCCCAGAAGTGCCCTCGCTCCAGGTGCCCATAGCATTGTTTCCCTAAAAACTGTGATGGCGAGGGATGAAACGCCATAGCGAGGGACCACCTCCGGGGGACCACCTCCGAGTGCCCCGGAGCTCCATGGGCAGCGGCGGCTTCGCTCCTGCCCATCCCTGCCCCGCTGCCGTCGGCTCGCAGCGGGGCACAGCCCGGGACGCATTTCGGGCACAGGACACATCCCGGGGGACACTCGGGACACATTTCAGGGCACACTCGGGACGCATCCCGGGGCACATGCCGGGACACATCCCAGGACGCATCCCGGGACGCATCCCGGGGCATGATCGGGATGCAGCCCGGGGTACACTAGGGACACATCCTGGGGCACGCTCGGGACACATTTCGGGGTACACTCAGGACACATCCCGAGGCACACTCAGGACGCATTCCGGGACGCATCCCGGGGCGCATCCCGGGACGCATCCCGGTCCCGCATCCCGGGGCACACTCAGGACGCATCCCGGGGCGCATCCCGGTCCCGCAGCCCCGCCCCGGCGGCGCCGCTCCCGCCCGCTGGGGGGCGCCCTCCCCGCGTGCCCGCTGCCCGCGCTGCCCCCGCGTGCCAACTCAGCGCACGCGCCCCCCGCGCGCCCCTCCCGTTCCCGCCGCCGCCTCGCGCCCCCCGCGCGCTCCCCCTCGAGCCCCGCCTCGCGCCCCCGCGCGCTCCATCGCGCGCTCCCCCAACGGCCGCCCCGCGCGCGCCCCGCGCGCCCTCAAAGCCCGCTCCGCTCGCCCTCCGCGCGCCCCCTCTCGCGCCCCCCTAACGGTCGCCCCGCGCGCCCCCTCAGGCCCCGCCCGCGCGCCCCCTCAGGCCCGTCCCCGGGGCGGAGCGCGGAGCGGGGCGGGGATGCCCAGCGCTTTGTGCCGCTCCCCGCCGCCCCTCCCGCTTCTGCTGGGCCGGCCCGCTGCTCTCCACGCCCCGCCGGCGCTCCCCGTCCCTGGGGCCGCGCTCAGCCCCGGCCGGCGGCGGCAGAGCGGGCGGCTCCGCCCCCGGCCCCGGCCCCTTCCCGCCGGGCTCGGCTCCCGGCGCCTTCCGCCGCCCGCGGGCCAGCGGCAGCAGCGGGGCGGCGGCGGCAGCGGCAGCAGGAGGAGGAGGAGGCGGCCTCGGCGGGTCGGGGAGCGGCTCCATGGCGACCGCGGCGACGGAACCGGTGTACGGGCTCTCGGAGGACGAGGTGAGTCGGGGCAGCGGCCGCGTGCGGGGTGTGGGGTGTAGGGTGCGGGGTGTAGGGTGCGGCGGGGCCCCGTCGGCGGGAGCGAAGGTCGAGGGTCGGTCCGGGAGGGCGAGCGCCACCCGCCCCGCGGGGCTCCGGGCCCGGCCCGGGCAGCGCCGCCCGCAGCCCCGGCAGGTGCGGCCGCCGCAGCGTGCGGGGCCCCGGCCGGGCCGGCGGCGAACAAAGAGCCCCTCTCCGCCCCCTCCCGCAGCGCCGCCGCTGTCCCCGGGGAGCGGCCGCGGGGCCGGAGCGCCGGGAGCTGTGTCAGACACAGCCTGGTCCCGGTGCAGATGGAGCCGATAAGTGGGGTAGGACCCGCGATAACTAATCGCCGTGTGCCGGCTTTATCAGCCTATGTCTTTTGCGGAACGAGACTGGCACAGGCGTGAGCAGAACAGTCCGGTTTATTTTAGGTGAATGTTAAAAATGCTGTTTAATGCCCTTTTTGTTTCGTTGCCTTGGTCGGTGCCCCTTTCCCTAGCAGCCAGTGTGATGGAGCATCAGCAGTGGGCAGGCTGCGTTGCTGGGCTGTGGTTTCAGGATATATCAGCTGGTAGCAGCGCACATATTGCTTGTACTCATACAGGAGCGAATAAAAATTGTTACAGCATTGCATCCGGTTTTATGGGGCCGAACGCGATGGGTAATCCGTTAGTTTGTTTGCGGTGTAGAAGAAACTGACATTTAAAAAAAGAAGTCTTTGGTTTGTGAAGCTGAAAGACAGTGTTTATTACCTGTATTTCTGTGGCACCAAGTCTAATGATTGTAACGTTTAATTATCATTGGAAAGGAGGTTCTTGAGCTGTAATGGGTGTTTTGCTGGGGGGGATTCGTTCTGTTGTTGATTGATACAGCTGAGAGCAGAGTGATAATGCTCTGCAGGTGTGTGAGGTAGGGGAGCAGGGAGGGCAATGCTGGGGCCTTGGGTGATGTAGATAACGAGTATTGATTGCACCTGGGGAGAACCTTCTTTCCCAGGGCTGTTTCGTTAAGCTCACCTGTGAGGATGCGGGTGACTGATGGTAATCCCTGAGCAGCTCTGGGCCAGCTCCCATGTGTCACCCGGGCCCACTGCTGAGCCATCTGTGGGCATCCTGCGTGCTCCCGGGGGACTGGAGGGTCTGTGGGCATCCTGCGTGCTCCCGGGGGGCTGGAGGGTCTGTGGGCATCCTGCGTGCTCCCGGGGGGCTGGAGCGTCTGTGGGCATCCTGCCTGCTTCTGGGGCATCCTGGTTGTTGGGGGCCCTGCAGAGGCTGGAGGAACAGCCAAGGCCAATGGGGATTGTTGTCCCAATGTGGGCACCCCATACGTTTAATTGGAGGTGCTTTGGTGCTTCTATCGGCAAGTGTGGTCTGTGAGGAGAAGGGAAACCTGGAGCCAGCCTGCCAGGTCTCATGGAGGTGGCTGGGAACATCATGCTGGAGCCTGGCTGCTGCCTTTTCTGTTGTGCTGCGCTCGCCGTGTCTTTTGTCCCTGCCTCCCGCCTCGACATATGCTGGTACTCGCACAGAATGCTAAAGAGAAACGGATCCAGGGAGAAACGCGCTGGCTGTGCCGCTCTCACCTTGGCTCCGAGGGGAGGGATCTCGGGAGAGCAGGGGCTGTTCCTGCCATGGTGCTCAGCCCCAGCTGGTGCTGGGGAACAGCGGGCAGGGAGATGCGTCTGTCACTCACCTCCCGAGGTAAAACCAAGCTGTTGGTAAAAGGGAAAGCAAGGCTCTGGTCTCTCAGCTGCAGCGATGACCACAGCCACAGTGCCTGAGGGGTGGGTCTGACGGTGCTGGACACTTCTCAGGACAGAGCAGTGACCATCTAAAACTGCAGCAGCAGTCCACAGATGGAAATAGAGTGGAAGAGAGAGGGCAAAGGGACCAGGGTGAGGAGGGGCAGGGAGAAGGGTGCTGGCAATACTCACAGCCTGTAGTTTCATTATGCCAAGAACCTGAACCGCTGTCGAGTGAGTCTGTGGTAATGGGCAGAGGAGAGCTGAGAACAGGAGGAGGAGGTTCTCCCTCGGGAGGGCGGCTGTAAATAAGCTCCGGTAGAGGTAAAGGTCCAGAGGGTTGAGGAAGGCAGGTGTGCTGACAGTTCACTGCGTGCTGGTTTGTGTGGGTAATGACTTCCCATTAGCACTGGTTTGGACTTGGTGTGGCATTTTCTTTTGAAAAGCAGAGCTCTTCTAGCTGGGAGAGGCTGAATTGTGTGTGGACATATTCAGGCTATTAATTTCCTTCGTTCCTGCTTGGGTTTGAAATGTAGTTTGCAGTTCTGTTGTAGATGTTTTCTGGAGGGTTTTGAGTTGGCCTTGTGCAGGGCTTCCACTCCTGGCACATTTGCTGGTTGGGAAATGCAGTGATTGCCATGTAAGCCGGACTGGCTGAAGGGCTTTGCAGAGAACCAGCAGTGTCTTCTGCAGACCAGAGGAGAGGTTCCCTGCTGCTTGCACAATCAGTGCACGTGGGCTCCTGCTCCACGGCTGGGGCTGCGCGTGTGCCGGCGCATCTGCAGAGTTTGGTCTGCACTAGTCCCTGTGGGGAGCTGTGGTTCCTGGGGGTGCCCTCTGTGTGGGCATCTGTTCTGTGTTGCCCAAGGGCTCCGATGAGCGTTAGGAGCAGTTTGGGGATCACTGAGTCACAGGGGACGATCCAGCCATTCATTGCACTTTGCCACGGCAGCCCACGTGTGCTCATAGGTCAGCCTCTTTGGAAACCTGAACTGTAAAAAGGGTTAGATTAGTCTGTTAGTTAAAATCAGCTGTAAATCAGATTCGTGTCCTGCCAGTTTTTCACTGTGGGGGTGACATCAGCACTAGGCCAGGCTGCCCAGGGGACTGTTGGAGCTCCATCTGTGGGGCTGTTTGGAACTGTCTGGATGAGGGCCTGGCAACCGGCTCTGGCTCGAGTAGGGCATGAGCCAGGTGACCTCCAGAGGCCCCTGCCAACCTCAGCCCCTCTGTGATTCTGTGAATTAATGTTTACACATAGCTTAGGTGCTCTCATGCAGTCTTTAAATATCACTATATTTAAAAAATTACAGCCCTTCACAGTTGAAAATATTTGTGAATGAAGTGCATGTCTTGTTAGTTTCAGTTTGGATTTCTCAAGAGTTTTTGGCAACAATCTAAATGTTGCCCAAACAAATCCATAAACATTCCCTTTCCCTTTCTCAGTGTCCTTGGGGGGAAGCAAAACATGCAGGCTCCTTGGATCTCACTTGGTTGAATTAATAATGGATCTTCACAAAAAGATCCTTGAAGAAAGAGTGTCTTTTTATATTTTAAAATATTAGGGAAAAAAAGAGGTTCATACATGAAACTGCTCTCTGCAGTTCCAGCATTCTTCTCTTTTCAAGTTCTATTCAACTTCCGTGACTTGTGATTGAATCAACTGGAATTAGAAGCTTCCTACTGAGATGACATTTTGTCATGCCTTAGAAATTGTCAAAAAGGACCTTATGTTCCTGAAAATATCTCAATGCGTGAGATACAATCCCATATGCCTCAAGATAAATAGTTCTGCATGTAGTCACTGCAGCTTAACCTTTCTTGTGTGCTGTGCTGGGCAAAGCCTTGTTCCTCAGGAATGAATCCTGGAGGATTTCAGGAGCCTCTGTGGAGCTTGGCTTTAATGAGATGCGCTTTGGGGAAAGAGAAGCAAAACCAGTTCTGGGTAGGATGGAAATGGTTCCTGTAGACCGGAATGAAATTAATCCCTGTAAAGCACAGGCTTACCTGTACTGCAGCTGACAGCAGGGTAAAGAATAAACCAAGATGTGGCACAGTGGTGCCGTGCTGAAGTGCAGCTTGGGCTGTGATGGGTGAACTGTCTGTGCAAAGTGCTGCAGACTGAGGCGTAGAGGAGGTTGGTTTAGTGCCTCGTGTTTATGTGTTCCTGATGCATTTGTTGCTCGGGAATCATCTCCCTTGAGGGTGTCTCCTTTGCTGTAGTCGAGTGTCATGTTAACAGATCTGTGAGATGGGGCTGGGAAGGCCTCAGGAGGAGGAGGTTATTGCTCATGATCAACGGGATTTATTGGGAGGAAAAGGCTGTGATTTTCCCTCCTCCCCTGGAGTTGGTGACAAAGCAGTGACATGCAGGAGCTCAGCCTTGGATTCTTGTCCTTTACATTTGAAGCAACCCATAAGCTTTGGAAGTAAGCGGGATGCTGTTGTTGGGAAGTGTCAGTGTTGCAGATGGTTACAGTAGGATTTCAGGTGCCGTTCGGTGGCCTGGGTGCCGAGGTGTCTCTTGCTGCTTGCCCGGCTCCCACACTGCACTGACACGACCAGAGGGGTTTCCTGAGCCCAGGCTGTCCCCACAGGGCCCCTGCCAGGACTGGTGCTGGGGAAGGGGCTCCAGAGCCGTGTCCCCTCGTTGCACTGGTTGTGCAGTGCTGCAGTGCCAGGCGCTGGGTGAAGGAGCAGGGTCCCGATGTGCTGGGGCAGCAGCTCGGGGCAGCCATGGCTCCTCAGCTGCCAGGTGGGAGGGGGCAGTGTGGGGGGCCAGCCTGCCCTGGGGTGCACCAGCTGCTACCTGAACCCGGAGCCTTTTATGTGGGAAACCGCCTCGAGTTCCTGGAGAAGATGCACCTTTTGTGGCCAGCACTGAACACAGACCCTTTAAACGGGAGCTCTGCTGTTTCTGCTCTGAATACTCTGGTTACATAAAGCCTGACTCTGCCATCCCAGTGTGAGGGGCCTCCCTTGGTCACAGTGCTGACAGTATCTTAGCAATAAGCAATGCAGAATAGTGACTTTTTATTGACTTTTTAAATGGAAAAAAAAGTCCCTGAATTGTTTTTATAGACTCTAAGTGCACTGGCTTCGGGGATAGTGTGTAAACTTTAAATGATGATTAAAAAGTCCAGGTAAGGAAGCGTTTCATAAATGATAGGGCTTGCCTATCTCCTTGTGTGGCAGAATAACAAAATAGGCTGTGGTTCTCAGGAGGTCAATAGATTTTTATAAAAGCCTGCATTTTAAACCTTCTTTTTATGAGTTATCAGCATGTTTTGGTCACTAGTACTGACATTAAGTGAATTGTAGTTTTAATGTAAAATTAATGTAAAGACACTTAAGATGGTTTGTATTAAAATGTGTGTCTGAGGGAGTGAAGAAGGGTTAGTTTTACACACACCCCCACTCAGAGATGCCTCTGTGTCCCCCGGCTGTTGTCCTGTGCTGTGAGGGTGGTGTGCAGGTAGTGCAGCCTGTGCTTCCAGTGCTGCCTTTGGGAAGGGGGGACAAGCATTCCTTGGGTTCCGTGAGAAGGGCTGGCCGTTGGAGGGCACTGTGTAATGGTAAATGGGAACTCAAGGTTCTGCTCTGCTCCTGCACAGAGGCCATTTTCGTGGGAAGCAAACATGGACTGTGAGCCCCACGTGTGTTGATGGGCAGGGTCCTGACCCTGGGGGCACCGCTTGCTCTGGGAGCTGCGGTAAACAGATCTCTGCTGGGGGTTTGTGGGGTTTGTTTTGAAAATAGAACCAGGCAATAGAAGCCCAATGAGCCTCCCTGCCAGAAGGGATTGGTGTCAGACCTCAGAGTGTTGTGGGAAGGAAGAGCATCCCCCTGCAGCTTCTAGGTTGGCACTGTGTCTCCAGCCAGTGAAAGGTTCCGTGGGATGCAGTGTTTACTCTTGCTAAGCCAAACACAGGTCCTGCTGCAAGGTGGGCTGTCTGCAGGTGCTGCAGGAGCCACAGGCCACGTCGGAGGTGGCGCTGTGGATGCAGCCTGTGGGCAGCTCGCAGATTTCAGCTGGATCAGGCCAAATTGGCAACCTCTCAGTCCCAGAGAATTGGATGGGGCCAAGACCTCTTGCTTAATTAAACTCTGTGGCATATAAACTGGGACTTTTCTGAGCGAGCTGGAAACCTCTGGGCCTTGTAATAGCAGTGGGGGCTGGATTATCTAACAGCTTCAGTCAGTTGAAAGTTGTAGATGTGATAGCAGTGTGCAGGAGTAGCTTGATTTAATTATAGTTAAATTTTGGTGTTGGTGAACAGAGAAATCTCCTTAACTTCCATAAATTTCTCCTCCTTTGTTTTCGTTGCTGCTTCCTCTTAAATTGTTCCATTGTGTTGAATTATGGTTTTGCTGTAGCAGGGTTTTACTGTAGCTGCTGGGCAGCTCTGTCCCTTGTGGGAAGAAGTGCAGTGCAATCTTGTGCACACTCTTATTTTGGGTAGGCTGGGTAGGAATGGGGTGCGGGCTGGGTGACTCCTACCTCTAGCGCTGCGAGGAAGGAATGTGGTTTTACTGCTGGCTGGGGACTGGAGCTGCTGCCAGGTCAGTGCCAACACCTGCCAGGGTTTACCTGCAACTGTGGCTTTCAGAAGTATTTAACCTGCTGGCACGCCTACATTGTCCGGCATGGAGTTCTTAAACTGCCCAAATCCCAGGACTGGAGCACTCCCTTCCTCTGTTCCCTGCCTTTTCCTCTCCCAGAAGGAAGCAAAAATAAATCCTTAGGAAAGGGATTGTTTTCTGCAGAATAAAGGCAGCCATTAACTAGTAATTAATTTTAAAATAAGAGATGTGGTTAAACTGCAAAGGCCTGGAAGCTATAATTGCAATTAAAATAGTTAAAAACAAGCCAACCTACCAAAAAAAAAAAAACCAAAACCCCAACAAAACAAATCTGGAAACCTGATTTTTGGGCTGTATTATGGAATATCTGTCTGCCAGGTGACGTATCAGCTGGGCAACAGACTTGGTGTATTTGTAATTGTTCCTTTTTTCCTCCCTCCATTTGACTGTAGCTCTGTGCACTGGCAGGCTGTAGGTGTTTGTCAGAATCGTGATTTCTAGGATTTAGGAAGCTTGCCTGTAATGAAATGAAATATCTGCAGTTCTGGGAACACTGGCAGATATGAGGAATGAGTTGGGCTTTGCCATTAAGCCACAGCACCTTATTTTTGTACCTGAGTGCACAGATGAGTGTGACTGTGTTGGTGTCCTGCCAGCTCAAGGCAGACTTCCCTGTTTTCGTGTAGTTTATCTGCTGGAGATGAGCAGAACAGTTTGGAACAGCGCATAGCCGTGCCATCCTCTCCTTTGGCAGCTCCTAGGGTGGAATAATCCTGGCTGGAGGGTGGAAGTGTGTTCCTGTTATCTGCCCTGGGTTTCACTGAAAGCAGTTCAAAGTCTGACTCTCCTTAAGTGTCTTTACGTAGATGATCACAGTGCGTTCATGGTGGGATTTTGGAGGGACGGGAGCAAAGAGGAATGCACAGGAGAAGGTGTCCTGGGATAACTCCCTCACGGACCATCTGTTTGGGAATGGTGTGGTGGGAAAGATCCGCTCCTGGCCTCCCCTGGTGGGACTGGCCGTGGGTCCGGAGCACGCTGCTCCAGAAGCCGTGCCCGCTGTCCGCGTGTGGTGCAGGTCATGGCTGTGCTTCAGTTCTTCAGAGGATGAAGTGTTTTATCTTCCAAGAGAGAAGTGATCTGGGAGGTAAACAAACAGCAAGGAAGAGGTTTTTTGGGGTATGCTGAAGGGAGTAGAGCAGATGGATTTTTTTTCCTCTTGGTGGTGTACTCTGCTTGCCATCCTTCTCCTCTGTTTATCCAACTCCTCCCATGAGAGACAGCGTGTCAGGTCTCCTTCACACCATGGACTAACTTACATAAACTGTCATCAATTTTGATGACATAAATCAACAAAAGTATTTAACTTTTTAGTCAATGAGAAATTACAAAAGACGTTGCTTCACCTTTCCATTGTAGTTTGAAACCTAAACATTGTAAAGCAGACTGCACTAAGTGGGTACAGGGTGGGTGTGGATTACCTGCGAGGTCATTTGTCACCATGTGCCTGGCGTGCTCCTAATGCAGGATCTGGAAGCTGTTGAAACCTTGGACCCTTCACAACTGTTAATGAGTGGCCTCAAAGTCTGCAGAGGTAAGATGGTAAAGTTTGTAGCTAATGTGTTCTCTAGTCTTGTGGACACCTTCTGATATTATGTGCCTACCTGTGTCACTTTTTCCCTTAGAATGTTGTCCAAAATTTGGGTTGGAACTGGTGCATATCTTAAAGCATTTCAGTCACAACTTCAGTCTCTGTTTTGATTGACATTGTTATAAAAGAAAAGTCTCTGACACTACTTGAATTGATTTAGCAAAACCCTGTGTGGTTCCCTCAGCCTGCTGACACCATGAAAATTTACCTTTAATCCCTTGTGCTGCTGTCATGGAGCTTGATTTTATTTGAAATCTGGTCAGTTCAGTTCTGAACTGCTTGTAACCGCATTTGTGTTTCGTCATCTCCCACTGGAGTGAAATGATCAGCTGTAATTCAGTGCAGGTACCTGTGCCATGTGCAGGCTGCAGCACACAGGGATGGACCCTCAGCCCGCTGTCACTGCAGGCTGCAGCACACATGCCATAGTGTTTGATAAGGCAGGAATGCACTACAGAAGCTCTGTGTGTCATTGCTGGCGTTGCTGTGGAAACCGGCTGGTTTCGGTGTTCTGGGGCTCGGCACCCTGATGTTTATCGCAAGGTGAGGCAGCGCTGCAGCTGATCCCACCTGCATTTGCACACCGGGACTGGTGGACCTGGGGCTGTCACCCAGTGCTGCCAGGTGTCTGACCCAGGGGCAGAGCCGGCTCCTGGCCTCGCAGAGTGTCCTTCTGCAGCCACAGCCGTGGCCTTTGCTGTGGACAGGTGGTGTGGGGAAGAGCCCACGGGGAGCAATGTGCATTGTGTGTGTTTATGTTCCCGGTGAATGTGATCTCTCTGAAAATCCAGGACCTCTGTGTGGGAAGAGCTGTCCGCAGCTCTTATCTGGGCTTCCTGAATTCCTCTTGCTCTGCGCTTCACCTGGCCGTGGGTTTGCCTAGCAACAGCTTTTCCCTCTGAGACACTCTGTTCCTGCCAGTGCGTGTGGTGGTCTCAGTTCTGCTGCCTCTTGTGTTCCTCTCACCTGCATCACTGAGCTCAGGGTTAAAGTGGAGTGCTGAGCAGAGGCTGAAGGGCCAGCAGGGCAGTCTTTCCTCTGAGGGGCTTGTGCCCAGGGATGGGGACAGTCCTTGACCTTTGGATTTCATCTTTGGTTGCAATCTGTGCTGGCTCTTTCTTCTTAGATAAAGGCAGTACTCGTGGCACTTTACAGGAGAGGTTTAAGCCCTTTTCCACTGCCAAAGTGGCCATTAATGTCGTGTCAGTCCGTGGTCTGATGCAGCTCAGACTGGAACATCCTTGCTGTTTCACTGGCACTGAAGAGATCTTTTTTTTTTGAACCATCAAGAGGCTTCCAGTCAGATGGAAAGACAGGGTTGTTGGTAATTGAGGCAGAGAACAACCTGCGCTGTGTGATCACCTCAGAGAAGCTTTTTCATGGAGAGATTCCCCCCCTGCCTGGTATTCCATAAATGCTTTCAGTACCTGAAAGGTGCATTAGAGGCAGGAGGTACATGACAGCATGGGACGGGGGGTACAGTGATTTAGTATTTTTTACAATTTTCTGATCTCACTTGTAGGTTTTAGGGAAGGCTGGATGAGGAGAGAAAATGGCTGGATCACAGTTTGAGAGCTGAGTGTGGTGGGAGGAGATAGCACTTTGCTGCTGATGGATGCAGAAATATTAAATATTCCCATCAGAAGATGGTACCAAATTGCATAGTGGGCTATGTGTGCCAGTGAAAGTATTTCCTGGGCCAGCCAGCACTCTTATTATTAAATAAAAATTACCCTTTTGCACTTAAGCAATGACTTGGGAAGGGCTAATTGTGAGATTCTTATGTTTATTCCAGCTGTCTTACAGTTTAGTGGGAGCTCTGGCCGTGCTGCTGCTGGGATGGACTGGGCTAGCTGGGAGGTGACTGAGCTGAAACGCTGCTGCTCCTCTGCCTCTGAGGAGACCAAAGCGAAACAAGACAAAATTGTTGCAAAAGGTTAAAGGAGCAGTAATTTCTGCTCATTTCTTTCTCATTGCTACCCTACATCTTTGGCAACAAGGTGTGCTGGGACCTCTCTTTGGTTTAGATGTGTCCCATCCCTCGGTGGTTTGTGGTTACATTCCCTCCCATGGGATGTGGAGGCTGTGAGTTGTGGACTCCAAGCTGTTCCCAGTGGGAGCCTGTTAGAGGAGACAGTTCTGTGCTGCTGGAGTTAGGAGGGCTCTGCAGCTCCGAGCTGGTTTTCTCCCTTTACTTTGTGCAGCCACAGTCACTATTTAGAAGCAAAATTGGACTTTTTCTGTAGATCATTTTGTTATTTCTGGAAGGGGACATGACGTCGTTTAAACCTGACTCCTGTTCATTTGTGTTACCCCGAGAGCTTTGCAGCGCTGTACTTCAGTCACTGTACTGTGCATTTGTGGTCTTGGAAAAAAATGCCTGTCCTTCCTTCTCGGTGGTGTTGACTGAGCTCTCTGAAAGTAAAAGTCCTTGTGTGCGAGTGCCTCATGCTCTGTCAGGGTCAGGAAGAAGCAGGTTAGGAGCAGTGATTACACAGCTGGCTGCTGCAGAAGCTGCTGCACAGCCTGGCACTTGGCTGAAGAGCTTGGCATGGCTGTGCCCTCTGCTCCCTGCCTTTTCTGCCTCTTGGAGGAACACACATCTGTGCTTCTCCAGGACAAGGTCCTGCTCTGGGGTGCTGAATGACTGACCCTATTGCAGCGCTTCTGCGAGACACGGGTTTTGAATGTGGCTTTTGTTCGGGGCGTTGAGCCCCAGTTTGCGTCCAGAATGCCTGGCAGGACATAAAGTCCGGCCTTTGTTTTGGATAATGAGTGGTGAATATTTTAATGAGTGTTTCTTAGTCTAGTCAGTGTCAAGTACCATTCTGGGAACAAGTGACTGAGCTAACCTCTGAGCTTGGTCCAGCAACAATCCATTTATTGACAAATTCTTAAGGAATTTCCATTAAGCAAGTGATACAACTGAAACACAAAACAAAAACAATGCAAACAACACCCCAGCCACACCAAGACTTCCACCCTCACTCTGTGTGCAGAAATTACTGAGATAAGCAAAACAATGCTCAGTATCACTGTGTTTGTTTTTCTTTCCTTTATATGGGTCTCTTCTTTTAGAGTGTGTAAAGATGAGCATATTCCACTAAAGGAAAAAACAAACCTTTAAATCAAAATAGTAGCTGCTTTTCTTCCTCCTGAAAAGCACCTTGAATGCATGTATGCATAGAAGAGAATTTCTGCAGCTGAATCACTCAGTTTCCTGCATTGGGTATGTTCTTTTGAGGTTGTGTTTGGTTTTTTTACTGCACCTGTTTTTCAAACCACCTTCAATTCTGTCCACATCTTTGGCTGTTAATAACTTATCCCTGTATGTCAGTGAAGAAGGAAACTGTGGGATCCTTCCCCCAGAGTAAAAATCCTTGGGGAGCAGAGCCTGAAGGGAGAAGAGGTACTGCTAGAGGATATGACTTGATATTCTTTTTTAAAAGGACACTTGATCAAGATGGAGAAGAGAGGCCAAAGGAGTGAATGCTGGCATGACTGACAGCACCACTCACTGAAATGTTAATGTGTTTAGAAGAATTTCTTCACCAGGGGAGGCTGGAAACTCATACAGTAACATTAATTATTAACTGCAGCCCAGAACTGGAAGACCTACTTTAATTTCTGGTTGGATAATAGGATGACTCATGCAACAAAACAAACTGTGTCAGAAAATGAAGTCTCTCTGTGAAAACTGACATTCCCGACTTCTGCTTTGAGCTGAAGTTACTGCAGGAGAAGTGTGAAAAGTACAGGCTGAATTTCCTGCAGTGGTCAGGCTGTGATCCATGGGAATTAGGAGTTAATGCCATCTCCAGGCTGAGCCCTCCCAGCTCCCTCAGCCTTTCCTCCTGCTTCTGCCCCCTGTTCCCCTTGTCCACCGAGGCAGCCTCTGACAGGACTAAATCCATTTTTCCCAGTCTCTGCACAGCAGTAAGGAGAGCAGTGGCTCACATCAGACACTCTGGTTGTTGAGAGGTGACACGTGGGTTCTGATATCCTGAAGTAATTGCAGTGTAAGCAGCTCTTCCCTCTTTCCCCGTGGCATGTCCCAGCCCAGCTGGGCGTGCACAGGGCTGTGTCCTTCACCCAGGTACCAACCTTGTGTCTTTCTGAGAGCAAAGCAGCTCTCCTTTCAGAGCTATCTCAGGTTTTAAGAGTCTCACTGGTGTGTTCTTTTGTTTTCCTGCTATCAAGGGTTTTCCAGCAAAGCCTGTTTAAGCAGCTCCTGGTCCGGTCCCTCCTCAGCTCTGCAGGTGGAACTGCCGCCGGTGCAGGTCGGGACTGTGGGTGTGTGCTGTGGAATTGATGCCTAGAGTTATCTGGGTTAGAAATGAGCCTCCAATCACAGTTTATTGCTGGATTACAGTTTTATTGAATGGGTGTTCTGTCATTAAACAGTGCAGCCACTGACTGTTTATGGTCTGGAATCATTAAATATCTAACAAGAATATAGATTGTGGTTACATAAACATGCTTGTGTGATCCGTTGGCACCTAATTGGGCTACTGGAGTGAATACAGCTCAACCTGCCCTGTTTGGCACCAGACACCTTCCAGTAGGCCAGGTCACTCCGAGCCTGTCCCTCTCATTAACCAAAGTAACACTGCTGCTGAATTTGGGGGTTGTGGTGTGTGCTTTGGGTATATCAGAGTTGTGTGGCCTTTCAGGAATGTAGGTGAGTTCATGTTTTATTCTGCTGAACAGCACTGCCCACCTTGTCACTGCCCTCAGACTGATGGGGAACGTGTGCCTGCAGATGGGAAGGGAAATCACACTCGCTCTGGTTAATTTGGGGCCCTGATGGCTGGGGGTCAGGGCAGAGCAGAGGGTGGATAGCATCTGCTCTCTGACCTTCTTTAACATAGCCTGGAGATGCAGCAGGACTTGCTGCTGTTGTGCTGTATCCCAAGACAGTCATTCCAATGAATAATAGCCAGTGGCAGAAGAATCAGCTAAGATTCCTTGTTTTTCCCTGGACATAAACACAGTGATGTATGTGTGGTGATGATGTTGTGAGCATTCACTGGAGTTCCTGGAAATTGCTTTGGACCCGGTGCCATTGTGGGGGATGCCAAAGCTTTTGCCAGGCGGGAGGATGGCAGAGCCCAGGTACGGGTGGGCACTCCCAGCAGCAGGCAGAGCAACAAATGCACATTGTCCTGAGCCCAGCAGGCTGCCTGGCTCTGCTGGAGCTGTGCACATCACTGCCTGCGAGGGAAACCTGAGCTTCGTGTTCTTCCACCTGCCTGCTTCCCAGCCACCATTGTGTCGGAGCTGTTTTTCTGGGAATTCTTTTTATCTGCTTCCAAGTCATCTCAAACTTGGCATTTGTGGTATTAATGTGATTTAAATTTGCAAACACTGCCTTCCCCTTTGTGCCCCAGTCTAATTTGCTGTCTGTCAGCAAACTTTGAGATAGAGGGGATAGAATCCTCCAGAGGTTCACCAACCTCATCCCTTCTGGGAACTTCTTTGAGGTCATGTCTACTGCTTACTCATGAGGGCTTTTGGATAAAGCAGTGGCTTCTTATGGGAACTGGTAGTCTGAAATACAGTGTTAGACCTGGATTTGTGTGCCATTTCACATGGGAAAAATGAAGAGAATTCTATTAAGTGTAAGTCATAATTTTTCACTTTTTAAAAGTTTGAAGGTTATTATTTATTTATATGTTATTATTTATTATTTATGTTATTGTTTATTATATCAAAACCCGCCAGTTCAAGATGATTAGGGTGTTTTCTTTTTAATAATTAAAATATAAGTGTATCAGAGGTTGGTCAGTGAAAGGTAAAATCCTGATTGTTGTGCTAGAGCAGCTGCTTTGAAAGCGAGTCCTTCTGTCAGGTCCTTCCATGAGTCCTTCCTTCAGGCTGCTAACTGGGAATTCAGACCCTTCTTCATTACTGGGCAGAATTGTCAGACATCCACTGGGGACATGGATTTTTGTGGCTTTCTCTTGCCTAATAAGTTTTGAAGTACTGCTGGAAAGTAATGGATTTGTGCAGGCCCTGACCTGAGGATAATGAGGATCTGAAATTGTTCTTTTACCAGTGGCAGGGCCAGTGTCCTGTCATCATCCTACAGGGAGGATCAGCATCCCTTTGGTTTGTGGTACTTTGTGCTTGAAGGGCAATTTTTGCATGTCATAAAGTGAGATATTTGTTTAAATAAAAAACTTGAGGTTTTAATGAATCAGCTGAGTTTCTGTGTCCCCTAAGGGAAGAGAGAAGTTACTGTCAGATTTTTCTTGAGGAATTTTCTGTTGAAACTTGCAGTAAATTTTCAGTTTGGATGCAGATGGCCTTAGTGTTGGTTTCTGGAGCAAGATCAAGGTTGGGTGTGATTTTGGGGGTGGTTTGGTGGGTTTTGTTTGTAACTTTTCAAACTAAATCCATGTAGGAGAGTCACTCTCAGGTCACAGACTGCTGCAAATGCACCAGTAAGTCACAGTCAAATGTTTTTTCAGGTTTTTAATAGCAACATGTATCAGTGCTTTCCCTTTTCTCAGCTCCTGTCAAAGATTAAAAGCTTTTCTTGGCTTCTTCAGAGAAAAGCAGATCAAGCTTTCCTTTGTAAGTAGAGTTTCCTAGACTGTAAATTCATGGCATATGCAGATGATTCAGCCAGTGTACCCTTCTGTCCTTAGGGGTTAGTGGGCACTGTGGTATGGGGGGAAGGTTGGGCTTGATGACCTTGGAGGTCTCACAAACTGTAATGGTTCTGTGATTCCTGCACGAGACAATGGAGAGCTCAGCGAGGGAGGTTGTGCAGAAAACAACGTGTTGCTTAGATGAATTCTTTAATGAGTGAGAGAAATAGGTCTAAAACTTAACTAAGGGGAGTAAAGCCTTGTGCAGTGCAGCAAGTCCAGTAATTTAAGGTTCCTTTGCATTCTCTTAGGTATTTCTGAAGCTCACAGGTGACCTAGTTGAACATGCTTGCTAAAATTGCTCAAGTCTGGCTGGCTGTGTGGAGTTCAGTGGATTTTTATAAAAATAGATCACAATTCCCTGGGAGCACTTTTTTTAAACACACGGTATAAATTCCTTGTAAGCAGATTTTCGTGAGGTCAATACTGTGATTTGAGCCTGTTTCTTAATAATGTGCTTTCAGTGGTGGACTGGGAATTCAGGGTCCTGGCCCCTAATGCTGTTGATGATGCTCAGGTACCTTTGCTCTCCATCTGCTACTCCTAATGTCTGTGTTTTAACTTGTTCTCTCCAGTTTTATGTGCTCCTTTGGGTCTTTCTGATCCAAACTGCACGGCATTCTTTCCTCCAAAAGCTTCTGGGTTTAGTTGTTCTGATTCTGAGAGCTCCCTTAGAGAAAATAATGGGGTTTTTACAAACATGTTGTATCCTGCAGTGAGGGTCGAGAGCCCTGCGGGTAAGCAAAGGTGCAGTTTGGTTTACACTCAGAGCAGGAACATGATCAACACTTGCAGGGCTGAGGATCTGAGCTGGGTTCCCAGGCTGCTTGTGGTGAGGCTGTCTGAAAGGAGATTTTAATTTCCCTGTCTGGGCCAGGTGAGTAGGTGGTTGTAACCAACTGACCTTTAAGTTTGTATTCCTGTGCTGAACTCGCAGAGGAGAGTGGAGATGTGGGTCATAGCCCCGGTGCATGGCTTTGTTTGCATTGCAGAACTGAGATTGTATCAAACACTGTTGGCAAAATTGCCACAGACAATTTCGAGATTAGCAAGATATTGCAAGAGTTATGCAGAATCTTATCACATTCTGTTACTGTGGCCTTCAGAAAGTCACTGTGATGTCCTCAGAGGTTGTGCTCTTCACTTGAGGTCCTCTTGGCTGCTGTCACCTGGGGGTGAGGGCAGCACGCCAAGGGACAGGGCACCCTGCTTGGGTTCTGCCTCTTGGGCTGACACCCCATCCCTGCCAGAACAGGATAATCTGATTGGGGAATACTCTGTGCAGAATGTTGATGTGGAATAGCTTCCTAGAGCACTTTTTTTTCACTTGGCTATGTGTGCTTTGGTTTAATCCACCAGCGATGAAAGTAAGAATCAGCCCGACTCTTAACTTGGTTTCAATTGCTGGGAGATTCAGGAACAGCCTGGTGTGGTTAGGCTTGCTATAGCCAACACTCTGACCCTTCTGTTACGTAGATGACAAACACTCGATTTGGCTTTGGAACTGCAGATCCTGGTTATTTCCCGCAGTAATGGGGAGAGTTAAGAGCAGTGTTTGGGTGACCATGTCCAGCACACCAGGCTCTGTGTGTGAGTTTTCATTCAGCAAACCAGAAGCACCACAGTTAAAACATTGGATTAAAGGTTTGTTGTCTTTTCCATTCCAATGTGTTTTGCCACCAGAACACTGAGTTAAAGATCTGTTGTCTCTTTTAGTATGTTATGTTTTGCAAACTCAATAATAAAACTTAACAGTAAAACCAGAGACGAGGTGCTCAGCGGATGAAACTGGATTCGCAGAGTCTCTGCGTGCAGGTAACATTCCAGCAGGATCTGGTTTCTCTCCTCCCAGCCAGTGGAAATTTACCTCGCTGGCGCCTATCGTGGGTTGGAATCAAAAATCTCTCTACACGGAGAGCAGAAAAAAAGCGCCCAACCCAAGCCAAGCCTCCCCCGCCGCGGCTCAGGTGAAGCTCCCTCCAGGTGAAAGGCGGGCTGGGCGGCCTTTCCCCCGTTGTCCGGGTGACACCTTCTGTGCCTCCCCGGCCACACTTCCCGGGGCGCGGCGGCGGAGCTGGGGCTGGGGGTTCTCGGCAAGTGCGCTCGGTAAGTGCTCCCCTTTTGGGGGACTCAGTGTGACACCGGCGTGTGCTGCTGTCCCCGCACGGGCTGGGTGCGGCTCGGGAGCGAGAGCGAGCCTGTCCATCTCGTGCGCTCCGACCCGCAGGTGGGTTTGTGTACCTTCGCAAAGACGCGTTAAGTGTTTCATCCGCTCTGGTCCGCGTGGCAGCTGTTCAAATATCGGTTCGCATTGATCCACCCGTTGTGCCTTTCACACTTGTCTGTTCATTTAAACGAGCCCAGCTCTAATTTTATACCCCCATCGATTGGTATTTCAGGCGGTTCTCGTAGTGCGTACGCTCCGTGTGTCACGGGATTGTCTGTCCTGCTGGAAGCTGACGTCTGCAGCTTTCCTTCTTACACCGCGCTGCGTGGCTGGGGATGTCTTGGTGTGCATTTGGGACATACAGATGTGCATTCCAAACCGTGTTCAGGTTGGTTTGACAGCGCATCTGTCTGGGTTCAGCTGGTGTGGGCTGAGCTGCCTCTCCTGGGTCACCCTTTGGAGAGGCAGCATCACACCCTGCCGGTTGGGAAGAAGGCAGGTTGGGGCACTGTGATTCACCAGTGTTCTTTCTCTTTTGTTGCCATAACTCTTCTGTAAACTTCCCAGCTCCAGGGTGTTTTATTAATCCAAGGGCAGGACTTAATGAGTTTTCTTTATGTGAGTGCTTTAATGGGTGTTAGAAATGACTGGGCTTTTCAGAGCAGCTGGAGAAGTGAATGTGGTGTTCGTTTAACAAATTGTGAATCATACAGATAAATATTCCTGCAAAAGCCTCTTGAATCTCTAAATGCATCTGTGTTCCTTCATCTGTTTTCTGAGGTGATTGGGGTTTGTTCACTGCCAGTGAAGTCTGGGTTTTGCTGCATAATTGGCTTCCACTTCCTAAACTTGATTCCACCTAAATCAACCAAGTCCTCTAAAATGGCACCACAAATTGCAGCTAGAGAAAACACAACCTGTGTAAAGGTTATCCTTTAGCAAAGAGGAGAACTCTGTAACCTCTGACATGTTTTGAAGAGGCAAGAAAACAGAAACTTCATGTTAATAATTGGACAGAAGTCAGCGTGGACATGGTTAGTGGTGGAGCTCAGCACTAATAGCTAACCAGGCCCTGCCACAGTGGGCAGGAGGCTGAACTCGGGGATAGACTTGCCAGAAAATGGAACTATGTTTGTGTTGGGAAAATGCTCTTGGGAACAGTAGATGATTGATCACTGATGGAAGTCTTTCAGTGGAGATATTTAAGTGGCAGTAAATTGTGCTCTCCTGCATTTGTGTGGATGGACAGTTTGACACTGACTTTGTGCTCAACAGCATGTCAGTTCTTGTGGTACCTGAAGCTGTTCAGCAGAGAGAACACCATTGTTTGTGGCATCTCTCATGTTTTTAAGATATACACGGGCTAATTAAGCAAGTGCTTTTTTAGAGCTGGCTCAGGTCAGGGACCTGTCCCTCATCTGCTTCCCCTCTGTGCGTGATGCCTGAGGAAGGGTGTCCGTGGGGGTTCAGCTGCAGGGGGCTGCAGGAGGCCCTTGTTTCCCTCCTGTGGATCCTCCTAGGGAGCTCTGTTCCTGTGGTGTGTGTGCCTGTTCCCTGATCCGAGTCCCGCTGAGCTGAGTGTCTGATCCGCTTGTTAACCTGCTCTGCTTGCTCCTGGTGCTTTGCTTGTAAGTCAGGACTCCAGCTGAATGTTTGCTGTCCTTCAGCCTCTCTGCAGATCCATCTCCCATGCATGGGATCCCTGCTTCTCCTTAACCCTCCAAATCTGACTCCTGATCACATCCATTCTCTAATTGTGCCTGGGGATCACTTCATTGGTTGGGGTTTGGATCCTGGGTCTTCTCACCTGGCGATCACCCAGAGCATCATCTTTTGTATCTTGCAAAACCTGAGTTAGGGATCCTCCAACAGTGGGACTTCTTCCTGCCTTTTTTTTTTTTTTCTTTTAAAGATGGTAGGGTGTTTGTGTTTTTCTTTTGTTTCTTTTGGTTTAGTTAATATGCAGAGGTGCCCTCAGTGCAGGAATAAGATGCCACTCTAGTGAATGTTTTGATGTTTTAGAGAAATCTGAGTAGCACTGATAGTGTAGAAAGAGCTACTTCAGTGAGGTCAGAACAGTTTTGAGTTTCTGCCTGGCTTTTTCTATGCTGTCTTCTCTTAATGAATGAATTTTCTTGATCACAATTTGCAAGTTCATTGCCTTTTGTGTGTTAAAACCTCTGTAGAAGCTTGCACAGTGTTACACGGTGCTGGAGAGAATACCAGAAGCTAGATTTGAGGAAGGATTTCGGTGTCAGGTGTTGTTTGTGTTCTTGGGGCAGGATGTGTGCCAGGATGGAGCTCTCCCTGTAGGCAGGTTCAATGGGACTGTTGTTGTGTGTTCTGGGGAGTCCCCTGTCCGTGCCTCCTTCCAGAGGCAGGGCTTTGCTGCGCCTGACCTTCCCCAGGCTGAGAAATCACTGGTACCGCTACCAAAGCTGTGGCTGGCTTTCAGCTGCCTAAAGCAAACACACCGGGGGAAACCTGTGGGAAAGTGGCATTATTTTCGGAACAGGCTTCAAGGAACGGAGTCTCAAGTTACCGTAATTGGATCTGCTATCTTGCAGCTCTGGGAGCTTATCAGAGCAGAGAAGGTATCACTGATACGGGCACCGCTGAACCTGTTTCTGTAGGAGCCTTTCCAGGTGCCATTTTGGTGGCCTCTTGGTTGGTCAAACAGGGTGGGAAAAGCCCCAAACCAAAACAAACGTTTTAACATATTCCTCAGGCACTGCATGTAATGAAGTGATAAACTGATCATCGGGCTGATGCTCCGGTAATGTGGGTCTGCAGGACTTGCCAAGTGGTTTTGAGTTCCCTACATGCACCAAGGTGCTGAGACAGGTTTAAAAAAATCACTTTAAGAATTTATTTTTAAGCTTGCATCCTTATTTTTTCCAGCACAGACATGTCTCAGAACAATAAAGTTATGACTCTTTTCCCTTGTCTTTGAGGAGCTTTAGCAATGCAGAATGAATTTTGTGGGCTATGTACCATTTAGGATGGGAAATGACCCCGTTCAGCAAATTCTCTTCTGGTTTTATTGCTATTGTTGTTACATTATTATTGCTCTGATGTTATTACTGTTATCTGCTCTTAACAGCTCTGACTGGAGTTGAATGCTCCTCATGGCAGGGTTCAGATAAACCTCCCAGAGGTTCTCCTTTTCCACATCCTCCCTGGGAGAGCCTCCTGCTGTCTCTTAACTCTTGCCAACTGTTGATCGCCAGTTGGCACTGCAGGGAACATTAAACCGTGTCCTTTCTCGTTGCAGGAGGAGTCTCGCGTCCTCAGGGTGAAGGTGGTGTCTGGCATCGATCTGGCGAAAAAAGACATCTTTGGAGCCAGGTGGGTGATGTGCAGGGCCTGTTTGATGCCTCGAACCACGGCAGGCTGGGCAGGGCCCCCCAGGGCTGTTCATGAACAGGCGGGCATCCCGCGCCAGGGTGCGTGTTGGCACAGCTGTTGGTGCCAAACACACGCCCGGCCCTCTCCCTTCCCTCAGCTCTGTGAGCCCAAAGAACCACCCAGGTAACAGCTGGGGGAGAAGCTGCTGCTGAAGCCAAAATGAAGCCGAAGCCATTAATTTTCTTTTTTGGAGGTTAATTCAGGCTTGACATTCCTGCTGTCTCAAGCCTAAGCGTGAGGAAATGCTTTACTGCAAATGTTCCAATCTCCTTGGAAGGCTTTTATCAGTTTGAAATTAGTCGTGTCCAATTTTAGCTTTTATTGAAATGACTAATTTCTTAATGTATAAATGAGCCTCCCTGTGGGTTTTCCTGTATTTCTTTAATGATGCTTACAAATTGCTCATTAGCTTACGTATCTTGCTTGAAACTGCATGAAAGCAGCAATTAAAAGTTTAATCAACTTTAATTTTTGGGGTGAAATTTGCAACAAGTGTTCCTTTGGTAGCTGAGTGCAGAATATGGCAAGCCAAAACTTCTTTATTTTCTTTCCCCCAATGTGCTGTTTTGAAGAAGAGCTTTTGGTGCTGACCATAAGCAACATATCTTTGACTTTCAACATGCATGAAGTTAAATCCAAGTGATACTTGGACCGAGTCCTCTTGATGCGGCTCTTAAGTATTGTTGTCTCTTTTCAGAAATTACATCAAATATTGAGGACAAATTCACGATCTTTGCAATGTCTTTTTTGGGAGAAAGAAGGTGAAGTGGCTGCTAAATATTTTAGGTGGCTCCACATTTTAAAGTGAGTTCTAAAGCCATTTGCAAACGTGTTGGAGTTGCAGCGTGGTGGCCCCAGCAGCTCCTGTGCCTCTGCGTGGTGGAGCCGTGCAGGGCTTCCAACTGGGGCAGAACAGTTACCGTGTTCCCATGGAACTGTGAAAGACCAACTACAAGGCATACATTGTGTTTTGCATCTCAGTGGGTTGTCCTGACCGTTTTTAATCAACTTTACCATTATAAAACACTGCCTGTGGGCTCGCAGAGTCTGAAAGCCATTTCTTGCCTGATTAAATTCGAAGGCAGTCTCTTACCAGTGTAGAGCACTGCAGAAACTCCTGGTTTTCTTCTGAAGGCTGTAACAGTAAAGGAAACTCAATGCTTTGGAATTTACTTTTTTGGGGGTTCTCTTTGACTTATGAAATGATTTTGATAGCAACTAAGGATATCTAAGGAGACTCAGGGGAAACCACCTCGTTCTCTACAACTCACTGACAGGAAGGTGCAGCCAGCGGGGGCTCGGGCTCTTTACCCAGGTAACAAGTGACAGGACAAGAGGAACGACCTCAAGCTGTCCCAGAGGTTGAATGTTGGGAAAATGTCTTTCCCAAAAAGATTTCCAGCCCTGGCACAGCTGCCCAGGGCAGAGGTGGAGTCCTGGATAACAGCCTGTTCCCCTTCTTGTACCAATGGCTGCTCTGTCGAGCACACACACATCCTTTGAAGGGAACTGCTTTCATAAATTAATCAAACCATTTAAAAAACTAATCTGGCTCCTAACTCTGCCTCTTCAGTGCTTGCAGCAGTGCAGAATGGCACATGTGCCAGGGGACAGTTGTGCTGCATCCCGGCCCAGAGAGGCCCCGGATGTGGCGCAGAGCTGGAGAGTTGTGCACGGCAGAGCTCTGCAGTGACCGAGTTCCCAGAGCCGCTTGACCAGATGGCAGCTGCTCAAGTAGGAGAGAGTTCATCCTCTGTTGTTGCTTTTCCTTTTTCCAGTTGATTTCAAATGGAAGTTTCTCCAGGGTAGTGGAAATGAACATGCTGGTTACAGAGTGTGGGGAAGGATTGAGAGCTTCCTGAGATCCAAGCTGAGCTGGACTTGGGGAAGGCGAAGGCAGCATCTGCACTGCTCGGTGAGCACTCCCAGCTCGTGCTTTCCCTGTGGAATTAGCGTGCTTTAGGAGAGCTGCAGGGTGCTGGGAGCAGCCGTGGGCAGGTGTTGGGGTGAGCTCAGTCACTGCATCCAGAACAGGCGTGTGTGCCTGCCTGGCAAGGAGGGAATGGCCCCCACACAGGCAGAGGTGGCAGTTTTCCAGGAGCCGCTGTGCCACCCCAGAGTATGGAACGTGCAGTCCTGGGAGTGGCACGAGCTTCCCACATGGAAAACACTCGGGGCTCTACCTGAGGAAAGCCCTCAAAGGGACAGCCAGAAAGGACTTGTGCCAAGTGTATGGCCAGTGAAGGAGAGGGAACCGGGGTGGGAAGGGATAAAAGACTGCTTGGCAGAAATATGCTGGACTAATTGACCTTTTTAATTATGAAACCTTAATGTCGATTTTGTCTCATACAGGTGTGGGAAAGGAGTGTTGGGCTGCTGGGTGTGGGCACAGGGTGGGTCTGTATCCATGAGGGGCTTTAATCATAGGAAGGGGCAGGGAGTGGGGGCTCAGTGAGTCACGGGCCAGTCAGCCGGTGGTCAGTGAGTCCTGCAGGGTCAGAGAGCCCAGAGGCAGCGAGCCAGGGGCCAGCAAGTCACCAGTGAGGGTCACCTGGGGGTCGGGGAGCCTGGGGGATCAACCTGCCGGGGGCTTCCTTGCTGCTGCTGCCTGGCAGCAGAGGGCACCAGAGAATTTCTGCAGCTTTCACCGCAAACCGGCGCTCTGATGGCTTCTGAGGAAATCAGCCTTTCAACTTCTTCACTAAAGTACACAGGGTTTTACCCATCTCCACGTGTTATGTTCTGCAGGCTGCACTGGGGTATGTATTTCAGGAGAAATGCTGGTTATTCAAGGATATGGTCTTGCTTCTGAGTAAGAGGGCTCAGTAATAATTCCTGAAGGTTGTAATGTCACAATGGGAAATAAGTGTCATCAGACGATTGCTCAATAGAAATTGAGCAATCTGTCCTTTGTACGGATAGAAGAATGATAAATCCTGCTCAGTATTTGAAAGGGAGCACCTATATTCAGTCCCTCAGCTTTCCCTGCAGTGATCTGTGAGTTCACCTGTATCTTTAAAAGAAAAAGGGGGCATGTAGATAAAATCTTCTAAGAAAAACCTTTTGGTATTAAATATTTCTTTCATCTTCTTTTGCTGTCATATAAAATCATTGAGGAGAATGGATTAAAATGATCAGCAGCTTCTTCTTTTTATATGTGTTAATTTTTCCTCCTAATGTCTGATATGTTGTAGTGGAAAGGTTGTCCATGTCTGATGGGTGTCTGCTCTCGCCTCGTGTTCACCCTGGGTCTGTGGCACCTCCTCTCACACCTGGCTTGTCCCCTCTTGGGGTCCCGGACCATCCTTCTGTTCAGTGCTTGTCCAGCACGATGGAATCTTGGCACGTTTAAAAGCACCACAGCAATCTTTTTATTCTTTTACAGAAATGACAATGGAACCGATGATCTGTGTAAGTGAGAGTGTCCCCTTGAGTGACAATAAGGCGTGGAAACATGTCAGGAGACTAATCCGAGCGCTGGGAGCCACGGGCAGCTGTGGCAGGTGGGAAGGAGCCCAGGGCAGGGGGCTGAGCCGTGCTGCTGCCCCAGCACCGGCAGCGCTGGCACGGATGTCCCAGGAGGGGACAGCTGGGGCAGCAGCAAACCCGAGGGTGGGGAAGGTGCTGTGAGGGGCCCTTGTGTGCCCCCAGACTGCTCTCTTCCTGCGGCTTTGCCTTTTGTCCCAGCTGCTCACTCAGTGGACACCCTGATGCAGGGTTGGTATTTCCAGAGGCAGATTTCAGTCAAGAATGAGTTTATCCAGGAAGTTTTGTGTATCCCAGTCATTGTGGGCAGAAAAAGCAGGACATGAATGTATCCCAGCCTGTCCTAACTTGTGAGCTCTGTTTTTTAAATAATTTTAAAAAAAAGAATGTATCAAGGAGCCTGAATCTAGTGGCATGCAATTTATTGTTTTGTGTCTGAGGATGGTATCTGAGAGAAGGAGAAGCATCCACCTGGCTACCTGTGCCCATGTTCTAGGGGGTCATAAATTCAGGTCCCTGCTGCCTTTTTTGGCAGAAGGAGCAGTGTGGTAAGGTGGAAAACGTGTGGTTCAGCTCATCAAACCCTCATTGCAGCAGTGAGTAATAGCACAGCAGAACAAAACTGAACTCCCCCTCGCAGCCCCGTTTGATTAGTGTTCTTGGAGCTGTTCTCTTCAGGAATTCGTGTCTGCTCTGAAAGCAGCTGCCTTCTGTTACAGGCAGAGCTCTGACAGGCAGCCACTGACCCCTGTGCACACGAGCTCTGCTTCAATCCATCTCGCCGAGCAGCTTCTGATGACAAATCTCCGTCTTTGGAACCAAGAACTTAGTCTTGGGTGATGACTCATGGCAAATTTCCTATTATCTCTAAAAGAGGGAAGAATTTTCTCGGCTTGATTTGGTTTTGCCTTGGAAGCAGCCCCCACATGCTGCCCTGTGCCCATCCATCCCTGCACTGAGCTCTTGCTAGGCTACTTCAGTTCTCCAACCCAGCAGAAAGCAGTTTGCCTTCTTTTTGGGTGGCAAATGCAGGGGAAGAACACTTTTTACTCAGTTCAGTTGATGGAGTCAGCTCGTGATGATGTCTGACAGGTGTCAGAGCTGATGCAAAGTGTCATTTGTACTGGTGTGGCTTGGAGCTCAGAACATAGATTTGCTGCACAAGTGACTTCATTCAAGCCTAAAATACTATCTAATACTGAAGAATCCCCACAAGGTGTGTTTTCAGGCTGTGGGTATGTGGGTGTCCCAGCAGTGCTGTGGGGACTTGGAGGGAAGCAGGGGGTGCCTGGGGCCAGTTCCCCCCAGTTCAGACCCCTCAGCACCAGGCAGGGTGAACTGGGCACCTTGGGGAGGGCTCCTGGAAGGACTGCACAGACAGGGAGTGATGTACAATGTAAATAATTAAATCTTCCTTCTTTGCTGTGTTTTTCTGTCATTTGTCCTCACGTTCAGCACTCTGCACTGGACCATCCCAAACTTAGTGCCAGTAGTCAGGTGTCGTGAAATTTTCCCTCTTTTTTATTCCCTCCCCTCTCCTGCTGCATTTTGGAACTTGGTAAGATATAAGATACTTTTTTTCTTTAGGACATGTGTAGAAAACAGAGCTTTGCTTTACATTCTAGGAGATTTCCAAGAGGCAAGAATTCTAAAGGATTTGGTGTCTTTACCCTTTATTAGAACCACAGTGCATTAAAGGAAGGAGGAGACGCTGGAGGTGGAGTTTGAGATGTAATTTTTAACTCCCTTTTTCACCCACAGGCACTTCTTCTCAACTGTCTGTGATGTGAGTCATTATCTCTAGCAGCTCTTTGGATAAAGCTGTGCTAAATTTCTCGTAGAGTCAGATGAGGTGCGAGCCTTTCTTTGGGAAATAAAAAACTAGAAGGGAAATGAGAGGCCTGTAAATGGCTCTGGGATTTGGTATGCAGAGGTGAGATTTTGGGATGCTTAGGCACAATGGACTGCAAGTTTGGCTTTGCAGAGAAGGCTAAGGTAAGGTTTTGTTTTCTTTTCGGACTCTGATGCTCCTTTATTGTTGGGCTGTTGGTCACTTGGTGCTTTGCTTTAGTCACAGGGCACGAGACTTGTATGACAGCAAGGTCAAAATCTTCTTCTCTTTGAGAAGAAGTCCTAATGGATGTCACTTGGTGCAGGCAGGAAGATGAGCCCCAGAAGGCTCATGCTGAAATTAAAGCTGATGCGCTCTGAGCATTCCCTGTAGTTGTTTGCTGTGTGTTCTCACTGTACTGCTCCCTTCCTCCAGTGCAGGAGTGGGGAAAGTCACCAGGGGAGATGGCTAGTGGGATAAAAAGATAGTGGCTCTAAGAGATTCTGCCTTGGGACATTGTTTTCACTACTCTCTGTAAAACTTCTTAAGAAGTATCTCATTATTATTCTCATCTTCTATAATGATGCATATTTTGGGCTTTGTTTCTCACATCTCTTTGAAAGTGACCAAGCAGAACACTGGATTTTTTTTAAATTCTTGGAACTTTTTAAGCCCTATTAAGTACATGCACGGAGTTGTCTCTAAGTGTGTTTAAATGATTCTGACATTCTCAAGTTCACAGAATTTCCTCTTGTTGGGGAAGGGGCAGCACGAAGGGCTTTCTTACAGAAGCAAAACAATCCTGAGCAAGGCTGGTTTCCTTTGGAGCAGTCAGGCTGCTCTGACATGTGCAGTTTGCCCGTGTGTGTGACAAGCCTGGCATGCACACACTTGCATAACAGCGATACTAAATTTTGGGCTTGGGGAGGCGGTTTCAGCTTTTCCAGTAAAAATAGAGCCACGTAGGCCTTAGGAGTTTCATTGTTCTTTCACGTGTGCCTGTACTCTCCTCCCCCTTCTTTGGGAGCCTAAAATAAGTAAATAATACATCAGGTCACTGGCAAAAGCTATTTGGAGACTTGCTGTCAAAGCTGTTTCGAGGATTTAAAGCAATGCAATTCCAGACTCAAGTGAACAAACTTGAGCTTGTTCTATGCATGGGCTCCAGTTTCACAGTGCTATGAAGTAATGTAGTTTTAAAAGGATGCTTTGAGGGTTTTTGGGGGGTTTGGTTGGGGTTTTTTAGGGTTTCTAAGTCATCAGTGCTTTTGTCCTCCAGAAGAAGAGCTGGAAGCTTGTCTTTTCCTGCTGAGGTTCAAATGAAATACAATAATTATATATCTACAATTGCTTGAGCTTTATGAAAATACCAAATATTGAGAGTTGGCGAAACCATGGCAAGTAGCTAATTCTGAATGTCTGAGAGATTCCAGAAGGTCGGGAAAAGGATTTCTTAAGACTTCAGATTGTTTTGTTGGCTGTTGTTCTGCCAAACTCTCTTTGCACTAACTTGTGATTAGGATTAACATAACTTTTCTTATTAACATCATTTTCTTAGGATCCCAGTTTATTCTCCAGAGAACTGTTACCAGCTCCAGGGTTCTGCTGACCTGAGCAGGCACTGACTTTCTCTTTAGGTTTCAACCGATCATGTCAGGGTAGATCAGATTTATTGGTTTTAATCATTGTTGATTTTGTAATGAGGAGCATTATGGTAGGTGTTCCACAAATCAATTCCCATTCATCTCCATCACCGGTATGATGAGGACTGGGCTCATTTCTCTTTGCAAAACCTGACTTTGAAACCTGAATGCCTGATAATACATATGAATAAACCCACTGGCTTCTGCTGAGTGATGGCATTGCCAGATGTAAGAAATGCAGAGCAGGAAAGCAATAATTCATTTTAATCCCCTCCTTTTAGTCACTCACCTTCAGGGGAGAAATATCTGGCAGGTACAACTCCAGCCTGATCCTGTCTGCTTTCTCTGCTCAGAAGGTCCCCCTCACCTGGTTGGTCTGTTGGTTTTTCTTCCTGCTCTCAGCACAGGTGTCCTGTTTGTTATTGTATCTCCTGGGTCATCGGGATTTGCTTCTTGTAACACATCTGCAGATACTACTGCGAGTGGGAAGCTGGTATTGCCTCCCCTCTTCTTGTCTCTATCATTCCAATTTGGGCATGGGTTTTCCAGGGATTTTTAATGCACCACGTGCTGTTATTTTGTTCTTCTGCAAATTTTCTTCAATTTTACTGATTCTCATGTTACTTTTTTCATGTCTTCATGCAATTTGATGGCAAATTCCTTCTGAAATTCTCTTTGGCTGGACAGATATAGGCCATTAAATCTCATGTTTTCTTTTGCAGTGACCCGTACGTGAAACTTTCCTTGTATGTAGCAGACGAGAACAGAGAACTTGCTCTTGTGCAGACAAAAACCATTAAAAAGGTATGTGTATACTCTGTTTAATTCCACTGCTTTGGAAATGCTAAGAACACTGGAACACAATTGTATAACTTATTACAACACTAATTGAAATAGTTGCATACATGTAGAGCAACCAAATAATGTGGGTTTTTTCAAAATATTTTCCTGATATGGTGAATTTCAAACAGCCAGATGACAGAAGATACGCTGTGAAAAAAGCCCAGGAGTGTTTACCTTTTTAATTAGAAACAAAATTGAATTTTGTTTATTTTTGTAATTTCAATCCACACAAATAAAAATTTCACTAGGGGATGTTTATCATTATCAGGGCCCTAAGATTTTAGAAGGATTTTTGTTTTTAAATTTGCTGGCGTTGCTGGCAGAGAGGAAAAAAGTCATAACCTGTATGGAAAGTAAAGGAAAATGGTGAGTTGTCATTTTTATGAAGATGTCAACGATGGCTCATTGAAATCATTGCTGCAAAACAGAATAGTGGGGAGGATTTTGTTGCTGAAAATACAAACTAAACTGATGCTGTTCTGAAATCAGGACATTAGGTGTTACCTGTGAAGGTGGAAGGAATTTCTGCCAGTTCCCAGACATTTACCAAAGACTGTGCTGCCTCATCCACCAGATTTCCCTGGGCTCTGTGTTTGGGGCTAAGCAGCATTCAGGATTAATGGTTATTGGTGGGCAGCAGTGTCCTCAAATTCAGTGTTAACCCACTAAATTACAGGGGCCCTCTGTTGCCAGTAGCATTTGATGAATACAAGTGTTTAAAATGTAACATTGTTTTCCTTGTCCCCTCATTTTTTATTTATTATTTACTAAATCCATTTGTGCTCCTTCAGGGAAAAGAAAGCTGCAAGTTCCTCTCTGCCCCCAGCCCCGTCCCTACCCCTCTTTCATTCACTTGCCCTTTTCAGTGGCCTTTTCCTCCGGGGAGTATTTGCTGCTCTGCTAGGACATCCTGTGTTCCCAGTTTCTGAGGGATGCAGTGCAGTCACCCCTGTGTCCTGCACGGCAGGAATCCACTGGATCTGTAACAGGCAGTGAGATAAACAGCCAAGATTCCCCCTCTGTGCTGGAGCAGAACTGTGGGGGCTGCAGAGCCAATTTGTCCTGTCAGCTCTGCTGGTGAATCTCTGCTGTGGGAGAGCATGAGGGAGTGAGTTGGCACGGACACAAAACCATCGGACACGTTGTCCAATTGTTTTTATTCTTGCCCACATTACTGGTTGTAGTTCTCATCTCTTTTTTTATCAGTTTATTATGTCATGCTTGAGCTCCCTTCAGATTGCAATCTACATGCACGTTGTATTCTGTGCATTTTAGGCAGCTTGTTAAAACAAAATTAAAGTCCTTGGGCTGGGGGGAGATTAGGAAGAGTATCATACCTATTCCAAAGAAATAACCTTTTATTTTGTTCTTTTTTTTTTCTGTTTCATTCACAGTATAAATCTGTTCCTGGTTTTGTAGCCTTAATGTTACTCTTGTGTTGAAAAAATACTTTTTTTTTATATTTGTGTTTAAATTATTCTTGATAATGAAATGTCTCCAGGTTATATTTCTATAGGTTCTCAGTGATTTGTCTTTTACTCATTAAATCCTATTTATACTTAACATCTATTTTAAGATCATCTGACTCAAATATCCTCCCACGGTTGGTTTACTCAGTAGAGAATTTCTAGATAATTTGATGACACTATTGTTTCAATCTTTTTTTATTACATGTTTTTATCCTTTTTTTCCCCTAGAAAAATGTCACTTGCGTGCATGGTTTGATTGCAAACTGGCAAACCTAAAGAAACTTCAGCATGTAAATACTGTTATTTCTTTTACAGACGCTGAACCCCAAGTGGAATGAAGAATTTTATTTTAGAGTAAGTCTCTCTTTACTTGCAGTCATTACTAGAACATGCACAGTTAATCTTATTTAAGTTTGTTGTTTATGTGTTTACTTAAAAACCCATGCACTTGCTGTTGTGTTCCTGTAGGGATGGAATGCTCAGCAGGAATTGGCTCGAGGTTATTTACAAACACACAACCTGAGATTATACAAATGCCAAGGGCAATAACTTCGGTAGTCAGTTGCACAAAGTATTTTTCCAAGGAAGACTGATTGAATTTTCCTGCAGCTGCAGCTTCCACAAAAGAAAAAACCTGTTAGTCCTGTCCTGTTTGCTTTGGTTTAATCACTGCCTAAACTAGTGCCCAGATACTGTTATTGTCCAGTGACATTTGGCTTTTCTTGCAGGTGAACCCAACCAACCATCGGCTCCTGTTCGAGGTGTTTGATGAGAACAGACTGGTGAGTGCTTGTCTGGGTTGTTGTACTGATCACAGGGCTCCGTGGGACACAGCTGGTGGAAATGCAGCAAAACTTAAAGGTGTTATTTTATCTGCTGTGGGAGTGAGTGTGCTAAGAACTAACTCGTTCAAAATTAGAATCAGAGTTGTGAAGATGCTTTTATTAAAACCAGAACAGCATAGAAACATCTGTGTCTTCCACAACCCTCCTTTTCCAACCGGTTGTGTTTGCAGAGTGAGAAGACACTGAGCTGATTATTTTAGCTCTACCTGGAAATATTTATTGTCAATACTTGAATGGTTTGTATTGCAAGGACTTTGTTCCTTCTTGTTGTTCCCAAGTCACCAAAGCACACCCTGGCTCTGCAGGACGTCCTTGCCTTTCTACTCGCAGTCTAACCAGAGAAAATGAGGTGCAGCTTCACCGTGGGCACAGAGAGAAACTGTCTGTGGGTAATGTGCTTTAGCTGAAAAATAAAGTAAAATAATACCAGCACTTGCACCTCCACAAGGCCATCTCCAGGACTGTCACTGTGTGGAAGCTGTTCATGTTCCTGTTGGCTCATGATCTGTGGAAATCAGTGGGGGATTGGGCCAGTGGATGGGTCTGAGCTTCCATTTTCTGGCTTTTGAGAGCAAACTGCTTGCGAGCAGAGGTTTAAATGTCTAGATAGGGGATTGATCCCCCACATGCAGATTTTCAGGGCTGTTGACAAAGCTGAGGCTTTCCAGTTCTCCCAAAAAACAGTTGTCCAGGCGCCGGGATGGAGCTGCACTTCTGGCTAACAAGTGTGAGCACCCGCCACGTGTGAGTATCCTCAGAGCACTGAGTATCTGCGTTGTAACAGCTCATTTAGGGTGCTGGGTGTGTCCTGCCCTCCTCCCGAGGCCCTTTGGCTGCGGGAGGGTGTCACTGTGTTCTGTGCTGGTGCCACGTGTGGTGGCACTGCTGACACCCTCGCTGGCACCGAGCCAGCAGCGGGCACTTTGTGTGCGGGCGCTGGGACAGATCGGAGCAGGGGGACGTGCAGTGCCTGGCTCCGCTTCTCCCTCGTCTGTACTGCCTGGCAAAGCTGGAAAAGGAGCTTTGTGTCCTGCCATCGTGCGCATTCCTGCTGGTTTCACTGCGAGAGCTCTTTGCCATACGTGGAATTTCTGTAGCTACTCCGAGGGGCTGTGCAGGGGAGTGCAGGTTATACTGAGCTCATAGGGACAATGTGCAAGTTGGAGCTTTTTCAAGGCAAGGAGTTGGTTGCTGAATCGTGTTAGGAGCACAGTTAAAATTGAAAGCATAACTCTGCTATATTTATTCCAGTTCTGCCATGGCAGCCCAGTGCTGAAACGCACCAAAAGGGGACTCTCGAAAGAAGTTCCCTCATTTGCATGTGGTGTTGGCTTCAACTTTGAACACGAAGGGGGAGTGTTTTTGTTGCAGTTAAATTTTTGTGCCCTGTGAATGTGGTTTAGATTTACAGCAGTGCCGAGCACGCTCGCAGCCTCAGTCAGCTGCGAGAGCTCTCCCGCTGGGGCTGCTCCTCTCTGATGGAAAAGGAGCAGCTGGGAAGGTGCTGTTTCAGGCTCTTGCTGGCATTAAAAAAAAAAAAAGGAAAAAACAAACCCCCCACCCGCTTACATTGGAGAGGGGGAACCAGGCCACGTGACTGCCGCCATCCTACCCTATGTCACCGTGTGTAGGAGCGCTGACTGCTCCTGCCCAATCATGCCTGGAATGCTGCTTGCCACTTGGGCTATTTCTGCTATCTGTCGCTCCCAGGGCTGCAGTGCTAACCGTTTGGCAGATGGGACACTTTTCCTTGGAGTTTATGTCTCTGGTTTTTAACTTCTGGCGGTGCCCGAATTGTTGCTGTTCTCCCTCTCCCCTTCTCCTCTCTGTAAAACCATGGCCCATCGGCTGCGGTTTCATTTTGGCTCCGGGAGAAGCAACACAGCCCCCGAGTCGGAGATCCTCGACCGGGAGAGGGAAGATGACTTTTTCCTGGCGTTCCACACGCTGCCAAGAAGGAGCAGCCCTCACGCGTTCTCCCGGCTCGGCGCGGACTGCGGCGACGACGGCGACTTGCAGGAGGTGGGCTCGCTGAAGAGGAGCACGTCCATGTTCATCCCGCAGCTGCTGGGCAGCGTCGAGGCGCGGCCCACGCGCAGCTCCTCCGTGCAGATCTCGCTGCAGCGCAAAGCTGCCGACGGCGACAGCGGGCCCCCCGAGGACGCCCCGCCCGGCAAACCCTCGGACTTCGGGGAGCACTGCGCGGCCCCTCCGGAAAAACACGGCTCTGCTCGGAGCAGTCCGCAGGGGACTCCCGACAGCTCTGCGCCTGGGCCAACCGAAGGGTCGGGACAGCAGACAAACGGAACTGTTTGCTGTAATCACCGAGTGTTTTGTACCATCCCCTCCAATAACCAGGGCAAGGAGGCTCCATCCGCCGCCCAGCGAGACGAGGCGAGCGAAGCGGCTTCGGGTTTGAACATCAGTGGAGTGAGGATTCAGCATCGGGCTTCGAGTGCGGACGTGCCTCAAGTTACTCTGCTCCCCTTGGGCTCGGAGGCTCCAAACAGCGCTCCCAGCCCTGAACCCCGGCGTTGGTCCTTGCAGCATGTGCCAGATCTGTCAGCAAATTCAGGGAAAAAGTTCTTTGTTCTCCAGTTACAACAACCGCAGAGCAGCGGAGCGGGCGCAGGGGGCGGATGTAACTTTGGGTTTACTGGAACAAAGGGGGACAGATTGGTCAGGTATCCTCGGATACGGCTGGAAAGGAGTACTTCCTACCCTGTCCAGCCGCCAGCAGAAGGAATGAGCCCCTCAGCTGATGGGCTGGCTTCAGAACCGCCTGGGAACGGCAGGAACAGGTCAGAAATACCTAGAAGCAATTCGGTAGAGCGGATTCCTCAAGGGCAGGGATGCTTGTTTAAAATCAGGCCAGATCAAAACACGAGGCAGCAGCACTTCAGGATTCTTGTCACCCGTGGGCCCGAAGAAGGTCAGGGTGTCGGGAAAGACGGTCGTGGCACCCCTGGTCCCACAGCAGCCGGCGCCGCAGTAAGTACAGTGTGTGCTGTGCCATTGACACGCGTGTGCCGGGGACACGCGTGTGCCGGGGACACGCGTACTGCCTTCCAGAGCCTGCTGGACTGGAGGCAACTGCAGCACTTGCATGGTTAGTGCTGGAATGTTCTGCGTTTCTCAGGACCCAGCCACGAATCATCTCTGTTTCTGATCGAACGTAACTTTGCTCTCAGTTGTGATTACATCCAGTGTAGTATTTTCAGAGCCTACTGTCACATGTTTCTTAATTCACTGTTACGTCAGCTGGAAAGATTTTTGAAAATCGCAGCATTCAAATGGCAAATTATGTGTTCACGTTTAGTTGGGTGAGACCTTCAGGACTCTGGGTTTAAAACCAAGTATTTTGGCACGCTCTAAGTGTGATGTATCCACGTGTGCACCTCCACACGCTTTAAAATACGTATTGTAGTGCAATAGCAGGTAAGACCACGGGAATCTTAGGATAATTCCAATCAAAATACTGACTTAGATAAGGTTAGATAGTTTTGTTTTTCTCCTTCTGGAAATGCAAAACTCACCATGTTTCTGTGTGCCACAAGTCGTGATCCGAGTCGAAGTGGCTGGGCACAGCTCAGTAAGCAGTCTTGTTTGGATTTGCCTTGATTTGGTGTTAAGATGGCAAAATTAACTTTCTGGGTTTGCTTTGTTGCAGCGGGTGAGGATTGATGGCTGATGTTTTTCAGCCACCCCGAAGGAGGAATGAAACTGAGGGGTTTAGATTAGTCATTTGCTTAAATTGCTTCGCCGTGCAATCCAAGCCGGCCCACTTGAGTTGCCGAGCTCGCTGGGGGATGCTGTATATAGCTCTGCAGGCTCCAGCTGTGGGAACAGGCACCGAGGGGACCTCGGGCTCCCAGGCACTGAAACACAGCACAGAGGCAGCTGCTCCTGCAGCAAGGCCAGGGATGACTCTGCAGCTTTCCCCTGGAACAGCTCGTGGGCTCCGAGTTATTCCAGAGTGACTTTCTTTTGAGCTCTTCAGTGGGCACTGTGAGTAGAAAACCACAGAGTATCCCTAAGGTTTTATTTCAAAAGAGTGGAATGAAAAGGAATCCCTTGCCCAGTCCAGGTTTGGTTTCAGGCTGTGTAAGGGAGCAGTTTTGGTCAGGAGTGTGTCGTGTCTTTCCTGTCAGCCTGAGAACATCTCAGCAAGACTATTTGGAAGGCAGAAGCTTCACTGCGTTTCTTCTTGATTTCACTTGCTGTATGCAGTGCAACATTAAGTGTTCTAAATCTCATTCTGAAAATGAAACAGGAAAAAAAAGGTATATCTGATTTTCCCTTTCCTATTTATTATCCCTCGTTCCTTTCCAAAATCAGCTGTTCAGGGAGAAGCACCATAACCAATTGTAGAAGCAGCTCCAGGATGTCAAACCGAGCACAAAAGCAGCAGAGGTTTGTGCAGATGTGCCCCAGTGTGGATTTCCATACCAAAGATGTGCTTTGGTGTTTCCAGAGGAGAACGAGAAGGTTGTTCCTCCGTGCTCTCCGTTTCCCACTGAGGGACTCAGCCCACAGGGCACTGCCTTCTGTGGGGCAAAAAGCCTCAGAGGAACAGAATAAGTTGAAACCTGAACCTTTTTTCGTGGTGTTTGTCATCTTTGTAGTAAGCCCAGAAATATGCTGGGTAGAGGTAACTGGCTGGGCAGGATCCGTGGGGAGTGTGGGGAGCGGAGGCGTTGTGGTGGTGCGGGTTTTGCTTTATTTTTCAACACAGAACATTCCCTGAGAAGGTGCCTTTTTTAGTCTGTCCCACAGAAGTAAGTTTGGAGGATCTGTGATGCCACTCAGGCTGCGCCTGAAATATCTGATCTCTCAAGCTGAGGGGAGAAGTTGCCATGGTTTACAGTTTGCAGCGTGAAAAACACGAAGTGTGGAGCGTGGCGGTGCGAGGGGTTGGGGTGTGTGTGACTGATGAGGGCTGGGAGCAGCAGCTGCTGCAGCCGGATTTATCTCGGAGCAAACATCCGAGCGGGCGTCTGCAGTCCTGCTGCTCCCAGGGCCCGTGACCTTCCAAATAGCTGCTCTGGGAGACAAGTGCTCTGGGGCACGCAGGATGTGTTTCATTACCAGGCAGTGTGAAATGCTGAGGAAAGGCTGAGCTTCTGTCTAATTGTGAAAAAGTGTGTTTGGAAGTCTTGTTGCAGATTGGTTTTGCCTGGCCTGGTATTTTGTGTCGTGCGGTGGAAGGTCTGTGTACTGTGCATATCCCACATGCTGCCACTGGTTATCACTGGGGGCTGTGAGTGCAGAGCTGGATCGGTGGGAAACACTTCAGAAATGGCATGTATTGGCCAACTGTTGGAGAGAGCTGACAAAGGCATCTTTGTTGGGAGCAAAACACAACGTGCCCTAACAAAACGTTGCAGCAGTAGGACTCAATTCTATTCAGTTAACGAACAGAAATGGCACCACTGGCTCTTTCACAGCTCAGCTCTTCTCTCCTTCCTTAGAAATCATTTTAGGATAAATGTGGTTGTGAAAGTACAGAATCGTGCATGCTCCAGAGATACCAGCTGGGATTGGGATGCATAAAGCAAAAAGAGCAAGCTCAGATAAGGGGAAGGGCCTCGGATAGTGGGAGGCCTCTTGCTGTCACTGGATGGACTTGAGATGTGTCAGTGGTGAGCTTTGTGTTTGCTCTGGGGTCATTTTCATCACCCAGAGCAGAGCAGAGCCAAGTGTGCTGTTAACAAAGCTGTGCAGGGGAAAGGCAGAGCTGTTGGCTGGAATCCTTCTCCAAAATTAGTAATTAGCCACTGACAATTACATGACTGCAATTGAGACGAGGAAAAATATTTGCTCTTTCTCAGAATCACATAATAACATATTCTAATGCATTATTATATTATGAGAGCATAGAGCACCGTGGATCTTGACAGTTTGTTTTTCGGGGGGATGGATACTTTCTTAGTCCTTCCAGTCCACTCACCATTTTCCTTGGTTTCAGTGACATCCCTTAAGCATAAAAAGGTTGTTGGTAACCCCTTTGTACCTTTGTGACATCCTGCAGTTTGGAAAAGAATTCTACCAGGGCAAAAGTTGGCAAAGAATAGATAGTAATCCATGCAGCAAATTGCTACTACTAGGCAAGTTTAAATCCTTGACCCATCTTTTCTATCCCACTGGGAGAGCTGTGGGTGGAATCTGTCTATTCGTATTGGGGTTTGTTTATTTGGGGATTTGAGCTCAGAGACAGCAGGGCAGTGGGTTTGCCAGAGGTGATTGTTATTTGGTGGGTGATGCAGCTCAGAGAGGGATCTTGGCTTTCTCCTCTAGAGCTGCCCTTCTTGCCTGTGCCACTGCTGTGCTCCGTGCCCAGCCTGTCACCAGCTTCATTTACATCACCTCCTGGAACTGGCCCCACGCTGGGACATTTTTAGCAGTGCAGGTTCTCTTGCAATTCTGGAACCAAGTCTGAATGTCTGAGAGCTCCAAGGAATAAACAGATAAAAGTGGGACAAATCCTATTCCTAAGGAGCTTGTATGCAACTGCTTAGCTGCCTGTCCTGTATTCCCATGGATGAGAGTGGAAGCAGCAGCCACTCCACTGAGATTGGAACTGAGCCTTGGAGACTTCCATGGGATCATGGAATAGTTTGGGTTGGAAGGGACCTTAAAGCCCACCCAGTGCCACCCCATGCTATGGGCAGGGACACCTTCCACTGTCCCAGGTGCCTTCCACTGCTACCTGGACTCTTAACAGGCATTTCTAGAAGATAATTCATGTAGCCCTTGGCTGGAGGTTTGCAGTGGCTCAAATGAATAGTGCTGTGATTTTCCTGGCTCTACACTTGCTCTGCAAGGAGTGCAGATGGGTATCTGGAGAGCCTCTGGTCTCTGCAGATAAGGACTCTGTTGACAGCTGCAGGTAGAGGATGATGAATTCCAGCCCTTGGGTCTCTTTAGCTTTCATGTTAAGGACAAAATCCGTTCTTCTCTCCTCAACAAGAAATCACCTGCCCCCCTTTTTAATTATCGTCTCCATCAGCTTGCACATCTGTCCTTAAACATTCTCACTGCTGAGGAGGGGGCCAGGCTCAGACCCAGGCAGAGCTGGAGCTCATTTGCAAGAAGGGAAGTACCAAGGGCCAGAATGAATTTTGCTTTTTCCTCTTTTCCCCCTGTGAGTGGAGCACAAATAGCACATGGCCAGTAGTGTAAATGAGCTTGCAGAGTCAAGAAATTCATCTGTAATGGAAGTGCTGACACGGGTTTAACACTGCAGGTGCCAGCCAGAGCTGCCTCGCTGCAGATCTGGCCCCACAAAATTACAGAGAAGGAACCAGAGAGAGTCTTGATTGCTTTTTGTGCTCTTCAGCTGCTTTGCTATTTGAGAAAAGCTGCCAAGTAATGACGAATTTTTGGACCGTGCGTGTTTTATGCACGTAAACAGAACACAAGTTCTGCACATGAACAGAAGTTTTTAGTTCAGCAGCTGTTCTAAAGCCTAATCTACCCTGCTGAGTTGCTTTCCAGGTTAAATCTCGTTGGAAAATGTATTATTGCATATGTTCATCTAAAGTCCAGTGCTTTTATCTGTCTTTGCATCTACCAGGATGGCATTGGGAGCTTCCAATAGTCAGTAGTTCTGTACAGACAAATAAATTAATACAGCCAGCAGTATGACCAGGCAGCTTTGTGTGTCCCAAAGGGATGAATAAATCAAAAGGGTGTGTGGGAGAAGCTAATTCCAGAGCTAAAGGCAAAGGAGGGAGATGAGTTGTGCAAATTAAATACAGAGCGTGCCGTGTACTGAGGTGTGAGTCCAGAGCTGTCAGTGCAGCTTCCCTTGCAGCCTGGGCTGGAAATAACAACTTCCAGCCTGTATTTTATGCATTCCAGGAAAAGAATAAGAGAACATCAGCTTTGTTGAGAGGTGGGAGTTTTTTCTTTGGTAGGAGGTTCAGCTCTAAATGTCCATGGCCTGACTGGCCTCATTCTCTGTTACTTGTTGAAGTCTGATATTCTTAATCCTGCTACCTAAAGAAGGGGTTTGGATGGCAGAGAATAATATGTAATCATTCTTTAGAATAAATAAGGCAACAGGAGCCTACTTAGTCAGCATTAGGTGTAGTGGTGAATGTTGCTCTGTGTGCTGGAGGCTGATTGCAGCACTTCCAAAGGCTGGGCAGGGCTCAGAGCAGACAGATCACCCTTCAGGGAGGGGGCACAGCTGGGAGCTGCACAGTGGGATGTGGTGCCCCTGGCACAAACAAATGTGTTGTTTCTAACCTTGAAAACTGAGCAGGTGTCAAGATTCTCGGTCTCAGCAAGGAAAAGGTGGTTGAAGATGTGTTGGTGTAGATGATGGTTAATTTACAGAAATTAGGACTAGTTAATGTCCGCCAATCAGCATGTCAGTGGCCTCAGCAGGAAGTAGCTTTCTGTTCTCCCTGGTCAGTGCACAGCCATCTCTCCCCTCACCTGGTAGAATGCAGGTCAAGTGTCAGATAAAAGTGACCTTTAGGATTCTTAAATGGATTTGGGTTTTTTTTCCTTAACATCGGGAAAATCATTAAAGCCAAACTGTTTTGTCCAATATTGCCAAGCATAATGCCTTCTTGTGCCTTAATGTGCTTCTGGGATCAGCTGGTTGAAAGAATGTACTTAGTACCTTTGGAAAATTTGGGCTGAATAAATGTCAGCGTGCCTTGCCTGATGCCATTCTGGGATCTCATTTCCCTGCCTCCAGAGCCTTTCCTGACTTTGATTTCCCTGCCATCCATGTCTGTTGTTTAACCTCAGCCCACATACCTAAAGCACTGCCTCACAGTCCAGATAAACACGCTGATGGTCCTGATGTAACAGAGCTGGCTGCTTGGAAAAGGTGCTGCTCCCGCTCATCCCTGGCAGTTTATAGGACACTCACAGGTGTGAGCTGCTGCACTTCTCCAGGATGGCTGAGGAGCACTGGAATAGTTTTAGGGGGAATATAAATCCCCCTAGCACGCTAGAGCATTTGTACTCTTACAATACTTGGCTTTTCTGGGGGCTCTATTTCTTTATTGCTCTCTGCCAAGAAAGCACTTCAATAGAAAAATTGGTCAGGACAGAAGTGGAGTGAAACCCCAAAGTCTGAATACATCCAAAAGTCTGAGTTGCTGTTGACGAGGAGAGGAAGCAGAAAAAGTAGGACATTGCTTAGAGCAGAAGGAAAGGTAGGATATAAGTAGATTAGTGAAGAGGAGAGAAGGAGTGTAGGTAATAAAAGATCTGTCACTGGAATAGCTCCTGGTGTTCACAGCACAAGGCAGCGTTAATGAACAATTTACCAGCTAATTACCCTCTTTAATTCTGCTTAATATTGTGTAGCATGGCAGAGCTTCCCCAGCCTCCCTCACCTGCCTGCCAGTATCTGCAGGAGCAGCTCCCAGCTCCAGGTGCCCTTCCCCCTGGAAATGCACTCCCAGTGCCCGTGGTGTGGGGAGCTGAGGGGCAGCAGCGCTGCAGGGGAAGGGAAGGGAAGGATGTGTTTGCATGGGCAGGGAGGGCTGCTCTGGGCACCCTCCCCGGGTGGGAGCAGTGCCAAGGATGAGAGTTGGAGCAAATGAAGAATTTGGGGGCCTCTCTGCAAGTTCCAAGTAGTAAAATGCAGCTGTTTGTGCTTTGGAGAGGCACCAACCCCTCCTCCTGGGAACAATCCTGCTGCTGCAAAGCCTCTGCCCTCTGCTCGCCCGCTCCACCCTGCTGGCCTCACATCTCCATCCGCTTTCTCCACTCAGAGTACCATTGTTCCTGGAATCCTGTGTGCCTCTGAACTCCTCAGCTCTCAAGGTGTGCAGGTGTTTGTGCTGCAGCTCTGCACGTACTCAGGGTACTTCTCTGCTGCTTCAGAAACCAAAACCTGACACGAGAGGCCCTTAATTTCTTCCAGTATTTGCTGGCTCTGTTACTCGGGTGAGGAAGCTTTGAGGGCTCTGAGCAAAGACTTTCAGCAAGAGTTCTTTGGAAAACTGCTCTTGGAGTGCTGCCCTTGTCACAGCGCGTGGGGTGGGCGGGTGAAGGTTGGGGCACAGGAACGACCGCGGTGCCACGCGTCTGCCCGGTGGGTTGGGACACGTGAAGCGCCCTGGCCACGGCAGCGTTTCCCAAGCTCTGTGCTCCTCCCCGAGCTGCAGCTGTGGGGCTGTTGTGGGAATGCTCTCTTGGCATCCCAGGCTGGAATTACACGGTTTGCAGAGGGCAGGTTTGTCTGTTCCGCCGTAGAGCAGATTGTTGTGCAAAATGTTTGGAGCTTAGTGGTGCTCACTGACTACTGCCTTGGGAATGTGAGTCCATCCCACTGTGCCTCACTGTTCTCTTGGGGAGTTACAAGGATAAGAAGATTATTCCATTTTTGTTTTGAGAGGGTTTTTTGTCAATAATTCCTTCATTTCTTACAGAACAAGGGACAGAAGCTGTCGTAACAGATTTGCTCTCTATCTGTTCTTTCACTTCTGTACACTGATTTTGTTCCTGTTTTCCTCATCCTCTCATTGCTCAGGCCTGTTTTGAGGGTCTCAGGCATCAGCTCCCTCCTCCTGCCAAGGCTACTCCTTGCCCTCTGCCCTATTTGGTCTGTTCAGTGGCTGAGGAAGAACGGATTCCCGTGTTTCCAGAGGCATTGGTAGTGCAGTAATACGAATTCTAGCAGGTATTCCCTCTTGTCCATCACAGATGGAGCGTTTGATAACTGAGGGTGAGGAAGCAGCTGCCTGTTTGCAGCCCTCCCATGTCATACCTTTAACTACCAGAGGCCCTTTCCCTGGAATGAATGGAATAAGGCTTTAACTGGCTGTCTTCTCCCTGACATTGTCCAGAGGTTTTTTTGGCTGTTACTCGTGTTTCAGGAATATATCAGATCTTGGCATAGGTGCCCGGTGTTGTTTTTTTGTTTAATGTTTAAATAAGCAGTGGCAATGCAAGAGAAGTAATTTAGAATTTGAATAATTGATGTTTATGTCCTGTGGCTTGCTTAATCTGTTTAAGAAAGGATCCAGTTGTGGTTGTCCCTGTGTGCCAGGAAGGAGACTTTTTTTCCCTCAGCTGTGACGATCTTGGAGCAACAGTGCCTCACGTCGGAAGCTGCAGCTCAAGGCACGATGTCTCGGCTGTGCTTTGGTTCCCAGGGTCTGCCTGCCTTGTTCCCTGGCTCTGTGGTGTTGCAGATGGGGAGCAGGGACGCAGGGCTGTGTGTGACACACCTGGAGCCCTGGGTGCAGTGCAGGACGGAAAGTGAAAGTTGAGAGGGAAAGTGTCAGGGAAGCTGAAACCCGACGCTGTTGTTGTGTTGAGCTTCCGGAGGAAAAGCCGGTGTTTGTTTGTTCTGGTACCAAGGAAAAACAGAGGATTGTATTTAGGAAACAACCCCCCTGTGTGTGTGGTGTGCTCTGCCTGCACTTGCACATTTGCAGTAGGGAAAACTTGGGTTTGTTCCGTGGTTACATCGTGTGCCTCATCGTTGGGCACAAACCCTGGGTACCTTCAGGGGGGTGAATTCATTCCCATGGCAGTTCCATGGAGAGGGAACCTCTGGCTGTGTCTGAGCAAGGTGGGGTCAGATGGTGTGTTTATTCCATTAAACCTCTGGGTTGTCACTGCCCAGGGGGAGAGAAGAGCAGGGCATGGGCTGATAGCACCTCTTGTGAATTCCCACCTTTTGGGAAGCCTTAGGAAAAGATGAGTGCAAATATTTATAGCCAGGTTGCAAAGATCCACTGCTAAAATGTGGTAAATTGCCATTATTAGCAAATGGAAAATGGAATTTTAGTTGTGCTTGGGAAGTGGGAAGTGCTGCTGAAAATATTTTGCTTAGGAAAGGAGCGGTGACAGTGGCAACTGAAATTTTATAGAAACGAAAAGAGATTTATTGCAGTTCAGTTAATAAAGAGAGGGAACTATTGCTGAAACTTGCCAACTAAGAACTTAATTTTAGTATTCCTTTCATCAAATGATAAAGGAATATAATAAAATTATCATTGTAGCTTTATTCATATGAATGAGATCAGGGGGTTGATAAGCCTGAGGTGTAGAAAGACATCTCTGATGGCTAATTAGTATTTTAAGGTTTTAGTCAAGAGCAGTTAAAGACTAGTGTGTGTTACCCACCAGGAATGCAGGGATTTGAAAAGTTGGGAATTAACCTGCTTGTGATTTATTTAGAGTAATGAACCTCATCAGGCCATTTCCACCTGGGTAGATCAGGCTCTAATAATTCAGCCACATGGTTGTGTACTGAAAAGCGACACAGGGTGGTTGTGGTGTCTGAGAAGGGGGTGAGTATTTTACTTTAAGGCATTAAAAACCCAGGTAAATTCACTACAGGGATTGTGTCAGCCTGCTCTGAAATTAAGCAACATCTGGACTGGAACGTGGCATCTGTTTTAACAGTGCCCAGAAATAGCACCCACCGATTTTCAGGTCGGGAAGCTGGGAACATCCTGACCATCTGAAAATGCCAAGGGAGGCAACTGTAGGTGGGTGGGGTGTTATTACCCAGCAGTGGTGTGTGGCCAGGGGCCCAGAACACCTCTGACAGTGCTCCAGGCTCAGCTCTGCACCCTTTGGGACCTTTGAGCCTCTTTTCCTCTTTGCTTTTCCTTTCTCTGCTTTTTCTGGCACTGAGGACTTTATCCCAGGCTTTTGTTTCGGGCTTTGGGGAGTTATCAAGTTGCAGCCTCATTTTTACATGCATTTGTCTTGGGAGTGTCACCTTGTCCCCTCAGTGTCCCCTGCTGAACAGTTGTTTCACACTGTGAGGCACAAGTTTGGCACAAGTTAGAATTTCGAGGTGCTTCTGTTGTTTTTTACTAATAACACTTAATGAGGTGTTTCCTCATGCCATTGCCTTTGCTGATGGCTGTCTTCTAATATTGATCCTTAATGAAAGCAGGAGTAAGATACATGCAAACTTTACTGCACAGGAAAACTGAACATGTATTTACTCTGTTCAAAATCTGTTTTCTTCAGAGCAGTTGATATTGGAGTATCTGTATTGAAGCAGGAGTGGGCAGGTACTTGGGATTTGGCAATATTAAGGGAGAAATGTGTTAATTCCCTAAAAACTTACCAGGGCATACTTACCAGGTTGTTTTCGGTCATTTCTAGGAAGTCCAAAATCTGTAATGAAAAATCTTTGTCCTACAAACAGCATTCTTATGATGTTATCACATAAAATATGGATTTTAATATTTAACTTAATGCTCTGCTATGAGAAATATGTAAACTTGGCTCTGGAGCAGCAGCACGCACTTCCTGGAATTCCATGCATGGTGTGGCTATAAATAGGCAGCAGGTTATTTGGGAATCACTGGGGCTGGTCTGGTGTCACAGAGAAACCGTGTTTTTGGAAGAATGCAAGTTCTTGATTTTGGGAATTCCTGTCTGAGTGAATCCCAAGTGTCCTGGAGCACGGACCAGCTCCTCCCCATGCCGGAATTCCCTGTGTTCAGGGGAGCCTTGGGACTGTCCCCTTCACCAGGACACCGCCTGGGGCTCCTCAGGGCTTTTGGGGAGTTCCTGGGCTGGTTTGGGGGATTCCCCCCGGCAGGATTGTGTCCAGCACCACCACACGGAGCCTGTCTGAGTGTCCCGGAGAGGTGAATTATGACAACAAATAATGACAACAATAAAGGGGTAGGAGCCAGCTGATTGCTGAAGTAATGGTACTCAAACATCTTTGTTTGTTTCATTGTGACTAAATTGTTGTTTGTATTTTTTTTGTTTTTCTGATGTAAAATTCCTCCTCTTTCTGCCTTTTTTTTTTTCCTCTCGTGTGACCAGACCAGAGACGACTTCCTGGGCCAGGTGGATGTGCCGCTCAGTCACCTCCCGGTAAGCAGAGCCCCTGGCCCCTCTGCCAGCACCAGCTGTGGAAACCTGGGGGTGTACAGTCATTGCCACACACAGGCCAGCCACATTCTCCTAAAGCAGCTGCTCCCAGCACAGCAGGGGGCTCGGAGGAAAAGGTTCTGGAGAACCAAACCTCCCCCAGAGAGGAACAGCTGGGCATGGAAGGGATGCACCTTTTGTGGACAGGTTTGCTGCAGCAAAAGGCTGCAAGAACTGTGGCATCTATTCATCATTTGAGCTCAAAATTGAGTTCTCTGCTAGCAGGAACAGTTCTAATAGCAAGTAATTAAAAGTAATGGACACAGGGTTTGAGCCATTTTATGTCAACAGTTAGATTATGGAGGTAATGTTTGTTTGTTTCTGTTTCTTAATAAATTGAGAGATTCAGTGTAAAGCTGGCTCTGTAATTCCCTGAAGCTGCAGTTGCCTGCTTTCCTTCCAGCAGCCAGGATTCTGCATGGACCGCAAAATTAAGTGCAATTTCTATTTCCATATGTATATAAATAGAAGTAAATATATATCTGTGTACATGCAGTGATTGTTTCAACCTTGCTACAAACATTTCTGGTTTGGGTGACCAACATAGGCTGTATGTAGTGTTTTTAATGTTGTACATGTTGATCTTACCTCTGTGACCTTGCAGGGGTTTCTAGGTGTGAATGGGTGAAGTTATTGCAAGTGTTTACATCAAAATAAGGTGTCAGTTTAGCATAATTTGCTCTCCGTGTCTGAATTTGGCTTCTTGCTGTTGATGGATGTTATTGTAGGAGGAAAATGGCTTTGTAGTGACTTGCAGGGATGTTTGTTTAGATCTGTGTGTTGTGGTTGATCTGGAGTCGTAATTCTGGGGTTGTAATAGTTGCAAACTCTGATGGAATGATCAGAAACATGTTCTGATGGAAAATACCTCCTTCCATTCTGCTGGGAACTCGTGCCATCCGAACTGTGCTGTGCTGTGCTGGTGTGGGTATCTCCATTTACATATCTATATGCACAGACATGATCTAAATAATAAGAAGTTGTAAGGAAGCTGAAATTCTTGTGGAATAGGAAGTTTTCAAGATCCCAGGCTTTATGAGAGTTAGGGTTGGATGGAAATCAGTGATGTAATCTGTTCTTTATGTGGCTGGACTTGTGAGCAAGCCCTTTAATTTGCCATTTTCTCCCCTGCTCCCAGACTGAAGACCCGACCATGGAGAGGCCGTACACATTTAAGGATTTCCTCCTCAGACCAAGAAGGTGAGAGGAAGGCCCTGTGTGCCTGAGGAGGTTTCTTCCTGGCGCATTTTTTTATTTGAGTCTTGGTAAATGGAATGTACCTCCTTGTCTTCCAGCCACAAGTCTCGTGTGAAGGGTTTCCTGAGGCTGAAGATGGCTTACATGCCTAAAAACGGGGGCCAGGAGGAGGAGAACAGTGATCAAAGGGACGACTCCGAGGTAAGGCTGAACGCTCCTGGAGATTGAAGTCAAATTGTCAGAGCAGCTGTACCTTGAGGGGTAAAGGCCTGGGAGCAGTTGGTTCTCTTTGGAGCCACCAGGATAACACCCAGCCACCTTTGGGAATCCTTCTTTGATAGACAAGAGGAGGGTTGAGTTCCTTTCTCATTGAAATGAGGTGAGCACACATTGAAAGGAGGTTTTTTTTCCCTTCATTCCTAAGCATGGCTGGGATGTGGTTGATTCCAGTGACTCTGCGTCCCAACGTCAGGAGGAGCTGCCACCTCCTCCGCTGCCTCCTGGATGGGAAGAGAAGGTGGACAACTTGGGACGGACTTACTACGTCAACCACAACAACAGGACCACCCAGTGGCACCGGCCGAGCCTCATGTGAGCAGCCCAGGGCAGGGGGTGGGGGCAGAACTCCTGGGGACCTGCATCAAAAGCTGTCCCTTTTATGCTTGGAAGAATTCCCCACCCCCAGCAAATCACAGAGACACAGGGATATTCTGGGTAGTTCCAGGAAATCTACAGGAGTGGGAGGGAAGTCAGTGCCTTAAACAATGTACCTTAAGAACACGGGGAGACAGATGGGGAATTTTTCAGTTAGTAATTTAACAGGAATTAATTACTTTGTTCTACAGAGGTTGTTGAAAAGGTAAGGAAAAAAGTCAGCTCTGTTCAAAGTTTGAATGAGGTTGAACAGATTAGCTTGGAGGAGATCCTGGTTATTCCTCAGTGTGTAGGCTGCATTCCCTGGATGTGCTAAGGCCCTTCCCAACCTGGTGTTACGTGTTCTGGGACATTTGGGAAGTGCTGCCAATTTTATTTGCTTAGGATTGAGGGAGTGAATGATCTCCTGATTATGAAGCCTGACATATGCACGAATAATGATTTTTATCACCAGAAGCATTACCAAGGTTTTGAAGGCAGTGAACAAAAGTATGGGTTTAGTTTAATTCAGGTTATTTTCGTGTTCTTTCCTCCCACCCTGCAGCGATGTGGGCTCAGACTCTGACAACAACATCAGGCAGATAAACCAGGAGGCGGCTCACCGGCGGTTCCGCTCTCGGAGGCACATCAGCGAGGACCTGGAGCCAGAGCCCACGGAGAGCGGAGACATCCCCGAGGTGTGTGCCAGTCTGGCCTTTGGAAGAAGTGGAATAAATTGTATAAAGAAGGGAGTTGGACTGGCTGAACTGCCATGTGTTTCAGTTTTCTGTAGTGCCTTGATTTAGGGCAAAGAGAAGTTAGTTGGTGTTTGGTTGTTCCTCGCAGCGTGGTGATCACATGAAATGCTCGGTCTCTCTAAATCCCTAACTTAGTTTCTTCTGTTTTCTTAGCCTTGGGAAACCATCTCAGAGGAGGCAAGTGCCAGTGGAGATTCCTTAAGCTTGTCACTGCCACCCCCTCCTGCATCCCCAGTGTCCCGGACCAGTCCTCAGGAGCTGTCTGAGGAGCTGAGCAGGAGACTCCAGGTCACTCCTGACTCCAACGGGGAACAGCTCGGCTCTTTGATTGTACGTAACGTGCTGCTCTTCCCGGGAACCCCTGCTGCTGGAATGGGCTCTTATTTGGGATAACCTGAGGCATTTGGACTCATGGGGAGGGACTGCTGGTCCTGGGAAAACCTGAGCATACAGTTAGCATTGCCTTCCAAAAATGCCTCACAGTCCCACCATAGGACAAACCACCTCAAACAACAAATTTCATAATCAGATTTGGTGTTTCTTCTTTGTGTCTTGGGAAAGAGGAAAATTAAGACTGAATCTTTTTGTGTTTTTTAAGAAATACCATAAATCCCTAAGTAAATTAATTTTTGTAGTATTTGATCCTGGATTTACTTCCTAACGCTTTATTTTGGTCAATAATCCATGAATTTGTTCATGTTGACATTTCTTCTTTGTTAAAATGAATGAGCTTTTTTTTTTTGGTGTGTTATATATGAAGGGTCACTGTCAACAGAGAAATGGTATTTACCATTAGATAATGATTGTTTAAGGAGATTATGTTCCAAAGAGGTTAGTACCTGTAATTACTGAATTTACCGAAATTACTGAATAACCTGCATGTTTTTAGACACATTAACTCATAGACACCTTTCTTTTGTTTTTCTTGCAGCAAAGAGAACCTTCTTCGAGGCTGAGGTCGTGCAGCGTGACAGACGCAGTGGCTGAGCAGTCGCAGCTATCCCTGGTAAGCCAGAGCTCCCCTGGAGTTCTTCCTTTCTGCTTGGGCATCCTCTGATTCTGAGTAACACCTTTCCTTGGATCAGCTCTGTGACCCATAAAGTGATTTTACTTGCAATATATAAATCTGTCTAACAACCAAAAGGGATTGGTCCTTTGCCTGGTTGCAGTGAAAAGGAACCTTTTTGTGGTAGTCATGGTAGGACAGACCTGGATGGAATTGCAGTTCTTGACTCTGAGGGACTTAGGGAAGGAGATCCTTCAAACAGGAGAAGATACAGAGCTGGTTTGTAAACAAAGCTTCTCTCTCCCATCAGCACCAAGCACACCTTTGGTGCAGCTGACAGGAAGGGTGTGCTTTTGAGTAAAACCGGTCAGATTGCAGAAGAGTGTTTTAAAAAGTTATACTTCCAGGATTTTCCCTCCAATTTTGTATTAGGAATCTGTCACGTGTGAGTCTGCAAGTAGAAAATCTGGGCATATTCTTTACTGCAATATTATGTGTAGTACATCAGTAAGTTTGTTGCTGATGTTGATGTCGCTCCTCTGCTGGTTCTCTCTGTTTCTTGGGCAGACATTTACAGAAAGCTCTGAGGTTTCCTCTTGGGTGAATTATCTGCCTCCTTTCTCTCTGGGGGTGTGCAGTGGGCTGGGTGCCAGGGCAGGACACTCAAATGTTCGAGCCAGCAGCACTGAGAGCGCTGCTCTAAAGCATCATCTTGCCTGATCTTAACCAGATTTAATCCTTCTTGGGCCAGTGATCAGTTCTCTTCTGGCAGCTAAGCACATTCTTTCTTCCTGAATGCAGCACTTGGAGATTCTGGCTTGGTTACCAGTGATCAATGCCTTTTGCTTCTGCTGTTATCTTAAAGATTTTTTTCTATCCAATCAATCTCTCTTAATAAATGTGATTGTCTGTGATTCCTTGCTCCTAAAGATGTGGCAGTAACCCGTGACCCTCCTCAGTAAATAAGTGTATCATTCATTATCATTTAACAGCAGAGTGGTCCCTCTAGGAGAGCTCGTTCTTCAACTGTCTCAGGTGGAGAGGAGCCAACGGTAATAAAACTCTTTATCAAGCACTACCTCGAAAGAAAATGGGGGGACATTTAGGTCTTGTGCAGGGAGGATTTTTTTAATTCACATCCCATTCTTTAACCTGATCAACTGTCAGTCTGAAGCGACTTATTCCGTGGAAATCATTTCTAGCAGCCATCATAAATAGCTTCTATGAATTTGTGCCCTCCTAGATAATTTGTTTCAGGGGAAAAAAAATTTAATTTCAACTTGGTATGTTTGCTGTTTATGTCTGGGATATAAATAAGTCTTAATTTGGGCGCTGATGCATCGTTCTGTAATACTGTCTCTACTGACTGGTTGTTGAATTTTAGAACCAGTGGGGCACACTTGGAAATAGCAAATGCCTAAATGAAGTGCCTGAGTCATTCATGGTTAGTTAATTGTGCTAGATTGACCTGCAGTGCAGAGGTGCTCTTTTGGCAGAGGATCTGGTCTTGGTTAGACATTTTAGAGTATTTTTCTGTAAAAAACTGAGTTCCAACATCCCTGACCCATCGTTACTGCAGCTGTATCACAGATGTTTTACCTCATCATGCTGCAGCTCACTGATCTCCACCTTGTCTCCATTCAGCACTTGCACTCAGAGCCCCAGATCTGTGCAGGAATTGGGACTTAAGCTGGATTCATGGTCTAAATCTAAAAGTTTTATCTTCAAAGGCTCCATTCTTTTGAGTCTTTGGGCACCACATCAGTCTCAGAGTTTGTACTTAATTTCCTCATCTGTTCCCCTCTGTTTTCCATTCACTGTTGGGGCTTGTCAGTTCTCTGACCCATCCAGTATCTTCTGTCCTTTATTTCCTTGATTCTGCAGCTCGTTGTGTCAGCCCTGCCTGTCCTCAGGACACCAAACCCTGAGTGTGCAGCATTTGTGACACAGCAAAACGGTTCAGCCGCTGTCTCTAAACCCACAGGAGTTTCTGGCAACTGATTCAACCCTGTGGTAAAGAGGAAAACAGGGCTTGGGAGATCTTGACTGCAGGGTTATTTAACTCTTACTTATCCATACTGATAAAAGGAAAACAAATCCAGCTTTCTAAGCAAAACTCATTAAAACACAGAGTTCCTTTTTGTCACTGTTTGTAACCTGCGAATTAAAAAGTTGGAGGGCACATAAGCTGGGCTGTTTGCTGAACAAGATAGCTGAATCTGTGGCAGACTGATCCAAAAGATCTCTTGGGTGAAAAAATAATTTGACTCAAAGAGCTTGTGTTAAATGAAATCAGAAAGCAGATTTTTCCATGTGCTTGCTGTGATTAAGAATGGTGTAAGTTAACGAGTCGCTTTTTTAAAAGGCAACAGACTTTGAACTGTTTGTAGCTGTTATAAAATAATAATAGAAATAGTAAAATAATCTAAAATAAGAACACAGTGGTTTCTTGCCCGAGCAGCCCTCCGTGGCCTACGTGCACACCACGCCGGGGCTGCCCTCGGGCTGGGAGGAGCGCAAGGACGCCAAGGGCCGCACCTACTACGTCAACCACAACAACCGCACCACGACGTGGACACGGCCCATCATGCAGGTACCTGCAGGCACAGACACTCAAACACTCAGCCTGGGTGAGGGTGACCTCAGCTGGAACCCCATCATGCAGGTACCTGCAGGCACAGAGCAAGCACTCAGCCTGGGTGAGGGTGACCTCAGTGGGAACGGCTTCCACAACTCTGAAATTTGAGGGAAAAAGCCCAAGTGTTGTCAGGACAGCTCAGGTGAATCGTAACAAATTGCAGCGATTGAGATGGTTTTTCTTTTACCTGTGTTTGAGGCACAGACCGAGCTGGTTGCTGCAAGGGGAGGCATTTCCAGAGAGGTGCAGAGGAAACTGCCAAAAGGAGGCAAATGTGTTCTTAGGATTGAATATGAAATTGGCCTGATCCATTAATAGAACCATGAGTTATTGGCCCTTCCAACAGAATTACATGAAATACTTATCTTTAGGAAAGGATGTTTAAGGACAGCCATCCTAATGATGTTTGAAGCACCCTGCCTGTGGCTGCGCAGTGTTTGTGCCCTTTGTGACTTGTCTTTGCCCCCTCAGCTGGCCGAGGACGGCATGGTGGCACCAGGCAGCAGCAGCAGCAACCACCTGAGCGAGCCGCAGATCCGGCGGCCCCGCAGCCTCAGCTCCCCCACCGTCACCCTGTCGGCCCCGCTGGAGGTGAGGACACTCCTGGCTGCTGGCCCTGCAGCTCCTGTTTGCCTTTTAGCTGTGCTTGTCTTTCCAAAGGGTGTTTAATTTCTTTTAAGCCTCTTTCAAAGCAATCCCGAGTGCTGTGGAATGGCGTTCACTGCCACGTGCCTGAAAAATAACTGAGCTGGCTCCTCAAACAGTCAAAGCCTCTGTGTGTTTGGCTTGTGCCAGTGTGATTGAAACCATTGACTCAGCTACACATGGCTGTGCTGAGGAGAGCAAGTTCTTCAGATTTCCTCTTCACACTTGGAGTCTGAAGAGCTGTGGCTCACGTGGCCTGTAGGCTTTCTTGTAAATGAGATATATTGCATCGTGAAGCACAAAGCACTGCTTGTATTTTCCCCTGGTAAAATGAATTGTGGACACATCCAGGGGAAGATACAGTCAGGTGTAAATACTGGGGACACTGTCATTGCAGAGGGAAGGGACTGGCACAGGGTCCTTCACAGCAAAAGGCTCGGTGTAGAAGAAGCAAGACAGACCTAATTAAGTTCTGGGAAATCAGTCCCAGCGCTTAATTCTGATATTAATTACATCTGGAATGAAGAACTCTTTGCTGTGAGGCCGAGTTGGGTGTGTTTTGGTGAGCAATGTTGGTGTTTCCTGCTCCACAGGGCATGAAGGACTCTCCGGTGCGCCGGGCGGTGAAGGACACCCTCTCCAACCCGCAGTCCCCACAGCCATCCCCCTACAACTCCCCCAAGCCCCAGCACAAGGGGGCCCAGAGCTTCCTGCCCCCGGGCTGGGAGATGCGCATCGCCCCCAACGGCCGCCCCTTCTTCATCGACCACAACACCAAGACCACCACCTGGGTAAGGGCTGTCCCCGCTGCTCTGGCCCCAGGGACCCTGCTGGGAAATGCTGCTGCCTGTTTTCCTGCCTGCACACCCCTCTTAGGGTGGCACTCGCCTTGTCTTTGTTTGTAAGAGCCCTTATGGAGTGCAGGCAGCTTAAGGAGTGCTGAGGGCTGTGGGTTTTGCAGCACATCCCTGGAGATGCCACACTTAGTGGAGTCAGATCTTACATCCCCCTAACTCTTAACACTGAAAAATTCACTGTAGTGTAGGAATCCTAATAAGGCATGTTTTGGTTTATTCTCAAAAAAATAGCTGTAATGTAGGAGGATTTCCAGGTAACTCTGTGCTTGGCTGAGTTTGTAGATCTGCCTCCATCCGGTGGATTTTCAGTTCCACGTTTGTGTTCCAGGAGGATCCACGGCTGAAGTTCCCCGTGCATTTGAGATCCAAAGCATCTCTGAACCCCAACGACCTGGGCCCTCTTCCTGTAAGTGACCCCGTGCCTGTGTTGTGTCCTACACCCGCTGTCCCTGCCATTGGCACTGGGCATGGAGCAGGAATGCCCTTTGGCTTTAGGAAACAGCTGTGGGAGGAGCTGTGCTCCTGCAGTGCTCCAGGTAACCTTGGAGACACTGGAGGACCAATTACAGTTTGTTGTGTTAACTGCAGGAGGTGGGAGCTGCAGTGAAATAGATAATTAGCAACTGCTTTCACCTCAGAATTTAACTAGAGTTTCTGACTACAGAATTTAACAAGGGTTTCCCAAAAAAGATTGCAGTGAAATAATCTCTCCTCTATATTTTATGGAAGTCCAGGCTGGCCTGCATTGCCTGTCCCAGCACCAGCCATCCCTCCTCCTTTCTGCACTGCAGTCTCCTGGGAGATGAGGAAGGGGAATAGATCAAAAGGGAAGCACTGAGGATGAGCTTAGGGCATTCCTGTCCCACTCTACTGGGATCCCGGGTTACACATTTACAGTGGCTTGCAGAAGTAGGAGCAGAAACTCTCAAGCTAAGCCATGGTGGACCATCTGTTCCCTGTGATTGTTTGCCCACAGCAGGAAATGGGTGTAAATCCTGTGGCAAGAGCTTTCCACTTGCAAGCTTTAAAAAAACATTCCCTGTGTGAGATGCAGTCACCTGTCTAATTATCCAGGTCTGAGCGTGCTTTGTGGCATCTCTGGCAGTTCCAGGAGGTGGGCAATGCATTGCTTCAGGCTGTGTGACACTGGCACTCTTTTACTTATTTTTCTCTTCTGTTTGTTTTTTATTTCCCATTTCCAGCCTGGCTGGGAGGAAAGAATACACCTGGATGGAAGGACGTTTTATATAGACCATAGTAAGTAAGCACTCAGGCAACTAGAGCAAACAGAGGGAGGTACCAAGTATGGAAGTGAAAGCTTTGTGATTTTACTCTTCATTTAGGAAGCCAGGTGTTGATATGTGGAGACATTGATACCAGAGACTTAGTGCCCTCCTACGGTACTGTACATTCACTGGAAGCTTGCTTTAATTGGCTCATCAAGCTTTGTCCCTCTCTGACTTGTGAAGCATTAACATTTCCTCTCTGTGGTTTCTTTCGTTCTTGTTGATATTTTGGATTCGTCGTTGTTGTTGTTGATGATCCCATGGCTTATTTTGCACTTAATAAATTAAAATCTACACTAGGAATAGAAAATAAGATGAGAAGAGATCCCGTAGCCACAGCTCCACGTATGGGCAGTGGAGCAATTAGCACTGAGAAGTACTTTGCTCTGCTTTCAGAAGGTTTGTGGCAGTGCTGATTCTGATCTTATTTCCTATTTAGAGCATGTGAAACTGCACCAGCCCATTAATATCCTCCAGTTCTGTTAGTGGAGTTCTAGTGTAAGTGATGTTTCATTGTAGACTTGTCTTCCTAAGAGCATCTCAGAACTGCTGTGTGAGTTTTGTTGGTGTTTGGACACAAAGCAACCCACAAAGGCTGGGCTGGGTCTTCTCCTTGCTGTTTTTGATGTTTTTTTCTTTTTTTAAACTTCAAGACTCATCATGAGATATTTCTTCACAGCCACAGCCACCTCACATAACTCCCTCAGAGGAGGGTACAGAGAGGTTAAAATCTAAGCTGTTCCCCGTGTTTGACACAATCAGGTTTGTCCCTCAGTCTGAGTAACAGACTCCCAAGCTCACCTACAGAGATGACACTATTAAGTCATTATTATTAAGGTAGTACCAATTTTCCAATGGTGTAAATAGTTTAAACTAAACCTTAGAAATAATCCACTCGCCAAGCAGCAGATGAACGTCTTTTATTAGCCTTTATCTCTTCTGTAAATTGTTTTCCCCAGCAGAGGTCTGGAAATGTAACTGTGGCAAATGATTCCAAACTGCTGCCACTCAGGAGTCACAGAATAAAACTGCCCCCTTTCAAACACTTGTATAACTGCTGAGCCTCCCCATCTCTCTTGAAAAGTTTAATTTTTCAGTCACCTAAAGCTATTTGAGCATGTGTTAATCCCTAAAACAGAACGTTAAAGTGGTACATTAATTAGAAATCTCCAAAAGATTTAGAACTGTTAGAAAGCAAAATGTATTTGCAGCTGAGTTCTCTCTCTAGTGTCTTTTGATCTCAGTGGTTTTAGGTTTTTTACCTGGCAGTTTTCACAGGAGTTTTGGGAAGTTTGTGGTAACGCTGCTTGTTTCCAGCCGATGTGCCTTTGGTCCCAGCCTGATGGCCTGGTGGTGCCACTGCAGGTGGGCTGGGGGGCCTGGAGGGCACTGCCAGGGCACATTAATAGGGCAGGTGCCGACAGATTGAGCTACAGTGTTACTGGTGCAGCAGAGGGTGTTACTGGTACCAGTCTGTGTGACAGTACGCCCCTCCCTGGCTCTCTGGGCCCTTGGCTCCCCTGTCAGCCTCCCTCCCATGCAGGAGCTGCTGGTCCCTGTTCACTGCAGCCTGCACATGGTGCTGCTCTTCCTCCCAGGAACAACAACCTTCCAGTTGGAAGGGATCAGGAGGGGAAACAGCCCTTCCCCAGCCATCTCCAGCTCTCTCATCCTGTGATGTATCAGCAGGAGTGTCCTAAATCCGACCTGCAGTGCCATCAGCACTGGGAATGCGTGGCTGTGGTTGTTCTGTGTCTGGCAGGGGCTCTCAGCTTTGGGGAAATAGTGAGACCCTTGGAAAGGCAGGGAGGAGAGGGAATCCTCCAACATCTGAGAGCCTGGTTTAGGAGCAAAGACAGAGCACTGTGTTGTGGGAAGACTCAAGGGAGGTGGTAGATTTTCAAAAATGTGCTGGGAGAGGAATGAGTTTGTCTCCTGCATCCATCTGGGATAAGACAGAGAATCCTGAGCTGCAATTCCAGGTAGAGTGGTCCGTGCCACACCCTTTGTATGCTTTTACCATTTGTAAAATGAAGTCCCTGTAGGACTTTGAGAAGTAACTTAGGCAGAGATTTGTCAGTGGCATTGCACACCCTGAAGTGTGGAGAGCAAAGAGCTGACACGTCTCAGTTGTTTCTCTGATTTCCCAGGAAATTGTCACCGTGATTTGTGGCTGCCAGTGGCAAGCAGGTGTAAGAGGTGAATTGGTATCCAACCAGAGAACTCGGTTAGAAGGGAATTCCAGTGAAGGGCTTGAGGCCAGGTGGGAAGGGCTGGTCTGGACATCATTGCTCCAAGCATCTCTGGGGTCTCTGGAGCTCAGGCTGACAGCTTTCCAGCATTTCCAGCAGTGATAAATAGCCTTAATGGGTCAAGGGAAATCAAACAGTATTTTAATATTAAATTAACTAATAGAACAAATGTCTTGAAATGTGCTTGCAGTCCTTTTGAATTTTCCCCAGTTAACATTTGCTGACTGTCACCTTTCAGATCCCAGTCCCTCCCTCTTAAACCAGCTTGGGATGCTCACAATTTACAGGGCTTTTCCAGCTCTAGAAACGTGGAAAATACAACCTTAACTCCTAACCCTGAGTTCCTAACCCAGCAAACAGAGGGAGTGAGCACAGGCAGGGGGTGACTGGTGCAGGGGCACCTGGGTTGTGGGTTGGAGCGTTGTCTTATTGTTGCAACACCATCGTTCTGTTGTGATTCCGTTGTGTTCAGAATCTTGGGAGGATCAGCTGTCTGGAGGCAGGGAAGGGAGAGTTCCACCACGGTCCCGTAGAACCTTCCTGTCACCCTCCTGAGGCTCTTCAAAGCTGCAGATGGAAAGAACTGGGCTGTGTTGTGCCACTGCCAGCATCTCCTTTGGTCACAGCTGGATGATCTCTTGTACCATAACTGGACAGTTCTGTCTCTCTTAATGGTCCTGTAATCTTCTCATTAAATCAGAGCCTAGGGAAAACGTTATTCCCTCCAAATTTTAAAGTATGACATTTTGGCTGCTTTTCCAAACAGTGTGTCAGTGGACAGAGGTTTGGAGTTCCATTGCCTGTATCTGCAATCCCAGCCCATGTTCAAGTGAACATTTTCACTCCTGCAGACGTTGCCATCAGAGCAGTGCAGGTCCCCTGGGTCTGGGGTAGTTCTGCCTTTTTGAGTTGAGTGTTTGCAGCTGAACAGTGTGCTGGGGCTGGTGCAGGTGGGGGACACAGCCTTGGCTGACCCTGACAGAGCGAGCTGTGCAGAGCGGCAGGGAGAAAAATCCAACAGGAGGAATTCCCGGTGCGGCCCCGGAGAAGTCACGGGATCGTTTCTTTGTCATTTGCAGATAATAAGATTACCCAGTGGGAAGACCCCAGGCTGCAGAACCCGGCCATCACGGGCCCAGTAAGTGCTGCTGTGGGATTTTCCATGGAAAATGGGATCCACTGGAGCAGGCAGGAGCATTGCCCAGCAACCTTAGAAAAAACAAGGACAGCATTTTACTTTGATGTATCAAATTTGATGCTAAAGACTGATTGACCTTTTTATGCTGATTTAATGCCAGTTTTTGGGGGATGTTTAAATTTCTCCTGGCTGCTGTTGCCAGTGCAGGGTGGGTATAGGGGAGCCCATGGCACACACACCTGTGGGTAGCAGGGCTGTGAATGCTGTCGGATATCCAAGTGCTGAGCAGCTGGAATGACGCGTCCTCCTGCTCCTCTCCCGCCAGGCAGTTCCGTATTCCCGGGAGTTCAAGCAGAAATATGACTATTTCCGGAAGAAGTTAAAGAAACCCGTGAGTAGCTCCATGTGGGCCCAAGTAGGAACCAAAACCAGGAAGATTAATTTCTCGACAAAAATTATTTCTGAGTCTTCAAGACACACATTTTTGTAGATAAATGCAAATGCCCTTAAAGTAGAGCTTAGGAATATCAATCCTTTTCTCTGTTTTTTTTGTTTGTTTGTTACTTTTCTTGTTGTTTTCATCCAATATTTATCATAGAAATCTCCAGCACTGTACTGGAACTGGCCCAGTTCCCCCCATGCTCCCAACCTGTGGACTGAGCACTGGGAAGCAAAACCAAGGGGAACTTGAACACCGTTTGTCTGATCTGTCACTGTTACCACTGTTAGGAATTCACCCAAAGATTTATTTCTTGAGACTTACAAGTGTAATCTAATCTTCTTTGACACAGGCTGATATACCCAACAGATTTGAGATGAAACTACACAGAAATAATATTTTTGAGGAGTCCTACAGAAGAATCATGTCCGTGAAGAGACCTGATGTACTGAAAGCCAGGCTCTGGATTGAATTTGAGTCAGAAAAGGGACTTGACTATGGAGGTGTGGCCAGAGAGTGGTTTTTTCTCTTGTCCAAGGAGATGTTTAACCCTTACTATGGTCTCTTTGAATACTCAGCCACGTGAGTACCCACTAAATATTTCTGTTGCCATTTGTTACCTTGTGCATAAGAGGCATAGTTGCTTTGGGCAGAGTCAGCTCCTCCTTCCCAGGGTGTCCTGGGCAGCCCCACCACCCTGTTCCCTGCCCTCAGAGAGCCTTGGGCATCGTCCTTGCGAGCCCAGCAATCATTTCATTGCTCAGACAATATCCAGGGCAGCAAAAGTGCAGTGCCCTGCACAAACTGGGGGCTGTCCAGTGTTCAAATCCTGGGGCAATCCATTCAGTGCCAGTCTGAGAGGGAGTGGGTTTGGGTTGCAGGGCTGTGAGCGAGCCCACAGGGTTTGGTGGTGCCAGCAGCAGGCTCAGCCTCTCCAGTGGGTGGTGAACAGGCTGTAAAGGGGATGTGAGGGGCTGCAGCACGAGCGTCTGGCAAAGACCCGGACTCTGTCGGAGGGAAATGGCCTAAGCACGACTCATTTATTTACGTGTCTGAGTACCTGGTGATTTCAAGACTTGGTCCTTTAGCTGTTTTTTTTCTTTCCCCAAAAAAGGGACAACTACACACTTCAGATTAATCCTAATTCAGGTCTCTGTAACGAAGACCACCTGTCGTACTTCACGTTCATCGGCCGGGTGGCCGGGCTGGCTGTGTACCACGGGAAGCTGCTGGACGGTGAGTGCCCCCCTGCCCTGCCCTGCCCCTGGGAGAAGGGACTGGGACAGCTGGAAGCTGAGTGGGGATGCAGAATTTACACTGTCTTACTCAGCAGATGGGTTTCATATAAAGTTGTGCTCCTTCCCCCTCTTGAGTTAAACCTCCAGAACCAGCGTTGCTACGTGTGATCATCGTCCCTAGAGGAAAAACACGGGATTGGGATCAGCCATTCCCAGGCAAAGCTAGAGCCAAAGCATTCAGGGAGGTCAACTGCAGTGTATTTTGATATGTAAAAATGTTACTGAAAGAATTAATGAGAAAATGCGATTTCTGCTGAATTTGGAAATGCCACACCAAGTAAGCAGCTATTACTGACCAGATCAGTAATTCACCAGCCTGGTTTTCTGGTAGCTCCTTTGAGAGAAGAGTGGGGATTTTAAATGGGATAGAGTGGCCTGAGCATAATTGCCCAGCTTTTGGGTCTCTGTGCTATTAGTGGAATGTGGTAATTAGTGGCATAATTGTTGACATGGAAAAATTGGACTTGCTGTGCCTAAACAAAAGGGAGCTGCTGTGATGCTGTGAGCAGTTCCAGCTGCTCATAGGAAATGCCAGGTGTGCTCTCCAACAGTTCTGCCTTTATGGAAGCTGCAGATGCAGAGCAGGGCAGGTAATGCTCCCCTCTCTCTTCCAGGCTTCTTCATCAGACCTTTCTACAAGATGATGCTGGGGAAGCCGATAACTCTGAAAGACATGGAGTCAGTGGTAAGACAGACACGTTTAGCCCATGCCAACCTTTGCAGCCCCGTGGGTTTGTAGAGCTCTGATCCAACATGCCCGTTTTCAAACCCTGTTTCCTTGTGCTCTGCCCCAGGACAGCGAATACTACAACTCCCTGAAGTGGATCCTGGAAAATGACCCCACCGAGCTGGATCTCATGTTTTGCATAGATGAGGAAAACTTTGGACAGGTATGTGGAAGGTTGTTTACATCTGGTTGTTACCAGCACTGAGCAGTGTCTGGGGCTGAGGGTGATCTCAGAGGAGGGTGGCACAGTGAGGGGCTCTGTCTCAGCTGGTGCCCAAAGGGAAGCTGCCAGGTTTAAAAGGGTCACAGTTGTGGGTGCCTTTCTCCATTACAAATAAAAAGTTGCTTGGATGCTTTTTTTTTTCTTCACATCTTCCCTTTGTTTACCTCTTAGACCTGGATTCTGGCTCCAGGTGTGACTGGTGTTGGGACCACAGGGGCTTTTTTTAACAGCTGACTTCAGCATTTCAAACCATGCCCAGAAGGTCCTGTCAGTGCTCGCTGCCTTTTTCCTGGAGGTTATAACATAAGGTTATGAGTTACATGGAGAAGCAGGAGAGTACTGAAGCCACAGGATGGGGAGGTTTGGATGACACTTGTTGGTTATTGGCAATTTTCATTAGGAATTCAGCTCCAAATTATTGCCAGCCTCTCTCTGCCAGTTTTCCCTTCTGCTGACACGAGTTTGTTCTCTGACTCAGAAGTGTAAATCCATTTACTAATAATTTCCTGGTACTGCCTGTAAAATGCTGCTTGGGCAGAGTGGGTTGTGCAAGAAATGTGGCCTCAATTAACAGGGGTTTTTTTTTTTGCTCCTTTGAAATGCAGACATATCAAGTGGACCTGAAGCCCAATGGGTCTGAAATCATGGTAACGAATGAAAACAAGCGGGAATACATTGAGTAAGTATCCTTCATGGAATGTTGACCCTGCTGCAGTTCCTGTAGTTTGTACTGCCCCAGAACATCAGGGATCCTTGGAAGATTCCATGGCTGGAATTGATTTTTTTATGCCTGGGCCTGCGAGTTGTTTGTGCTGTGGGTGGCTGGCACTGAAAGCACAAGCCTTTGATGATGCAGTTTTATTTATCTCCTGCTTTATTTACAGGGGAGGTGCTGTGTCATGACAGCTGTTCTCAGAGCTTGTAGGCTTTGCTGGGAGTTGTTAATTAATCAGTGCTCTGGAACAATAAGATACCTGCTCTGTAGGTACCTCCAGGAGTTGTGTTGCACACTAAAGTGAAAATATTCCCACTGTAACTCGGTCGTAGTCACTGCTGGTTTGGGTTTGAATTTCAAAAATCCCGTCAGTCTCAGCTGATAAATTGGCAAACCCACCCAGTTTCCTGAACGTGCTGAAGTTGGAAGGGAGAAGATGAAAGCACTGGCTGAGACCTGCTGAGGAGTGTGTGTTTCTGAGGGGGTTTTCTTTCTCTCTGCAGCCTGGTCATCCAGTGGCGGTTTGTCAACAGAGTGCAGAAACAAATGAATGCCTTTCTGGAGGTGAGCTTGCTCTCACAAAGCTAAGTCCTTGTTCTGATGCAGATTTCTTACCCTGGGGTGTGTGTGTGAAGGGAGCGAGGAGCTTGGCTGGGAGTGCAGATGGAATGCTTGTGGTTTATGATTTCGCAGTTTTCCCTTGTCTAAAAATGTATCATCTTTCCTTTATGAGAGTAAGGTCATTCTCTTTCAAGCTAAAATTATTTGAGCTTGAAGTAATTTGGTCACTGATTTTTTTTTTTTACGAGGAGGTGAGAATGTTAACTTTGCTTTGCTTCCTTGTAGGGATTCACAGAACTGCTTCCCATTGACCTGATTAAAATTTTTGATGAGAACGAGCTGGAGGTGAGTCACTTTGGTGCCCAGAGCTCTCAGACAGCTCTCAGACAGATGTGCCACGCTCTGGGCTCCTCAGCCACCCCTCACTCTCCCTGAGGGGTTGTGCCTTGCTCAGAGTGGGAAATGAGATGTTTCTCCCTAATTAATAAATCCGTTTGTGACATACAAAGCACTGCCCTTAGGGAGGTGTTTGTGGCGTGCCTGTAAATGGCTCAGTGACCTGTGCCAGTCACACTGATCACACACCAAGGCTGCTGTCACACTGAGCTCGGTGCAGCAGTGACCGGGACACCCTGGGAATTCCTCCAGGGAAGCTCCAGCTCTCTGGTGTTCCCATAAATGACTGCAGGTCAGAGCCCAGAGCAGGAGTGAGACTGTGCAGTGACACAGACCCTCCCCAACACCCCGATGCTTTGCTTCCCTGCAGCTGCTGATGTGTGGCCTTGGTGATGTCGATGTCAATGACTGGAGACAACACACCATCTACAAAAACGGCTACTGCCCCAATCATCCCGTGATCCAGTGGTTCTGGAAGGTAATACTGGCTCTCCACCTCTGCTCCTAAAAATGAGGGTCACTGCCCTGGTTTGCCATCATTTTTTTTGATGAAAACTCTGAGAATGGGGTGTTGTGCCGGGAGGGAAGCAGCCTCCTCCCACTTCTCACGAGGACAGCAGGGATGGGGCCTGCTTTGTCCTGCCCCAAAACCAAGCCTGACAGTGTGTGTTTGCCAACAGGCCGTTCTGCTGATGGATGCTGAGAAGCGGATCCGGCTCCTGCAGTTTGTGACCGGGACGTCTCGAGTGCCTATGAATGGATTTGCTGAACTTTACGGTGAGCTGCTCGTGGCAGGACAGAAATCCTGCCATGACCCCCCTCAGACATTAAATACTAGTGTCTGAGTTTACTTCCTCTGCATGACACTCAAACAAGCTCAGAAAGAACGCACCACATCTCTATTGCTTTAATTGTTTGTGTAAGAGGTGAAAAATCCACAGCCGATGTCAACATTTCCTGTTAGAAACTACCTAAACATTATTTTTGTGGTGTCCAACCATTTCTATTTCATCTGGTTTTTATTTTCACCCAGGTTCAAATGGTCCTCAGCTGTTTACAATAGAGCAGTGGGGAACTCCTGACAAGCTGCCCCGAGCTCACACCTGGTAAGTCACCAAAGCAGAAGGGCCACTCTGGGGACCGTGCTCAGCTCTGGATCCTTTGCTCAACTCCGAGCCTCACACACTCTTAGCCTCACAGACTAAGAAATTGGATATTATTTTATTGTTCCCCATCCTAATAAGTGGATTTAAGTGGAACTACAGCGAGCCTGACATGCCCAGCAGCCACAGAAAGGCCATAAATTGTTGGACAAGTCCAAACAAATAGAAGGTCACAAGATGACTTCCTAGAACCCTGGTTGACAGAATTTGCAAACGTTGAAAGCATTCGGTACAAATCTGTCTTGCTCTGTGGCATTTCAGGAATGCAGCTTTTTAAAGACAAACTGCAGAATGGGAAAACTGATTTTTTAGAACATCAGTACAGGCTTGGGAATCTTTCAATTAAAAAAAAAAAAAAACCAACAACCAAAAAACAAAAACACAGAAAACCCCAACAAACAAAACACACTCCAGAGTGAACCTTCTAATTGTTAGCTTTTAGCTTTGGAAGACTTTTCTTGGGTGTTTAATCTTCTTTTTCCCCCGGAGAGAGAAGGTCTCGCCTCTAAATGCAGAGCATCTTTGCTGAGCCTCAAGAAGCCAGTCTTTTGACAACGATGACATTTTTTCCAGCAGCTAAATACAGCGAAGGGCTTTCTGTTGGCTTTTTTTTTTTTCTTCCTTTCCTGAGTGGTTTTTACCCAATTCCTGCTTCCAGGAAAGACAGCACGTGGTTAGTGGAGAGCTCAGCAGGGCAGGTGCGTGCGGGGAACGCTGTGGATGAACCACGAGCTCCGCTTTCTGCCAGGGCCCCCCGGATTGCTCGTGTCTTTAGAAGCGTGCCCGCTTTTCCCCGGGTGATGGAGTGACCCTGTCCCTTGTCCTTGCAGCTTTAACCGCCTGGACTTACCTCTGTACGAGTCCTTCGAGGACCTGCGGGAGAAGCTCCTCATGGCCGTGGAGAACGCCCAGGGCTTCGAAGGGGTGGATTAGGCCGGTGCCCCGTGGCCCTCCAAGCACGTTCTGCTGCAGCCTGGCCCTGCCCCGGGGCACCCCAGGGCCCGTGGGGAGCAGTTGGGCTGGCACCGGGCCCGGGATGGAGCCGGGATGGGACCCTCCCTCCCTCCCACCCTCCGGCAGCGCGGGGGCCGAGCCCCCGGCTGGGACCGTCCCCGGCCCCTGGGGGGGCCTCGCCCGCCCTCCCCGCAGGGGCTGCCACCGGATCACATTTCAGCAGGACTTACTCTATTTATGTCGTGCCTCTGTAGGCAAAGCCCTTAATAAATATTTTACATAATTTCTAATGACAATGAATGGAATTAATCATTTTACAGGTATGGTATTACAGCTCATGTTTACTTTTTAATTGATTTAGACATTTTCAGATTTCGTTACAATTAAATATCATATACTTGGAAAAATGAGCATTTTTCTTAATTTCATACCAGACTTGATGCCACTGTCATTTTTTTTTAAAGCACATTGAGGCTTGTGTTCCCAAACCTTTAGGAGAGTAGGAGAAAGCTGTGTTGGAAGCTGCTGTATCTCAAGAGCAACTCTCTTCATTAAGCACATCAGTGTTGTTCTGTATCCAGAAGGATGGGCTGGAAGTTGCATTTTTGTAAGTACTGGAAGAGTGTCAGGGCTGGGCAGAGCCCTGACACAGCATGTCCGTCTGCCTCGGTCCTGCCAAGCTGTACATGTGCTGCAAAGCATCGGGGCTGGCATTGGCATTAATCTGTTAGGAAAACTTGCTGAACTCTGTCATTCTCTCTGTACAGTGACTCTTTTTCCATCCTTTCCCTGCTCCTGTTTGCAGTGGGGACATTTGGAATGAACAGTGGCACTGTGGAACACAGCTCTGCTCTGGCTCCTGTTTGTGTGCACTTGCTGATGAACCTTATTAACACTGGGGTTGTTTGTTTCTAACTGCACTGACTCTAAAGGCACTTTCTGTACCACAGGGAAGGTAGACCTGGTTTGAGCATAAATGTTAATGTGGTTTGACTCCTGTCCACTGCCCATGTCCTTCCTGGTGCAGGATCTGCCCGTGGTGAATTTGGCTGCTGCTGCTGTACAAAGGAAAACCCAACCAGCTCTAGAGCTGAGCCTGCAGACAAATGTTCCTCAGCAATTGTCTTTGTGATTTCTTTTTCTACTTACTCACCAAGATTTATTTAATATCCAGTGCTATCTAATCCTTTTTGTTACCTATGACCTGTTGCATGCCTGAACTATAATGTCTGAGTTGCATCTGTTTTGTGACGGATTAAAGGTGACAGATTTGTGCTCGCCCCAGTGCAGTGACGTGGTGACAGCACTGCTGGTCAGGGCTCCAGTGACCCCGCAGCTCTGCCCAACCCCTTCCCAACAGCCAGGCGAGGTGGCACCACGTGCCAAAACAAAATCCCCCCTCCCTGCCAACACCTTTCCAGTGCCCACCGCCGAGCCTGCAGCCAGGAGCACTCCAGCTGGGAAGGATCCGCGTGCTGCCAGCGGTGCCACGTGCCTGAGGAAGGTTAGGGTAGCACTTGCACACAGGGTAAGGTTGGTTCTCTGTTGAATACAATTCCTGACATTGCTTTCTCTCCTTTTCCGTTCGAGGAGTGAGCTGGAGGACGAGACAGTGGTGGCACCCACGTAGACAGAAACGCTGTGCTGAGGCTTGCCTGTGAGGAGAGAGTAGGAAAATGCAGGTATTCCCACTGACGTGGATGGATGTTAAGCACAGCTGGTTTCCCTTGGGGAAAGGGATTTGTTTTGTCTGCCCCTGAAGGCTTTCTGGTGAGGTCCAGTGCCATCCAGCAGAACTTGGGAGCTGCTGGGGCTGTTGTGGCTGTGGAGCTGCAGTGCCACGTCAGGCACAGATGAAAGCAGGCACCAGCTGAGGAAGGCTGTGTTTAACAATCTGCTGTTCCTCCTGGTGTGCTTGTGCTTCGTCCATCCCCTCACCCTCTACAACAGGTTCACTAATATTTATCTACATCAAAATCCTTTCAGCTACATGGAAAGGTGTTACACACACATGAGCAATTCAGGGCATGCCTGAGAGAGTGCAGAGAAAGACACACAATTGCACCATTTATTCTGCCCCGTGGTTTAGCAAATGAACACTTGCTTTCCTGATCCTGAGAGCTTCAAGGAAAAGAACTACTAAGGTGGCCACTTTTCTGACACTCCTGCTCCAGAACCAAGGCCCAGCAGGTTTCTGTGGGAACCTGAATAATCTGGGCAGTTCCAAAGCTGCGCATTGCTGAAGCATCATCCCTTGGGTACGTGCATTTGGTACTTGCAGTACATTCAAAGGCAGTTTAAATCAGAATTGAGGCGACTTGGTGACAGCACAGCATTGGCTCAGGGACCTCAGGACCCTCAGCAGACAGTGTTCACTATGGACTCTCCATTCTCATCACTCCTTCTGTAGCATCCTCATTTCTCACTGAGACTCAGGTAAATATTTTTAAAGTGAGTTTTTAAAAACAGAGGGTTTGCCAGTGGAGGGGGCGAGTTGCAGAGAAACTGGGGAGAAGAAGGAGAGCATCAGGTGTTTGATGAGCTGCACCTTCTGGAATGCAGGGAAAAGTCACTCCTGGCAATTCCAGAGGTTCCAAAAGTGGGAAGAAGATGCTGAACGCAGCTGTGCTCACGGGGACAGACACGGGGACAGACGGGCAGCTCCGATCGGGCTCCCGAAGGCGGAGCTCGGCCCCTCCTGCCCCCCCATCCCCGGGGCACCGGCACCGGCCAACCCCGCCCACCGGAGGCACCGACACCGAGCGACCCCGCCCGGGGGGCGTGGCCAGCACGCGTGTGGGGGGCGTGGCCAGCACGCGTGTGGGGGGCGTGGCCAGCACGCGTGTGGGGGGCGTGGCCAGCACAGGTGCGGGGCACGTGGCCAGCACAGGTGCGAGGTGATTTAAACTCCCTTGAGGCGCCGCGGGCGCCATTTTGCAGCTCTGAGCCGAGGCGGCGGCTGCGGCTGCTCCGGGCTCCCCGAGCGGGGCCCAGGTAGGCGCGGCGGCCTCGGCCACCCACCTCTACCCCTCTGCACCTCTCCTTCCTCCCGTCCTTCCCCCGTACCTCCCTCTTCCCGCCACCTCTTTTCTCAGAGCCGGTCTCCCCCCTCCTTCTTCTCTCCTTCCTCCGCCCCTCCTGCTCCCCCTGTCCTGGCTCTCTCTCCCTTCTGTCCTGCACACCCCAACGCCCCCCGTACCCCTCCTCCTTTCTCT